>NC_143193.1:2599500-2916500 GCF_051530095.1 Phoenix dactylifera
CCAACTAGAACAACAAGCCTAGGTGGAAATAAATATGGTCTAGTTATAGTAGATGATTACTCTAGGTACACATGGGTCATGTTTCTAGCGCATAAGGATCAAGCATTTTCTATGTTTAAGAAGTTCCATAAGGAAGTAACAAATGCTAGAGAGTCCTCAGTTATAGCTATTAGAAGTGACCATGGTACCGAATTCGAAAATCAATTATTTGATGAATTTTGTAGTAAAAAGGGGATAACCCATAATTTCTCAGCACCTAGGACACCACAACAAAATGGAGTTGTGGAAAGGAAAAATAGAACCCTAGAGGAAATGGCTAGAACGATGTTATGTGAAAGTAACCTCCCTAAGTACTTTTGGGGAGAAGCCATTAATACTTCTTGCCATGTATTAAATAGAGTTCTATTAAGACCCATCATAAAGAAAACACCATATGAACTGTGGAAAAACAGAAAACCAAAGGTTAACTATTTTCATGTTTTCGGATGTAGGTGTTTTGTACATAATAATGGGAAAGATAATCTAGGGAAATTTGATCCAAAATCTGATGAAGGAATATTCCTAGGTTATTCTACAACTAGTAAAGCCTATAGAATCTTTAATAAAAGAACCCTAGTTATAGAAGAATCTATACATGTTGTTTTTGATGACTCTAGTGACATCTCATCTAGTAAGAAGGTTAATTTTGATGATGATATTGAAATACTTGAAGAAAAGATAGATGGGATGGGATTACAAGATGATAATCAAAAGTTGATTGAAGGAGAATCATCAAACCAAGAGCCTATAGTGGATCATGGGCTAACTAAAGCTTGGAGGTATGCTCATGGGCATCCTAAGGAACTAATTCTAGATGATCCATCCCAACCCGTTAGGACTAGAGCATCCCTTAGAAATTTGAATAACCATCTAGCTTTTGTTTCACACTTTGAGCCCAAACATATAGAAGAAGCCGAAAATGATGTAAATTGGATAAATGCAATGCAAGAAGAACTAAACCAATTTACTAGAAACAAAGTGTGGGATCTAGTAGAGAGACCTTCTGAATATCCAATTATAGGTACAAAATGGATATATAAAAATAAGCTAGATGAAAATGGAATTGTTATAAGGAATAAGGCTAGACTAGTAGCAAAGGGTTATAATCAAGAAGAAGGTATAGACTTTGATGAAACCTTTGCTCCCGTAGCTAGACTTGAGGCTATTAGACTATTATTAGCATATGCATGCTCTAAGGACTTCAAGCTATATCAAATGGATGTAAAAAGTGCTTTTCTAAATGGGTTTATTAATGAGGAGGTATATGTGGAACAACCTCCTAGTTTTGAAAATCATCAATACCCCAATCATGTGTATAAACTGAACAAAGCACTTTATGGACTAAAACAAGCACCTAGAGCATGGTATGAGAGACTTAGTAAATTTCTATTAGAACATGAATTCTCTAGGGGAAATGTAGATACAACATTATTTCTGAAAAAGAAAAATAAGGATATGTTATTAGTACAGATTTATGTTGATGATATCATTTTCGGTGCTACTAACAATCGCCTCTGCGAGGAATTTGCTGATTTGATGCAGAGTGAGTTTGAGATGAGCATGATGGGAGAGCTGAACTACTTCCTCGGGCTTCAAATCAAACAATCTGAAGGAGGCATCTTCATCAATCAAGCCAAATATATCAAGGAGATGCTCAAGAAGTTTGATATGGAGGGAAACAAGTCAATCAGCACCCCCATGAGCTCATCATGTAAGTTAGACCAAGATGAATCAGGTAAATCTGTAAATCAAAAACTTTATAGAGGTATGATAGGTTCTTTACTGTATCTTACTGCAAGTAGGCCTGATATTATGTTTAGTGTGTGCATGTGTGCTAGATATCAGGCTAATCCTAAAGAATCACACATAGCTGCAGTTAAGAGAATCTTTAAATACTTAATAGGAACTAAGAACATAGGGCTGTGGTACTCTAAAGAATCTAGCCTAAACTTAATAGGGTACACAGATTCAGACTTCGCTGGATGTAAGCTTGATAGAAAAAGTACCAGCGGGTCTTGTCAATTTCTAGGAGAAAATCTAATCTCATGGTTTAGCAAGAAACAAAATTCGGTTGCATTATCCACTGCAGAAGCTGAATATGTTGCAGCCGGGAGTTGTTGTGCTCAAATCTTGTGGATTAAACAACAATTAGAAGATTATGGCATTAAACAAGATAAAATCCCCATTAATTGTGATAATACAAGTGCCATAAACCTAACTAAAAATCCAATTCAACACTCAAGAACTAAACACATTGAGATAAGACATCACTTCATAAGAGATCATGTATTGAATGGTGATGTGACTCTCCAATTTGTTTGTACTGATAATCAATTAGCAGATATTTTCATAAAACCCCTAAGTGAAGAGAGGTTCAGTGTACTTAGGAGGGGATTAGGAGTGATTGACCCATCCTAGTGGGAGTTTCCACTAGATTAATTGATTTTGATGATTAAAATGAGGTTAAAATAGAGTTTCTATTCAATGATCATCAAATCAGATCCCAACTAGGTGATTTTCCCTCATTTGGCACGGTTATAGCATGATTTTTAAGTGCGTGCCAAGGTTAGAGACGACTCGAGTAAGTTTCAGAGCCGGCTCCTAAGGGAGAGTCGACTCGCGCATTTGGGGGAGTCGACTCGCAAAATTGGCAGCTGAGGGGGAGTCGACTCGCACATTGTCGGGAGTCGACTCGAAGTCTACAGGCGCATAAGGAGAGTCGACTCGCGCATTTTTTGGAGTCGACTCGAGGTCGAGTCGACTCGCGACTCAGGGGAGTCGACTCGCAGTCAGGATCCGACTTTTTAACCCTAGGTTTGTCGTTTCACAAACACTTTTTCTCAAGCCGCCACTGTTCACAAAGCCCTAGAGCCGACTCCTAGGTCATCCTCGATCGTCTCCAAGCCCTTTTCCCGTCGATTCTTCGCCAGACATTGAGTTTCCGTCCGTTCCTAGGTCTTTTCAGGTCAGTCCCGAGCTTCCTCTATCGATCCTTCTTCGTTCTCTAGGTTTTCATCTCGTTTAGGTCAAGATGCCTCGCAAGGGAGTTGTTAGAAAGAGGTCCCGTCCCGTGGCCGGTCCCGAGCGGCGCTCCAAGGCGCGGCACAATCCCGCGAGGCAACCTCCTCCGGATCGTTCCCCGCCTAGGGTGGTTCATGTTAGGCCGTTGGCCGGGAAGGTCGTCACCTCCGGGAGGTATGTCACTTTCGACTATCTCTCCCGGGAAGGATTCACCATAGGCGATAGGCTTAGAGCCCAGGGTCTAGAGTACTTCCTCACCTTGGACCTTCCCACCTATCCTAGCCTAGTTCAAGAGTTCTACAGTACCGTCCATCGGGGAGATGGAGGTATTGAGGGCACGGTATTAGGTGTCCCATTGCGTGTCACAGAGGACCTCATTGCCCATATCCTCCACCTTCCATTAGTAGGGGTGGCTCCTGCACATCCTGAGGATAGATTTGAGGCCCTTACGATCGTCTTAGGGCATCCACCTCAGTCTCCCCTAGATGAGGTATCTGCTAGCTCACTTCCTATTGAAGTGAGAATCCTTTTGAGCATTTTGTCCAGGTCCATCTTCCCTAAGACAGGGAGATTTGATTTTGTGAATGAGAGGGACCTAGCTATTATGTCTTACATTCTTCAGGACACCCCGGTCAACTTCCCCAAGCTCATTTATAGGTATATGTGTGAGCCCCTGGATAGACCTAGGCTCTCCCTCCCATACGGAATGATATTCACTCTTCTCTTTAGGCAGTACGAAATTTCCATTCCTGAGAAGGAACCCTCTCGTGCCTTGCGATGGACTGATCGCTTGGGTACGGGGACCATGCACAGGATGGGATTTCGGAAGAGAGAAGGGATCTGGGTTAGGAAGTCCACTCTCACCGCTCAGACCACCAGACCATCACCCAGTCCTGAGCCAGATTCTGACTACCCAGAGTTCCCAGACCATCCAGACCTTCCATCCACTCCTCCTGCTCCTACCACCTCTGCCGGACCTTCCTCCTCAGCTCCACCATCTATGGAGGTCTGTATTGATCCAGAGCAGCTCCGGGAGCTGCGGCAGGAGATCGTCCGAGATTTGAGGGACGAGCTGCTCCGGGAGCTCCGAGGTTCCGTGCCAGCTCCCACTCCTGCACCCACTCCATCCTCAGCATTGGTCCCATCCTTGACAGCCGTGACAGACATGACGGCTGAGGTGCGGCAGGAGATCTACAACATCAGGACCCTGGTGCAGGCCCAGTTCCACAGCATGAGCGAGGTCACGAGCACCACGAGGAGGATGCGGGATGACATCCGCCGTGACATGCACACCACCACCGAGGGGGCCGAGCGCTTGTCGAATGTGCTCATCGACAAGCTGGACGCACTTCAGACCTCGGTGACTGGGCTTCAGACGTCGGTGACTGAGCTCTCCACTACACATAACAGAGCCACCACGTCTATTATCACGCAGCTGGGCCATGTTACAGAGGCAGTCGCCCTCCTCATGGAGCAGAGCCGATTGAGAGGAGGAGTCACATCCTCGAGAGGAGGAGCTACATCCTCCAGAGGAGGAGATGTATCCTCGAGAGGGGGAGCTACATCCTCCAGAGGAGGAGATGTATCCTCGAGAGGGGGAGCCACATCCTCCAGAGGAGGAGATGTATCCTCGAGAGGGGGAGCCACATCCTCGAGGAGGTCATAGATGATTTTGAGTTGTGTTTTGTCTTCTTTTGTATTGTTCTTGCTTTACCTATTGTATGCTCAAATGTATTCACCTTCATATCAATACAATGAGTAGACATCTTATCTTCATTTCTGTGCCATTTGATGATTGACTGTGCCATTTGTGCCATTGATTGTGTATGATTACCTCCTTTTTGGTATGATGACAAAAAGGGGGAGAAATGTGTAAGTATAAAATATGTAAGAGGGGAGAAATATTAAAAAATATGTAAAAGAAATCAATGGAAATAAATAAAACGATAAACTCTTAAAAACACACATAAATTTGTTCTAAGTGGATTCGGTACCTCGAGGCTCATTATCTCTCTTTTGGGGCTCCTAATGGAGTAATCTCCAGAATCTATTCAAGGGATATTCGGAGATTAGCTGAATCCTACTCAAGAACAAATTGACAGATTTTCCCTCTAAAAACAAAAATTTTAGTTCAAAAATTTCAAAGCATTAAAAGGAAATTCAGAAAATCAAAACATAGTTGAATGCATATGTTGAGGGGGAGAATCTGAATTTTAATCAAGCTAAATCATTAATGTCATATAAGCCAAACAATTGATTGCAGAATATGAAGGCTTATATAATTCCAAATGAAAGGGGGAACTTTAACTCCGAAATTTAATGTTTCACTCCTTTCAAACTTGGATAAATTAAATTATCAGACATTTGAATTCATTTATGGAGTTTATTTCATTATTTACTGAGCAACTCATTTTACATATACTCAAAGTTTTGTCATCATCAAAAAGGAGGAGATTGTGGAGTGATCGATTAAAACCCCGTTTGATTTTGATGAGCTCAAAGCATTGGAGTATATCTTGTGATTACTAATGAATTCAATTGAGTGTTTCAGTGAAAATCCTGTCCAAGTGTCTCTAGACTTGGTTCATAGCATTTTGGATAAGTTAAGAAGTCTGCATGAACCAGTGTCTGAGATACGAGTCGACTCCCGAGTTTCACGAGTCGACTCCAAGCGTATCAAGGTCACTGGCACGAGCTCGAGTCGACTCCTGATCAGTACGAGTCGACTCCGACTGAAAACAGACAGAAGGACAGAAGAGCAGTTTTTCAGGTCTGAGATTCGAGTCGACTCCAGTGGAACGCGAGTCGACTCCCAGCGGTACACATAGAAAAAGTCAGAGAGCGTTTTATGGACTCTGAGATTCGAGTCGACTCCAGTGGAACGCGAGTCGACTCCCAGCGGTACACAAAGAAAAAGTCAGAGAGCGTTTTATGGACTCTGAGATTCGAGTCGACTCTAGCAGTACGCGAGTCGACTCCGAGACTGTGCGACCATCGACAGACAGAAGACCATGTTACTGCCTCTGAGATTCGAGTCGACTCCCAGACAGCTCGAGTCGACTCCAAGACAAGCTTCACGTCAAAAGGCAGAAGACCAACTTTCGGAAACTGAGAGCCGAGTCGACTCCAAGGAAGTTCGAGTCGACTCCAAGACTGGATGAGCCAAAAGACAGAGAATCGGAAGTTCGGGCTCTGAGATTCGAGTCGACTCCCAGGACAGTCGAGTCGACTCGAGTGGACAAAATTCAAATTTGGATCCACGGACTACAGAGGATGAGCCGACTCCAAAATTGCCAGGTCAGCGCCAGAAGTTGGCGAGTCGACTCCGGGTCAAGACGAGTCGACTCCCAGTCAAGACGGCAACTTTAATTCAAACTGGGAACAGTTGCCGAGTCGACTCCGGAAAAGCTCGAGTCGACTCCTGCTACAGCCGAGTCGACTCCTGATCGCGCGAGTCGACTCCAACCCACCGGTCACATTGTCAAGCTGCGCAGAGTGTGCAGAACGGCCAGAAAAAGCAGAGTAACGGCTAGTTTCCGTGGGGGTTGGCTTAAATAGCCACAGAAGACTGTAGCAAGGCAGAGAACACACATTCCACTCCTAGCATTCAAGTCTTCAAGCTCTCTAAGTGCTCTTCAACGAGAAAAAGGGAAGATCTGCATTTACTGCTCCACCAACATCTTCCCAGCATTCAAAGCTTCCTCCTCCTGCTTTCAAGTCGATCACTCTTTCAAGAGGAGACCGGAGTTCCAGAAGCCACACCTCTTCACCATCTTAAAAGCGTTTGAGGGCTTCTAACTCCTTTACGATTATATTGTTTTAAATCTGCTTTTTGAGAAGCTATTTTCTGTTTTCTTCTATCTCGTGTATTTACTTGATTCAATCGGGGGATTGAATCAAGGGGATTAAGGTTGGTTGGTGAGCCGGTTTAAAACCAACGAGTGTAAGGGTTTGATTGTGAGCCCGGGAAAACAATCGGGGTTGGTTCTAGTCGGTGAGTCTGGGAAAACCGACCGAGTTCGTTGTGAGCTCGTAAAACAACAAGTTCGGTTGTGAGCTTGCAAAACAACCGGCTGTAATCCAAGGGGGTTATAGTGAAATTCCCAAGTGAGACTTGGGGAGTGGACGTAGGAGCAAGGGTTAGCTCCGAACCACTATAAAACTTTGTGTTTGTAGTGCATTGTCTCTCATCTTCTTCCCCACACATTACTCACAGCACTTAGCTTTAATTAAATAACTGGCTATAGTATTTAGTTAATCATCCACAAAGTTTTAATTAGCTATGTTAATTTAAAAACCCAATTCACCCCCCCCCTCTTGGGTTGTCTATCTGGGCAACACAAGCAGAAGGAGGGGGAATCTCTCAAGGAGTATCTTGACCGCTTCACCGCCGCCACGTGGGAAGTTCGCGAGCTTGACCAGTCAATAGCCATGTTGGCACTAAAAACTGGGGCTCGTTCCTACAGATTCCTCTTCTCTATCGAGAAGAACTTCCCCGCCGACTTCACCGAAATGCTGGCCCGAGCTCGAAAGTACGCGAAGGCCGAGGAGGCTATTGCCTCCAGGCGGGGTACAACCGAACAAGCTTCGAAGAAGAAGAAGAAACGCCGCGAGGAGCGCGGCCGTCAAAGAAGCCGGTCCCCCCGCCGAGAGAAGAACCTTCCCCGGCTGAGAAGTCCGCCTCGACAACGGGGACAGCTTCGGCCGAGGTCCCCGCCTTGGCCAAGGTCCCCACTACGACCCCGGATGCATCCAGGGAGGTACGAAAACTCCACTCCTATCAACGCACCCCGGGCCGAGATTTTGATGGAGATTGAAGGTCGGGACTTTTTTCGACCCCCGCCTCCTATGCGGGATACAGGAGTCCCGCGCAATCCCAGAAAGTACTGCCGCTTTCACCGAGACCACGGGCACGACACGGAGGACTGTTTTCAGCTCCGAGATGAGATTGAGGTGCTTATTCGCCGCGGAGTACTCAATCGGTTCGTAAGAAACCGACGTGAGGAAAGAAGGCCAGTGGAAAACGTCACACCGCCCGAAAATCCGAATGACAACAGGCCTATCGCTGGCACCATCAATGTAATTGGAGGAGGAACCTCGGCTGGAGAATCAGCCCAAGAAGGAATCCCCCCAAAGCGCCTACGCACTTTTGAAGCCATCTTGTTCTCGGACGAGGATTTGGAAGGGGTTGAGACCCCTCACGATGATGCTGTGGTCATCTCCATGATTGTAAATAAATTTGATGTAAAACGTGTCTTAGTTGACAATGGAAGCTCAGCTAATGTTTTGTACTACCATGCCTACCAAAAAATGGGGTCAACGGGAAGCCAGCTTCGAAAAATCAATACCCCGCTGGTCGGATTCACCGAGGACTCGGTCCCGGTCGAGGGCGAGGTCAGCTTTCTTGTTACGATCGGCCTCGCCCCCCGAGAAAGTACCGTGAGGACGGACTTCCTTGTGGTCTGCCTACCCTCAGCCTACAATGCTATCCTCGGACGACCAGGGCTAAATATCCTCCGAGCCGTGGTCTCGACCTGCCACCTGCTCGTGCGATTCCCCACCAACCAAGGAGTGGGCGAGATCCGCGGGAACCAACTGATAGCCAAACAGTGCTATATGGCGACCTGCAAAGCGAAGCAACCAACTGAAGCGTCGAGTCAGCAAGAACTATCAGCCGAGGCACCAACTCAGGCGATGGGCCGCACGCTGCCCATAGAAACCTTGGACGCGAGGGATGACCTCTGGAAGAAGCAAGTAGAGCCCGGTGAGCTTCTTAATCAAATCCCTTTACAAGAAAATTGCCCAAAGCTAACTGTGCAGATCGGCTCCGGCCTAAGCCCCCGCGGAAGGAAGCGCCTGACCGAATTCCTCCGGGCCAACGTTGATGTCTTCGCCTGGTCGCCCGCCGACATATCAGGAATCAACCCTGAGGTCATGGTCCACCGACTCCAGGTGAAGCCGACTTGCAGGCCTGTAAAACAGAAGAAACGGGGCTCTGCCCCGGAACGGCAGCAAGCAGCAGCCGAGGAAGTGGATAAGCTCCTTGAGGCTGGCTTCATCCAGGAGGTCTCCTATCCAGATTGGCTTGCCAATGTGGTCCTCGTAAAGAAGGCTAACGGAAAATGGCGCATGTGCGTGGACTATACCGACCTGAACAAGGCCTGCCCGAAGGATAGTTTTCCACTCCCCAGCATCGACCAGCTCGTCGATTCCACCTCGGGACATCAGCTGCTGACCTTCATGGACGCCTTCTCAGGATACAATCAGATCCGAATGGCGCCAGAAGATGAGGAGAAGATGGCCTTCATCACCGACAAGGGCACCTATTGTTACAAAGTAATACCATTCGGGCTGAAGAATGCCGGAGCCACATACCAAAGGCTGGTCAGCCAAATTTTTGAAGATCAGATCGGCCGAAATATGGAAGTCTATGTGGATGACATGCTGGTGAAGAGCCGAGCGGCAGAACACCATGTAGCTGACCTCAATGAAACATTCTCCAAGCTCAGGAAATACCAAATGAAGCTCAACCCTGCGAAGTGCGCGTTCGGAGTCACCTCGGGCAAATTCCTGGGCTTCATAGTAACCCAGCATGGAGTTGAAGCTAACCCTGAGAAAATTCGAGCGCTGCAAGAGATGACACCTCCAAGGACAGTTAAGAAAGTGCAGCGGCTCACTAGGCGGATCGCAGCCTTGGAGAGGTTTGTCTCCAGGTCAGCCGAGCACTGCCTTCCATTCTTCAAGATCCTAAAGCGGCCAAAAAACTTCCTGTGGTCGGAAGAATGCCAGCAGGCCTTTGAAGAGCTCAGGTGCCTCCTGGCCTCCCCCCCGCTACTCACTAAGCCTCGGCAGGACGAGGTTCTTTACTTGTATCTGGCTGTCTCCCCGGTCGCAGTGAGCTCAGTCCTGGTCTGGGAAGAGGACAAGCTCCAAAAGCCGGTCTACTATACCAGCCGGGTCCTCAGGAATCCTGAGACCCGATATTCTAAGCTTGAGAAGATAATTTTTGCCCTGATTATTTCAGCTCGGAGACTCCGGCCCTACTTTCAAGCACATACCATAGCCATACTGACCGACCACCCTATAAAGCAAATACTGCAAGGTCGGATCGTGCCGGAAGGATTGCCAAATGGGCGGTTGAGCTCGGGGAGTTCGACCTTGAATACTGGCCCAGGCCAGCCATTAAAGCTCAAGTACTCGCCGATTTCATCGTGGAGTGCACCTTGCCAGACGACCCCGAGCTGCCACTCACACCCACAGAGGAGACCCCGAGGCTGCCATGGGTCCTACATGCGGACGGCTCCTCGACCTCGGGGGGTAGCGGAGCGGGACTCATCCTCACTAGCCCGGATGGGGTGGTGGCTGAGCAGGCCCTACGCCTCGAGTTCCCAGCCTCAAACAACGAGGCAGAGTACGAGGCGCTCATTGCAGGACTCAAGTTGGCAAAGGAGCTGAAGGTAGAAGACCTAAAGGCCTTCAGTGACTCCCAACTAATAGTGAGCCAGGTCCAGAAAGATTTCGAAGCAAAGGAGCCGCCAATGTAGAAATATCTTCAAAAAGTGCGGGAGCTTACATCCGCCCTAGGCTCCTTCAGCATCCAGCATATCCCCAGAACGGAGAACCTCAGGGCGAACCAACTGTCAAAGCTGGCGACCTCCCGCATGAGTGAGCTCTCCAAGGCAACGGCGCTCGAATACCTCCGAACACCCAGCACAGAGGAACCTGAACCGACCATGTGCATCGACATCGAGCCAAGCTGGATCGACGGGTTCATCAACTACCTCCAGGATGGGACCCTCCCTCACGACGAGCTGGAGGCTTGCCGGATCAGGCGTCAAGCTTCCCGGTATGTGCTATATGAGGATAAGCTCTATCGTCGGTCATTTACTTCTCCTCTCCTTAAATGTCTCCGCCCCTCGAAGGCAGACTATGCTCTGCGAGAGGTCCATGAAGGGATTTGTGGAAACCATCTGGGAGGCCGAGCACTAGCGCATAAGATCCTGCGCGAAGGTTATTTTTGGCCCACACTTCAGAAAGACGCAACGGACTTCGTCCGGAGGTATGATCGATGTCAACGGAATGTCAATATCCAGCGCCGACCTTCGGCCCCGCTGACCTCGATTATCGCCCCCTGGCCATTCGCCCAATGGGGGATTGATATCCTGGGGCCCTTTCTCCTAGCCACAGGGCAAAGAAGATTTCTGGTCGTCTTCATCGACTACTTTACCAAATGGGTCGAAGCCGAACCTGAAGCCCGAATCACCGAGCAAAAAATGCGGGACTTCATTTGGAAGTCCATAATCTGCAGATTCGAACTCCCCCGTATCCTCATATCTGACAACAGCCATCAGTTCGACAACATCCACTTCAGAGAATTTTGCTCCGAACTCGGGATTGACCACCGCTTCACCTCGGTCGCCCATCCCCAGACAAACGGAGAAACTGAGGTAACAAATCGTACCATTTTGCAGGAGCTCAAGGCTAGGCTTGATCGGTCCAAAGGACAGTGGATCGAGGACCTGTACGACGTCCTCTGGGCTTACCGGACTACGTTCCGATTACCCACTGGCGAGACCTCTTTCAACCTGGCATACGGGATGGAGGCTGTTATCCCGCTGGAAATCGGCCTCCCATCCTCGAGGGTGGAGCACTACGACGCTAACTCCAACTCTTCTCGGCTCAGGAATAACTTGGACCTCGTAGAAGAAACACGGAAGGTCGCCCGAATCCGCATGGCAAGGTACCAGCAGAAAATGGCCCAATACTACAACTCCAAAGTCAAGCCCAAGCTCTTCAAGGTAAGGCACCTCGTCCTCAGAAGAGCCGAAGCTTCTCAGCCCACCGAGCAGGGAAAGCTCACTCCAAACTGGGAAGGACCATACCGAATCGCCCGAGTACAACGATCCGGAGCGTACAAGTTGGAGTCTCTCGAAGGAACCCCTATTCCACGAAGCTGGAATTCTGAGAATCTACGGATGTATTATCAGTAAAACCTTAAGGGGTCCCTGGTGATCAGAAACATGAATCCCATCTCCTCCTTACAATGATTTACCTCCTCGCAATGATGTTATGTCTCTCCTAATCTTGGGACATTTGTGATCCTCAGATTCCTCGACTGAGTTCGGGATGCTTCATGTGTCGACCGTAGAGTCTCAAACTCTCTCGACCTCGGGAAGCGCCACTAGGTCGACGATGAGCCCAAGCTCCCTCGGCCTCATGCTCGAGACCCCGACTAAGTTCGGAATGCCCCGAGAGTCGACCGTAGAGTCCCAAACTCCCTCAACCTCAGGAAGCGTCGCGGGTCGACGGTGCATTCCCAGACCCCTCGACCTCGCGTATGATCCCTCGACTAAGGTTGGAATGCCCCGAGAGTCGACCGTAGAGTTCCAAACTTCCTCGACCTCGGGAAGCGTCGCGGGTCGACGGTGCGTTTTCAGACCCCTCGACCTCACGTATGATCCCTCGACTAAGGTCGGGATGCCCCGAGAGTCGACCGTAGAGTTCCAAACTCCCTTGACCTCGGGAAGCGTCGCGGGTCGACAGTGCGGTCCCAGATCCCTTGATCTCGTGTATGATCCCTCAACCAAGGTTGAGATGCCCCGAGTGTCGACCGTAGAGATCCAAACTCCCTCGACCTCGGGAAGCGACGCTAAGTTGATAGGGAGCCCAAGCTCCCTCGACTTCGCGCTCGACACCTCGACCAAGGTCGGGATGCCCCGTGTGTCGACCGTAGAGTTCCAAACTCCCTCGATCTCGGGAAGTACCACCAGGCCGATGGCGAGCTCAAGCTCTCTTAACTTAAGGAGACCGGGGACAGTGCCTTGACGGTCCTCCGGGACATTCGACAGCAATAACGGAACAACGTTTGCGAAAACCTTCGACAACGGCAATACCTCCCAGCTCGATTGATATTCCCGAAACAGACCCCAAGCTAAAGGGCGACTCCGAAGGCCGGCCAGGAAACAAAACGACCTACTCCACTACGAAGCGCTCGATCTCGGAGGTGCAAGAGGTACATCCCACTTGACACCCGCTTTGTTATATTCATCTACCTATGTATTGCCAGCGAAATTCCGATTGAGATCGGGACCTCATCCCGGCCAAGGCCGGGTCGCCCCTCCAAGTTGATCCAAGACCGAGGTCCCACCGACCTCATGCGCGCTTCCCTTACTGGTGATCCCCATGACAATTCATACAAACCTTTCTGCATAAGGGCTCGATTCAGCCCCCATACGTTGAGACATCGATGTTAACCTGCGGAAACGACCTCGACCACGGGCGCGCTGATCGAGCTCAAGAGGGCCAAGGCACTCTCTATAGGTTCCGACTCCGCTCGCCAGAACCTCGGCTGAGCCCGAGGCCAACAACTATGAAAGCCCCGACGACAGTTCGACTAGTGGCTCACGATCCCCTTTTAGGGATCAACCCTAACATTTTTATGGATCTATGCTCGAAAAAGCCGAACTCAAAAGCTTGGCCAAATACCCCAGTAGTGACCCATGCAGGTCTAACAATACCCCTTTTGGGGGTCCGAGACCCGAGCCTGGTGCCTTAGAAATCCAGAAGCCAAATCCGGCGACCCCTGCGAGCTTCAAATCCGAGCTCCAAGACTTGGTGAATCTTCCTAGAGTCCGAGCTCGGAGTCCCCCTAATCAGAGCAACCGGAACTCGAATACTTGAACAAGTCGGAGGAAAGAAAAGCAAAACACATAGCCAAAAAACATGTTTTCATTAATAAGCAGCCCAAAGACTAGGATACAAAATTGAGGGTCGGCAGAACAATAAGTTGAAGCACCGACCTTGCTTACAACTAAAGAAAACGAATGAAAAAGAGAAAAAGAATCTAAGTCCTAAGGGGCGACAGTCGCGCCGGCGTCACTCTCGGGGTCATCTATGGCGATGACCTGGGGGCCTTCAGCGGATGCGGGCTCAGGGTCTGCTGCAGGGACCTCGGCGGGCGCCTCGGGAGCATCTTCGGTGATTTCGCCAGGGGGAGCCTCCATCACCGCCGACGCGGCTGCGTCCGCCTCGACCTCGGCAAACTCCTCCTCGGACGCAAGGGCTGCAGGAACGTCGTCGTCGGAGTCAGCGCTCAACCCCATCCTCGGACGGATCGTTGAGAGATCGAGCTGGGGGCAGAACCGAGCCATCTGCCTCCGAAAATTGTCGAAGCCGTGGAGAAACCCATCCACGGTCTCCTCCTCCAGCATGTTGCGGAATTCTTCTGAATCTTTGAAGAAGTCCACGGCATGCTCGGCTCGCTCGAGCGCCCTTCTCTCCCGGGCCGCAAGTTGCTCGATCTTCAACCGCCTTCGTATTTCAGGCCCGCAGCTTCAGATTAGACCTCCATCAGACGCGCCTCCGAAGCGCGCAGGGCCGACTTGGTCAGGGAGTGAGCAACTCTCTCCTCCTCGAGCTCCTCGACAATGGCCAGTCGCCCGGCCTCCGTTGCCTCCCTCAGCGCTTCGGCCTCCGCTAGCGCGGCCTCCAGCTCGGCGACCCTTTTCTTGACCGGCTCCAATTGCCGGTTGAGTCGCCGAGTCTCTTCCTGACATCCTTAGGCGATGAATATCAGGGTGTCAACCTCGTGAACATGCTGCAGGAAAAAAAGAGAAAAAGCAATCATAAGTAAAAGATATATATACACTAGTAGCCGAAGAAAAATTAAGAGAATGGCTTATCCGAACAGTATTGCAGTAAGTGCTGTCGACAATTTGTTCCAGCGACGAGTTTCGGAACTCGGCCCGGTCCGCTGGAAGCATGGCGCGCCGAAACACCGCACGCGCAACATCAGCATCGTGGAAGGCCGAGCTCCCCTCAAGGAGTGGGGACCCTGGCTCGGCCGATTCTCCCCTTGGGCCCCTCGAAGAGCTCGGCTCGCCCGAACTTGGGGCTTGGGGGTGAGAGGCATTCGGGACCTCGGGGCCCTTGCTCAGCTCGGGCTCCGAGCGCCGCAGCTGGATGATCGTCGGCCCCTCCCGCTGGGAGATGGGGGCAGGATAGGATGGGACCGCCGAGCCCACGTCCCCGGCGGCTAATGTTCGCCCTCGAACGGCTGCCAAGGTTCCCGCCTCCGGGCCTCCCATCCCGGCAGAGGCAGAAATGACGCCCGATTTGGACTTCTTTCGGGGCCGAGGAATAGCCCCGCCGGCCTCGGCTTCTCGCCTCTTCAACCGAGAAAAGAGGAATGTGTTGCTGGTCGGCATGTGAGGAATGTCTGAAACGAAGAAATCCTTCTAAGTGTTAGACCAACATCAAAAGAACGAGAGAAAGAAACGAATAAGGTGAAGACAAAATAATGTGACTGCTCTTACCCTCGGGACGCGCCGAACTCAGGCCAACGCTCGCCAAGGCATCTTCTCTTAGGAGGTCGGTCAGGTTGAAACCCTTCCCGAGGCCCCGCAAAGCGTCAAGGACCCTCTGATCGCTCGCCAAGGGCTCGGAGAGCCTGTTAAGGGCCTTCAGCCGGGGGTGCCCCTACCTCGGGTCGAATCCCCATGGCACCTCGGACGCAAGAAAGAAAAACTTTCTCTTCCACTCATGGATAGAGGAAGGAGCACCTTGAAAAAGTGACATACCACCCCGAAAGGCGAAGTATAGCCACTCTCCATCCGCCGGGTTTGTCTTTAATAGGAAACACCGGCGGAAAATTCTCACCGAAGCCGGAATCCCGTGCGTAAGGCAAAGGAACAAAAATCCGACTATGGTCCTCCATGAATTCGGAGCAAGCTGAGCTGGAACGAGTTGGTACTCCACCAGCAAGCTGTTCACAAACTCATGAAGGGGGAACCGCAAACCGGCCCAGAGCATCTCGAGGTGAATCCCGATCCGACCTGAGGGCGGCCGCGTCACCCTGTCCTCCCACCCCGCAGTTTCGAGACGAAACCCAGGCCGAAAAAAGAACCGGGAGCGGATTAACTCCAGCTCCTCCCCCGACAAATTAGATCCAGCCTCATCCAGACCAAGACCCATTTCGGAAGAAAGAAAAATGACCAAAATACGAAGGAGACGGGAAAAAGGAGGAAAAAGGAGGATCCCCTAGCTAACACAAGGAGGAAACCTACGGGAGGAATCGCCGGAAATCGCTTCGAGCACCGCCGGGGAGGTTCTGTTGTGACTGAGAAAGAAGACGAGGATAGAAACGGCGGAAAAGAGAAGGCGACTAAGCAAGACTTCTCTTAGGGCTAGATCGAGGGGTTTATATAAACCTTTCTAACGGCCCAGATCGACAGGGCTGGTTTCCACCCCCCGTCCAGATCACGCCATGTATCGGCCTCGGAAGTCGAAGCATCACATTCATTCTGGGCTGGTGCCTCGAATACAGAACCGAGGCACCGTCCCATCGGATCTCGCGGCCTCATCATGGACCTGCTACGCTGGATCGCCTCGAAAGGCGAGCAAGCGCCACCCCCGCTCCTCTCATTAAAGGAGCCCCGGGACGCGCGGAGCGCCGACATAATTTCAGCCTCCCAAGCCCCATTCGGTCGATACGAGACTAAGTGCGTCCGACCTTGAGCAACTGGCCTAATTCTCAGCCCCGGACGACCGACTTGGCTTTAGGCCCCGAACGGCTAATCTAACATCCGACCTCAAGGCGTTCGATTCAATAAACATCCTCCATCCAGATCACACCACATGTCCACCTCGAGGATTGAGACCGCATATTTATTCAGGAAAGATGCCTCGAATATGGAACCGAGGCGCCGCCCCACCAGGTCCTGGGACCCCATCATGAGCTCACCATACGAGACGGCAACGAAGGGTCAAGAGGCGCAACCCCCCGCCTCCTCTCCGTTATAAAAGCTTCGGGACGCGTGAGGGCGCCGGCATAGTTCAACTCTCCTCGATCCCTGCCACCATAATAAAGACTACTACTTCCCGTGTCCGAGCTCGCGAGCAGCTCGAACTCGGAAGTCGGGGGTAGTGTTGAGGGAATGCAAGTTCCCCCGAGTACATGAGAACCTTGCCGGTACGGGACCGGATGATGGCCGACCTCGGGCAGCCGAACTTGATGCCCGACTTAAGAGCGCCCGACCCCGGGAGTCGGACTCCACCAACTGTCCACTATGGGTACTTTCCCCTACGGACCGACGCAGGATCACGCCTTAGGTGGCTTGCTCCACAATTAATACGCCCAACCTGGTGCCCCACCAAGCGTCTAGCTTCAGGGCTCTTGACCTCGGAAGTCCGACCTCGCCGCCCACCTACCGCGGTTGCACCCTTCTGAAGTCCAGTCAAGGGCCATACCCTGCCACCGCCTCCAGCATTTAATGCGCATGATTTCTGCAAACCCCCGACTCACTCAACAATTAATGTATATCTCCGACTTACTCAACAATTAATGCATATCTCCGGCTTACTCAACAATTAATGCGCGTGGCTCCTATCATCTACGGATCTTCGGTCCTCCACGGCAAATCAACTCGGCAGCGTTCGGTCAGCCGTGACAACTCTCTGATCCCGGCCTTGCCTCTGACGTCAAGGCATTAATTCACCTGGTCGCGCACCAACTCAAGCGACGTGCTGAGTCGTACGTCAACCTCGCCCCATCACATCACATGTAATCCGACCCCTCTATAAAAAGGAACCCCTCCTCCTCAGTGGGGGGTTAGACTCAGAAAAAGCCCAGCAGAATATATCTCCTTCCTTCCTCTCTCCTACTCAAAAAAATTAAGCCCCCTCTCTGACTTAAGCATCGGAGGGCCGGCGCCGGAAACCCCGGCCACCGGTTTTCTTTTGCAGGCCCCCCATGGAGGACGCCGCTCGCCGACGGATCGCCGCCCCCCAGTGTTCGCCGGAGCTCCTCCTCCTCTGCCGCCGTTACAGTAGATTTAAAGCTCGGCATATTGGCTGCCATGTTGCATTTAGGAGTAAATTATATAATTTTTTTTAAAAAAAGTATATTCATTATACTTACGTCTAATAGTGTATAAAATTTACAGTTATATCCAATTAAATTAATGGCATTAATAAAAGTATTTATCTTATATAAAAAAGTTAATATTAACTTTAAGTAAAAAAAATACATATATCTTCTTATGCCCTTAAAGCTATTTTGATCATTTTACAAATTTTTACCATTTAAGATTAACGATTTGACTAAATTTCTGTTAAGTTATAGATTAAAATATTGGCTAAAAATAAATCTTGCATCTGTATGATTTGAACAAAAAATTATATCCTGCACTTTGCGATTATGTACCATGCTAATCCCCTCCACTCGTTTTTGTAGGCCAATCATCAGGACGATCACATGATGAATGGAACCCATAGAAATGGCCCGAGGTGATTAGCATGGTGCATACGATGCAAAATATAATTTCTCGACTTGAACATCTTGCATCATAAAGAGAGTGGGAGAGTCTATGTTGGAATTTGCAAGACTTTTTATTGGTTCCAAACTAGCACATCAAGGGTTTCGCTCTCTCCCTCCTCGTCCTCCTCAAGCTCCCATGGTGGCTGCTATCACCGCATTCACCCCCTCCTAATCGTGCCTCCTTCTAAAAGATGGAGAGCAATGTCGACAACAAGCAATGCGACATCCGTTAAGCCAATATCGTCGCCATCTGCACGGTAGTAGACCCGCCTTAGCCCCAAGGGCATGGATAAAATAATCGCTTCCACCTCTGGCAAGATCATCATTAGCAATAGTGGTGCCACTATCGTTACCAAGATAGAGGTCCTCCAGCCTATCGCTAAGATGCAATAGTGGTAACACCACCATTGTATGCCGATGGTAAGAAGAGAGGGAAAAAGAGGAGACGGCCTCACTCTCTTTTCTCGTGCTATTTCTCTCTCTTCTATGCGAGAAATTATTAGTTGGATTAGGTCCACTGCTGAGTTGATGAACCAGTCCAGCCATGAAGCAACACATACAACAAGAAAAAAAAACGCAATACACGAGTCTACCAGCTCAACGGTGGACCTGGTCCAAGTAAAAATTTTGCATATGTCTTGCCTTTTGCTATAAAGACTTGCAGTAGAATCTTATATTCAGTTTCTTATTACTTGTTACTTGGCTAACTTTTGGGGAATGCATATAGCATTTACAGATCAATGCTATGGGTAGGATTAGTGATATCTATGATATACCATCTAATTAAAACATGCATACCATTAAATTACTCGCAACAAAAAGAAAGATAACGATGCATATATGCTTGACAAGCAATTCATCCATTCAAATGCCATTCTAATCTAAATTACAAAGACATAGCATGCATAGACTATTTAATGACTATACATGCGAGGGATGATCCAGTGCTACAAATACCCCTAAAGATTAAACAAACATATATTATATGTTCACAAGTGCATGAGTCAAAACATTATCTCATAAAATGATGGGGAAAAAAATCATATCATACATATCAATGGGTTATGTCAAAATAATAAAGCCTCAAAGCTAGGTAAATTATGGCCTAAAAAAGCAGCAACTAGCAAACTGAATAAGATGACAAAAGGCCTTCATATTTGTTTATGAATGCATTATGAGCACAGATTAATGCGAAATAATTAAGCTGCTTCTAAATCAGATACGGTATAGCTCAATATCAACAAGTCTTGGACTAAGTTATTTTATGACAGCTTATTCAGGTCTTCGAAGAAAAGTGGATATATGTTTCCAACAATAGGGACATGATCATTCTGCACCAAGGTTAGCTATTCCTAAAATATATTGGTTTCATGACACTTGGAATAACGCATGGCTCCCATATTCGTGATAAACTCTTGAATAATTAGCATCACTCCAGATCATCCAAATAAAGGAGTCACAAGGACCACACATGCTATCAGAGGATAAGGGAAAAGACAAGGATAAGGACTGATGAAGAATAACTAATAAAGCTTTTGAGTTACCACAGCATGGCTCTAGACCTGATCACGATCCGATTCTAACCGGGGATCCGAACCGGAACGGAACCGGAACCGTATCTCACGGTTCTTAACCAAACCAGAACCTTGAGGAATACGGTTCGGTTAAGGTTCCAGTTTTGATGGAACCGAACCGGAACCGAAATCGGCGGTTCGGTTTCGATTCGAACCCGAAAAAAAAAGAAAAGAATGGCGCCATCTCCCTTAAAATTCAAACGGTCATATGACCATTTGAATTTCCAAATGGCCAACAGCCATGTGGAAAATTTCCATATGATCCACGTAGTAAATTAGATGGTTTGACAGATTATTTGCATGCATATTATAGTTGTTTAGGTCATTTTGAAGAAGATATTGATGTTTTAAATATTATTTTTACTGTTAAAAATAATATTATTAATTTATATAAAGAGTACAATGCAAAATATGGTAAAAAAAATTAGGAGCCATATGGAAACTTTCCATATGGCCGTTGGCCATTTGGAAATTTAAAATGGTCATGTGTCCGTTTGAATTTTAAGAGAAATGGCGCCATTCTTTTCATTTCTTTTCTTCTTCTTTTTTTTCAGTTCGGTTCCATCAAATCCGGAACCTTAATCGAACCGTATTGCTCAAAGTTCAGGTTCGGTTAAGAACCATGAGACAGGATTCCGGTTTCGATCCGATTTTCTGATTAGGATCGGACCGTAGTCAGGTCTACTTCATAAGATTTGAAATGGGGGGGGGGGGGGTTCTTAAGAAAGTCATGGAACGGCCCGCATCCATTAAGTACCCAAAAAAAAACCATCCAAAAAAATAAAAAAATACCCCCATCATATCCTTGTACTTTTAAAAATACCGGATAAGTATCAACTGATATGGTATGGGGGATTGTATTCCTGTATTTATAAAATATGGAGGTTTTAGTGCTTTTTGATATTTCTAAATATCGTAAGTCTTGGGAAAGCTATTTATAATGGCCGTTTTATTTACATATCACCTATGTTTTGCGGCATTTTGAAATAAAAAAAAATTTAGTGCTTTTGGAGACTTTTTGCCATAATTCTTGTCAGCATTTAAAAGTATCGGAAAAGTCATATGTAATGAAAATTTTATTTTTATTTTGCTGCATTTAAAAATACAGAGATTTAATACTTATGGAGGTGAGATCCTCTGTAAAAACTTTTTATAATATTTTTAGTAGCATTTAAACTTGTATAAAACATCGATATGTATACTATGCTAGGAATATATTTTCTAATATATTATTGATATCCACATGAATCAAAGATACAGCAAAAGTTGAATTTAATTAACCAAAATAAAAATACTTTGAGTTTACATAGCTACACACACTAAATAACATCCATAAAAAAATCTAGTCCTAGCAACTGTAGTAAAAAAGTTTTTAATTGATATAAACAAAATCATTTATGTCTCATGTTCATCATAACTCCAAAAAAAGTCTTGCTTTAGTTAATCATTAGTGAGTGCCACTTGCAAGAATAAAAGAACATATAATTAGCTTATGATGCAGAATATATTTTATGGTTAAGCAAAATAAATTTTTTAGTAAATATATAAATAGTTTGCATTTAGTGTGATACATAGATTGAAGGCTCGGTAATTGAATATCCCACAGGATCTATAATTCTTTTTAGTCGATTCCAAGACTTTATCAAAAGCTCTTGACATACACATGCCACATTAATCTATGCTTCCCAAAAATGAAATCCAAGAACATCTTTTCATTCCATGGTGAGTGAATCTTTAATCACAATAACTCCTGAGGCAACTTATAGTCTTTCATAACAACCTCACTTCCAATCTACAATGTTTATCGAGAAACAAAATAAATAAATGCAAACAAAGCCTAACATATTACAAGTATATTTATATGAGTTAAGAAAATTAAATTAAAAGCTAACAAGTGTTTAATTTACCCCAATAAAAATAGAATGATGTCATCATGCCCTTTTCGATGAGATATCCTGCACCAAATTAAACAAAATTATTTTAATTTAAAAAGAAAAAAGTATACATAAATTGTCTTAGGCTGTTTGTGCAATAATTCTTGGATAATTATAGGAACTAAAATCTTGTGTATAATGTACATCCATTAATATGAATATATTTATAGTAAGTATTTAATTAGAAATATCTATAGATCGGTAGGCTACGAAAGAACTATAATTTATTTTATTTTATTTTCTGAAGCTAATAGGACTGGAAATTAGGTGACCACCTATGTGGCCAGCCATACTGGTAGTACCTTGTGGGCTGAAGATGGAGAGCTGCCTCAGGCGTTATGAGATATTCTGTTTTCTGATTTTATTGGATGTATCCCTACTCGTCGGATATAAATCGGTCTAATAAAAAATAAAAAAATAAAATAAGATAAAATAAAAGTGGACATCCCATCTCCCTCTCTCTATACATACATATGTATGCAAGCCCGGCCCAAGTCCATACGGGAACTAAATATAATTCAGTCTATTTCAAGACCATCTGAAGTCCGTTTGCACCCCCTGCTTTCGAACCGCGAGTGAGAAAGGGTAGAAAGAGAAAAAGCCAGAAAGAGAGAGATGAGCGGCGGCGGCGGTGGCGGTGGCGGTGGCGCGGTGAAGACGCCGGCGGACTTCCTGAAATCCATCCGGGGACGCCCCGTCGTCGTCAAGCTCAACTCCGGCGTCGACTACAGAGGTTATTCTCTCCTCCTCTTTCTAGGGTCTTTCCTTTTATATTCCCCTATAGCGTCTCCCTTTCCAATATTGGTCCCCAATTCGAGCAAAGTCCAAGCCTTTTCGTTGACTCTTCAAACCCTTTAATCCGTGCTTAAGCTTTTTATTCAACCTTCTTGCTTATTCTGGGATCAGGGTACAAGAAAAACCCTATGATGCTTAACCCTAATTCTGTTCTTCAATGAAATTTGTTGGAAATTTTGTATTATATCTCTGCCATTAATTAGGGTTGGTTTTTGGATGATCTAACAGTCGTGGACATTCAATTCGGTGCTTTATGGTAACTATTTATTCGTAATATAAATATAAAAGAGCAATCTTTTGAAGCTTTGATCTCAGAAGCTGTGCTAGTTTTTGTGTTGATTAGTCCTAATGATCGCTTTGAGGAATTTGTATAACAGTTTCATCCTCATAATTCATAAAGTTTATGACTAATATCACTTAGATTAGAAATGTAATAGTTGACATAAAATCACACTGGTTGTTACGAGTGCAAATTTGAAATTTCTTTATATTTCACGTAAGCACTAAAACATTGAACAAAGTGTTTATTATTCTCCTTTATTTCTGATTTTTCCCTTGGACATTTTTTTTCATATCCCTATTTCTGCGATTAGACTACATGTGTTTTTGTCATATCTGCTAGGCAATTTGACCAATGAAACTTTAGTATCTACAGGGTGGTGTTCGGTTGGAACATTTCATAATAATGTTCTGACACAATGTCTGTCTCCCAATTGCTCTGACCATTGAATTATTTATTCCTTAAGGCAAATGTTTTATTGTTAGGTACCTCCATGCTTGAATGAGGTAGTTGGTATGCATGCTTAATAGCTATCCATGACAGGTCTGGACATTTAGAAAAATTTCTATTGGATTCACTAAAGATACATATAACAAATCATGAGGAAGATCAAGACCAATGGATTCAAGATCTAGACCAACAAGTCTCTTAATCATTTGAAACGTTTTGTAATTAATCCTCTGTGAAGGGCCATTAGTTGGATAGATAAAAGTAGCTTCATCTTCAAGTGTGAAAGGACCCAATATTCCTAGAAGATTTCAAGGTGGTAAACAACTATGTCTATACATTTGGTGGATAAAAGGCTGGTTGATTTCCTCTGGCTAGTGATGATTATGGCACAGGGAGTGCAATCAGTGAACCATTGCTGTTTAGGAGGGAGGAGTATGCTATCCCTGAATTTGAAAAGCTTGTGACAGCTAGAGGGGTTTATGCTTCTCAATCCTTTTTTGCCATATTTATTGATAGTGAAAGATAAAATTAATGGATTATTATACTGATGGCTCCCAGATTAAATTTGATCAGGTTGCTCAATGCTTCTGCACATCTACAAAAGTTAGATTCTTATATTGTGTAACAGAATTACCTTCTCCTATCTGTAGCATTTTTTACACATGTTCACTGCCATATACTCGCAATGCTTATGTTTTTCTCTTTGTATGTTCAACATGCTATCATGCTTTTTCTCAAATGTATGCTGCTTTTCATTGTCTTTTACATCCTTCTTCACTCTAGGATCTGTAGTTGTAAACATAACCTGATCAAGAATGGAGTCTTGGCAACCTAGTACTCCTATAGTTTGCAAGGATCTGTTGGATTGTAAAGAGAACTTCTTGCTTTGCAATCGATCAAGGATTTGTTTCTTTTCCATGAGCATAACCTATACAAAAGCTTGTTTTCTAATTGAAATTATCTTTCAAACAATTGTGGCTTTGAAGCTCCTTAATATCTTGTTCAGTTTATAAGCATTATAATGAATCTATTGAGAAACTTTTTTCTAAATTCATCGGTTACTTTTTGTCATTCCTTCAAATTTTCACATGTTTAAGCTCAAGCATGCCAATAATACCCACTGCTTGACTATATTAACCTCTTACTGGCCTTTTCCTCATTCGCAAGGCCTATGTTGTTTTTAGTGGTAAAGTCATGGTATGCATCATTGTAGGAGGGATCCTTGCACTATCGTTCATCATTACTTCTGCACCCTTTACTAATTAACTTGTGATGGCTTATATATGTATCCCTTCGCACCTAAGAAAAGCTAGTTGTCGGATTCTTTCTCGGTATGAATTAGCATGCTACAAATTTCTTTTTCATAAATTGACCTCATTTTCTAGTATCCTAATTTGTCTGACCAGATGACTCACGCATATACTTTTTAAAATTTAATAATTCAAAAAAAAAAGAAAAAAGAAAATAGGAAACACTTTCCATCATTCAATTTCTTTGGCTCATTACATTTTCTGACTACTGTATGTGCATTTTCTTACTGCTTAGATGGAGCTTATAATATTATCTTCTAATGGACTAAGTCAATATTCTCTCTCCCTTACCCATATTGCCATATTAAGGCATTCAAGTTTAATTCTTTGACAGGATTGCGTAATTGACAGGATAGATGTATTACACTGCAAGAGGAAATAGCCCTTGGGCTGGCTTTGTGCACTATTTCTTGACCCGAACTCTTCTACTTCTGTCATGATGCCATGGCTAGTAGTTTCATGGTCTTCAATATCTAAAAAGCATTGTTCCCTCATTCATCTATCCTGTTCATTCTCCTCCATCAAAATAAGGAAGTTGATGCTGTATTATTAGTTATATCTGTAAATTTACTTCGGTAGCTGTACTTGTTTTGGGATATATTTTCTACTCTATCCGAACTCAGTGCCTTTTAAACCAAAAATAATAAGTGAGAATCCATAAACAACAAACTTTATCTCATTGATATGGGCCGACCTTTATGTACCCTTCTATTGAGAGCTTTAGTTTTTGCTAGTGCTAGCTTCTACTTTTAAGGATCTGAATTAAGATGAAGTTGGATATATCCTACCTGAAAATGTGTTAGTTTAAAGGCAAGAAAGTTTGCAAGTAGGCTTAGTTAGTAGTCCACTTATCTTTTGGGATTTTTGTAGAAAATTCATATCTGGAAATATCTATATATGTACTAGTAATTAGATGGTCAATTCTAGTTTAGGCATCAGCTATCTCGGGCTGTTTTTGTTTTTGTATCATTAAGTAGTTATGATGAATTGATTATGGGATCTTGTCAGAGAGCACAAAGAAACCAAAATTAGTTCCTTAGTATCACGATATAATAAGTAAAAACTCTCTTGTTATAAGAGATCTTGATGAGGGCTATCTTTGGACTTCTCCACTGTCTTGAGCCAAGCTAGCATTGACATATACATTTTATTGTTTAACCAAAAATATTTGCCGTTGTTCTGTTGTTTCCTTACCGATCACCTTCTAAATCACCATGAAGGGTGAAAGGGTATAACATTTAAGTCATTTTGTTTGTTCAAAGTCATGAGGGGACTGACGGTATTTGGCTTTGAATAATTCAGTTATAAATGTGCTGAGGCTGTCTTATGTAACTTTTAAAGAGAAAACATAGTGAAGAGAAAAAAAGGGGGGGGGGGGGGGGGGGACTTTTTGGGTTAAAATCTTTATGATTGCCAAGATTTCAAGCAAAACATTTTCCAACATTTTTTATAGAGAAAATGATTATCTTCAGGTCAAAGGGATGTTATTACTTGCAGATTAGCGGTGTGAATAAAATGTAAAGAATGTGTCTCATCAAGGAGCATATTTCTTCATTCATATGATGGCCTAGTGCACTAATTACTGGTTTATCTAGAAATGTTGCGAGAAAAAGAAAAAATATGCTAAAATTTAGCCATGATTGTGTTGAATACATAAAGAATGGAGATTTTTCTTTAAGCAGCCTTGGTGTTTCACCTCCTTGGTCACGATGGCCAAGTAGCTAGTATGATACTTAAGTCCAAACCCAACCACATATGGTCACACCTCCAACAAACCACCCTTGTGCCCAACCCAATTTGTCATGTCTGATATTCTGGCCAGATGTAAGATATTATTGCATCAGATGTGGATGTTGACATCTTCTGAGATTTCTCATTAGCTTGAGAACTTCCACTTCTCTATGCGGGAACTTGTTAAATTCATTGGGCCGCCATTCTAGGGCTTGCCACCTCACTCCACAATACAGATAGAGATGAGGTTTAGACCTAAAACAGATGATCAGAACAGATCATTGTGAGTCCAGATTAATGTAAGTAATTAGGATTCGACTAAAGTCATCTTCTAGGTTAATCTATGAGCCAGGATTGCTACTGCAATCCAGACCTCTTTGCCCATCATCACCAAGTGAGGGTAAGAGAAGATTTACAAAACTTGTCATCACAAGCACTTTGTCAGTCCCTATCTATCTGATTTTGGAGTTTATCATTGAAATTGGCTAAGCCAAGCCAAGTACCCCTCCTTCTCCTCTTGCATAAAAGGGGTTGAAAAACATGCAACAAGAAATAATATGTGTAAAAGGTGTTGTGAACATGCATTGAGTTCTTAAAAACGGTTGAAACCAGCAGAGGCCTGCCAAAAGCATTACTGATGATAAAGAGGCCTCTTTCTCAAGTTCGACGCTTGAGAAATTCTCTATGGCTCTATCAAAACTAAAAGGATATAGGGAAAAAATGGCAGTCTAGCGATATATGGAGATAGCTGATAATTATCTCTTCCTCTTTAATAGAAAGACTCATTTGTTGTCTACGATCAAAATAATGAAGCTGTATTTTCCTTTCCAAATTGGCATAGAACTTGGAAGGAAAGTTTTGTTATTGACCCATCGTAGATAACCTTATGCCAAAATTTCAACTTGACAGCTGAGTTAAAACTAAATTCTGTTGAGTACTCTTTTCCTTGTTTGGCCCCCTCCAGCATTGTCCAAGTTGTTAGATTTTCATGTGGTATTAGTTCATCTTGCTTGAAGCAGTCCTCTATTTGATCGAGACATACGATGGCCTTGTTTATTTGCTTAAGACCATGCAAGTTCTTTCAGTTTCCCACTAATAGTTGATGGAGAAAGGAAGTGAAATCTTGTGTCAATAGGCCTACTAGACATTAGTGGCTTGCCAAGATACCATGTGTATATGTCGTTCCTGCCAATTTTCTTAGCCTGTTTTTTTGCCAGGTGATCTTTCTAAAGTTGTGGCCCTTGATGTTTGCTTCCACAGATTCTACCCTATGTGGAATCATGTTCGTGTCCCTTTATTCCAAATAAATTCTCATCAGACAAAAAAAAGGAAAAAAATGAGAGAAACCTCTGTATTGGTATTGGATTTCTCATTTGGTCTTTATCCATGTTGAATGCACTTATGGATGCAGTACAACTTATCACAACCAAAAAGGGCAAAAAGCTGCAGAAAAGAAGCTAAAAGGATGTGCGAGAGAGATTAATACATAGGCTGACTTATTGCGAGACCTATTCAGTGCGATGCATCTTGTATCAGAATAAATCCAGCATCCCTCGTGCAACTTAGCACCATGCCTTTGGGATGGAACGAGTATCTGTTTGATGGTTGTCTTTGTTCTTAGAACCTGCAGTTTGCCAGATTACTTGCCTTTAAATTTGTACCATCAAGGATTTTAGGACCAATGACAACAAATTATAACAATTTTAGATCAAATATCAATTTGTTTTTTCAAAAAAAAATTACCAGCCTTCTCTGATTAGAATATATTGAATTGCTCTTCTTGGTTTTATGCATCCAGCAAAAAGGAAGCCGTTATGTCAAGTGATTGTCCCTGTTTGTAGTTGTAGAATCACAAACTTCATTACCTACTAATGAGCTTGTGAATTTGCAATTCCATCGATGCCGTATCTTCTGCAAGACAGTATGCCCTTCTTGAATCCTCTTGTTTAGCAATCATATGCTTCTCATGCAGGTATTCTAGCTTGTTTGGATGGATATATGAATATTGCAATGGAGCAAACAGAAGAATATGTCAACGGTCAACTTAAGAACAAATACGGGGATGCTTTTATAAGAGGAAATAATGGTATTCCGTCTACTTCTTTATCATCTATATTCTTTCCTGTTTCTTTCCAGATGGATGTGGCTTGAATTTTGGTCTCCTCCCTTGTGGATGCAGTTCTCTATATCAGCACCTCAAAAAGGACGCTTGCAGAAGGGGCATGACAGTGCTGCCACGAATTTTAATTTGTGCATGGTGTACCCAATTAAAAGAACATTTGTAGCTTTATCTGATTTTTATGGAAGAGATGGGCACAACAGATCTTTGCTCTTCAACATATAAGTTTAGGTTGGTGTTTGGGAACTTGATGCTCAATGCAGTAGTGGCATCTTACTTTAAGCTGCGAGTACCATTCTGCATCTGTAATTTTTTTTTCCCCCTTTTGATGGAGCTTTCTCTCTACTTAAAAGCATGCTTGTGTGCAAGGTGCTGTATCTGATATATGATGCTGCTTTTGGGCTTTTCAAATATTGAAGCATGAAGAAACTTTGTTCATTTTGATTGGACCCCTATTCCAGCACTGTTAACCTTTTCCTTTTGACTTGGAAAAAAAATGATATGTTCAACTTGCACTTTGATGCTGTCAGGTGGGGGCATTTTGATGTAATGATGCTTCCCACTTTAGACTATTATCTGATGGCTTCTCAATCATCTTCCATAAAGCAGGGCCTTTGGATCATAAGCGGCCTTTAAGGGTGTTCTATAGGAGGTTGCCGAGGCTTTGCTGTGTCTGCCACTTCATTCGACCATCTTGTTTGTGGCCCCAGCTTTTGTTCTGTCTTCTTTGTACTCTGTTTTTAAGTTCTGGTTTGAAAACGGTCAGTGTTATCAAAGCATAGGAATGTGATACATTATTTAAGAATCTGTTTGGTTGTTCCGAGATAAGGCTCGGTTACGCGACCAAAGGTTCTTGAACGAGCTCTCACAGGAAGAGGAAAAGTGTAGTCAACCGAGGAAAAAAAAAAAAAAAGGTTGGAGTTTTTATGAGAATAAGATTTTCATAAGAAAGAAAAATATATATAAGATATAGAAAAGTTCAATTGGGTGCGGATTGTTTTTTTTTTTTCAGGAGGACTCAGCTACGGTGATCGAGTGGTTCAGGGTCGGGTCGGGGTGCCAACATGTCAGTCCATTTGCTACCTCATGGCAACAACCTCGAGAAGCACATCTACCACCATGTCAGTCCACTTGCTAGTGAACCATAAATACACATGAGCCCTATTCAAGCATTCCTCCTGTAAGTTCAGTCACATACAAGAACCCCAGAAAAGTAAAAACATAGCTCTTCACTTGCAAAGCCAATTTAACAGGAAAATAAACAAGGCTAAATAGCCCAAAAGAAAGAGGAGAAAGAATAAGTTTCCGCTACTCCAGGAAGCATAATAGTTACAGGAGAGATACCAAAAATGTGCAAACTCAGAAAGAGGAGTTGGAGACTTCAAGATCAGTGACAAGTGATTCCACTTATGCAAATCAATCTCCCAATATGCAAGAAGAAATTGTCGTTCTTTTTTTGTGTGTATGTAGGGAGACGCCGATACACCAAAAAAAAATAAAAAAAAATAACTATTTATAAAAATAGACTCTTATGATTGTACAACCAACCCAAATAACAATTGCTAATTAAGTTCCTAAAATAATGTACAATTAGGATTAGATTTACAGGGTAACTCCATATATGTTGGAGTAGTTATACTCACAATTCTCTAGACAAACACAAGTACTTCATATGACTGTCAAAGGGAAACTAGGAATAGTTTTTTTTAGAAGGTTGGGTGATTGGAATACAAACATGTGGCATAAAAATACACATAATACCAATGACGCATGGAATCAGTGTTATGACTCAAGCATGTACCAGTCAAGGGTCCTCTTGATAAGAATTGACAAAATATGATGAGAATGATTGGAACTTTTGAGATATATCTGCATATCAAGCTATGAAAGTGTCAACTGTTAAAAGTCCATGATTGTAACTAAAAATGTTAGGCTTTATGGAAACAGAAAACATGAACACAAATAAAAGCATCACTGAAATGAGTTACTTGATATTATCATAGAATCTGATGTACTTTCAGCATTTAATCAGAATCATGAAGTTCAAACATATTGGAAACTAGGAGCAAATGCCTCCAAGAAATACATAACAACAAGTAAATGAACACGTAAGGTAGGGATACATCTGGAATCTTATCTGTGTTGGCAAATCAAGTAGCTGGAACAAGTACTTGAGAAACATTCACTTTGCTAATCATACAAAGGTGAAAACACCATAACAAGACTCTGGCATCAAACCATGAAGTCTCCACAAACCAATTCTGAGAACCTCGTCCAAATAATCTCCATTTTGAGATAAGATAAAGGTTAGATATGCCCAATGATGACTATCATAAAAGATTGCAAAACAATAAGTTCAACCTCGCATCTTAATCCAAGTCACCAGCCAAAAAGGTAAAACAGATGACGTCATAGATTTTTGGAGTCCAATGAATGTTTAATTGCTGGCTCGGGAGAGAGATCTGATTCAAGAAGTAGCAATAAGGTTATGAGAAGCGAGCTCGAACTACCACTAGAGTAAGGAAGTACGAGTAGATTCATTGCTCACCCAAACCCGATTCCTCTTGCTCTTCATATATGGGACAGGTGAAGGGAAGCTAAAAGAAAGCCAAACAAGTCCAATAAAATCGGTTAATTAATAGGCGCCTTTCAAAGTAGACCCTGCTCCTTCCATCATTCAATCAACTAGTACAGTTCATGGCAACTATTTCATTATTTTGGCATCAGAAAGTTGCACCTACAGACACCACCATCAACTAGATTCTTATTCAGCAGTCTCCATCACCACATCTTCCTTAACTTCTGTAATTACTTGAAGAAGTTCGAAAGGAGTAGCTGCTGGGTCCAGTTCACGGCAACCTTTTGGAGCATTATCAGCTTCTTCACCTGTAAGCAAATAAGAAGGAACCCGATGGGAAAAACGAAACATCTCTTCTCTTGGGATCATTCTAACCTCTTTTGGGTCTAGATGTCGATGGAACACTGTTTTGAAACCAGCAACTTTCAGTAAGGGGGTGACACACACACCGTGCTCCTCATCATAATCATTAAGCACTTCCACCATCTCATACTTGTATATAACATCATCAGGTGTGTGCTTATTCCAGTCCGGAGACCAGTTTTTGTAAAGTGTCCAGATATCACCTTTTCTAGGAATAATTTTAATAACTCCCCTAGGTCCTTTCTCCCATCTAACTCTGTGAGAGAATATATTGACTGTATCACTGACTTCATATCTTCCCACCCTGAAATCTCCGCACGTCTTCGAAAAACCGGAGGTGACCCAGTTTAATGGACCCAATTCATCATTGGACTTTGAGTTGAGAAAACTCATGCGAATCTTAAAAGGCTTTAGTGAGATGACTTTTTGGACCAGGGCATATAGACGAGGCATACCATCTTCATTATCATAAGCAGCCCATACTTGATCAGCATCAAAACAGCTTTCTGTACGATCCTTGTCAAAATCATTGAAATCAGGATCAGGAACATCAATTGATATAGGTTGAGTGGCTTCCTTACCTAAATCTACATTACAGTCATCGGCGGAATCTTTGTTGGTACCAGGAAATTGTTTTTTGCCAATTCTGGAGTCATTTGACTGGGTTTTATCAGCAACAACCCCATTAAACCTATCTGCTACATTTTCATTATCCTTATCCTTTTGATTGTGTTTCTGCTTTGACATTTCCTTCTCCGCCAGTTTGGCTGCTGCATCCAAATTCCAATCTTCCAACTTCTTATGAATTGCCGCTTTAGCCTTCTCCATCAGAATTCTCCTAATGTCAACTTGTGCATACTCCCTGCTGAAATTGTTCTGCCTGGCAGTCACTCTAACCTTACCATAATCCCCATAAACACCATTAGCCCTTTCCAATTCAGAAGCAACAGTTTTTCCAGTCCCTGTTGCCATTTGTTCTGTCCCATCTCCGCCATGGCCAGTGTTGCCACTATTGTTTCTTCTTCTCTTTGCAGGTCTGCCAACCTTAGAAGCAGACCGTTCACTTGCACAAGCATCGTAACTTACAGAACCATTAAAAGTGTTATTTGAGACATAACTCTTACTCTGAAGAGCCTCTTCGCTTCTAATGGTTCCTTGTGTTTCCTCATATTTTCTTCTTATTCTCTCAAATGTCTGATGAATCGTATCTGCAGCCCGAGCAGCGGAGTCTGTTGAGCAAGCAACACCAGCTGAACTAGTATATGAACCCCATTGGAAGTTTGTGCTGCTATAGGAGTCAACATTTCCTCCATGATGGAATCCTGGGTGTCCTGTTCCTGGAAAGGTGGAGTTACTCCCATGACCATAAGCATTCTTCATTGAAGAATTATGATTTGAGTTCTGCTGGTGCTGCTTAGTTGAACAAGAAATAGAGGAGTTAGGTCCATTAGTAGGAACCCCGGTCTCAACAGCCAAGAAGGCTTGATGGCAGTTGGGGCATAGAAGGTTGTGATTAAGGTATACTCTGAGGTATTCGTACTGCATCCTGCATCGGTTGCATGAGGTCCAGAATGTATCAAGTCCCGACAGACGAGAAGGAGGAGGGGCAGAAGATTGAACCCCACCACTGGTGCTCTTGCGAGCTCTTTTACTGGATTTTGTGTTGTTGGCAAAACTGTAGAAACCATTGGAAGAATTAGGAACAGAATGATCTCTATCTGGTTGAGAAACTTTCTGCTGGAATCCTTTTACGTTCCTCTTCTGGTCATACATCATTTTCCTACTATTATCAGACAAAACACTCCATGCCTCAGAAATAAGCTTGAAAGCACCTTCGGCACCTATTGATTTGTTTTTATCAGGGTGAAGCTGGAGAGCTAGCTTCCTGTGCTGTTTCTTCATGGTCTCTTCATCAGCTGAAGCATCCAAACAGAGAATTGCATACCAATCGCTCTCTCCATTTACTTTCATTTCTGATGCAAGATAAACATCAAAAGTTGCTATCATCTGGGTGATGCCTTCGAGCGACGGAAAGAGATTTTGGGCCTTCAAAGCAAATTTTTTGGCACCCACAATGTCCTTTGCATTGAACTTTCCTTCAGCAATTTCTTTTGCCCTGAGGGCCTCATCCCTATTGCATTCCATTATCTGAGTTTTATCTACACATAAATGATCTTGCCAAGTATAAATACTTCACCCAGGACCACCAACAACACGATGTACACTTCTACTAACTGAAACAAACAATTCTTCAATGCTTGAAACCAAATGGTCTGGCTAATTTCTCCCGTGTCCTAAATGGCAAAACAACACAAAATCCAAAAGAAAAGTTAATGCATCACAAAGAGTAAAATGTGTAATGAAACAAGCAAGAATGCACTAAGAACAATTATTCAACTTCTCAAAAACTTGGTACAAGAACAAATTATAAATTATAATGTGGAGCAAATAAAGCATGCAGAAAATCATTCAGATTCTCAAATCTTATTACAAGCACTAAACGAAGTGTACTACCAAAACAAGCAGAAACATATCAAGATTAAGCCTCTGGTTTCTTCAATACTTGATGCAATAACAAAGCATAAAATTTAATGTGTATCAGAAGCAAGCAAAAACATATGAACATCAATCATTCAGCTTCTCAAAAACTTATTGCAAGTACAACATATAAAGCATGATGTATACCCAACCATGTAAAAGCTCACTGAACTCATTACTCAGCTTCTCAAAAAGAACCATAAGCAACAAGGTATGAAGTGTACTGCATACAAACAACAGATAAAAACCCTTCAACATCCATCATTTCAGCTTCTACGGCTTCCTACAAGCACAAAATACAAAGCGTAATGGGTATAAAAACAAGTAAAACCAAACCACAATTGATCAATCCGCTTCTCAAAATCTTATTATGATAAGAAATTGAAAGCTTAATGCAAGTGAAAACAAGTAAAAACACATAAAAATCAACCATTCAGTTCCTCCCCTCACCCATTTAACCCTAATCTAAACTCACAACGGCAGAATTCTAAAACCTTATGGTGAACTGTTTTCAAATCAGAAGATGCCGATATCTATCATTCAATATAACCAAATAGAAGCATCAATTAAGCAACAGTAAAATCACATTTCCCAGGCACATCAAAGCTATAAAAAATGACAAAAAAAACGGACTTTCCTTTCATACAACAATAAATTGAGAAACCCAACTTTCCTCACCCCGTTTTAAGGCTCAAAATCCATAATTCTCACAAAATCTCGGATCTCCAAAGCACCAAACCCTTGGAAAAACGAAACCCTAGATGAGAATCGAGCATGAGAGTAAATATACAGCACAAACAATACCTAGACATCCACAGAAAACTAAAATTCGATCGATCTACAAAGATTACAGGCGCTTAAGAGAAATTTAAAAAAACGACGGCTCGGAAAATTCCAATCTATTGAGCGTAAAACCTAGAAACCCTAGATGGCCCGATCTCTGCCCAGAGACCCCGGCCCGATCCCTCTTAAGGAACGAGAGATTACCCCTTCGGATCGAATCCACGTCGACGGAGGAATTTGAATCGTGACGCCGCCTTGAGAAGCCCTCCAAGTCCAAATTTTTTTTGCCCACCAAAATGTTAAAAATTGGGGGGCAAATTGAACACTTTTTGGCAAGCCCCCTCAGACCCCAATACAAAAATTCCCAAAAACCAAATACCTGCGAAGGAAATAGAAAGAAAAATAAAGAAAAAGGTCACACCCCCTTTTTTTTAAAATTATTTTTTGCCTTAATCCTAACCTACCTTTATACATGTATGCTGAAACCCTAACTAGGGTTAAGTCCTAACCCAAGGGGTGGTTTGCCATTTTGGTCAATTTGTAGCATTCTACTCTTCTAAATAGAAAAATATCAAATAAAATAAAATACTAGCAATGTATACTCCATGGTATACTCATATTTGATATGAGTATTATATAAATCTGGATGCAGTATAAAAAAAACATTAATCTCCACTTGGAACTTATCAAGTATAATCTCCAAATTTTGTATTTTTTTTTTTGATATTTTTCCTAGAATATATAGATCAACAAGGACATCATATGTGAAGGATTTCTAAGCTAATAAATATCCATGTGGGAGGTTGTGAAATTTTAGGACTTTTTAGCCCATGGAGAAGGTTAGGTTAAGTGACTGTCATTGTTAGGGTAAAGAGTTACCATGGTGGTTAGATCAACTAGGATCCTGGGTTAGAGGTTCTACCCCTTGTGGTTAGATAAGCTTGGACATTTGGTCCAGGGGATAGGGCACTAGAGACAACCAAAAGATCCCTAACCCTTAAGCACTTGCATGTGGAGCCCACCCATTTGCTTGCTTTAGAGTCCTCTACATCATTTTCCACACTTTCATAAAAAAAAAATAGATTTTTTTTTTTTTTAACACTCTGATCATTAGGGTATTCTTTTCCTTAACTATAGTAGATATATTCATAGATATGCTAGTACATGTGTTTCTAAAGGAAAACTACCTGCAATGGTGTCACACATTCTTGAGTTTGCATCATAACACTGAATTATTTGTAATTTTTTGTGAGGCTGCTATATGTAATCATCCCTCCTTTCTTACATTAATTCTTGTTTATAGTAGGGACAGAATGAAACAGAGGTTTCCAACACAGATGGGATCCCCCACTCTGCCATCAAGATCCCTAATTTGACAAAATATAAGTAATTTACTCATATAATGCATTCAGAAGTGCTATTTTAATTGAATTTATAGTTAGGGTACATGCCTCTGGTTATATGCTTGGAGTTGCAAGAACTGATAGTACCACTTTGGTACATAACATGTATAGCTTCAGTAATTGTTTGAATTATTGTTGTTATTCAGGTAACTGACTTTGATTTCATAATGTGAGAAGACTACAAAAATAGATCAGTAGTTAGGCATACTGCAGTGGCTGACTTAATAAGCAGTTTCCCATCACAGCAATGGATGAGACTGGCTAGTTGGTGTAACAAAACTTTTTTGTCCATGAATTATTTCTGCATTTAAGGAATGAACTTTTGCTTCAGAATTGGAGCTTAAGGGTTGTTTAAGAAGTAGATCGTTTATAGCTGAACTTGGATATTCATGAGAAGTTACCGCTGAATTCTCCATCCAGAATGTTGACAGCTGAAAACCTATGAAATCTCACTGCAAAGATGTGGCATGCATTGCAATTTGCAAGTATCTACACAAATTTTGTTGAGTCATCCACAAGTTTATTGCCTCAGGTGCAGGGTTAAACACCTCAAGCATATGCAGCATTGAAGTTGGCAGAGAATAGATCAAAAATATTTAGCCTGGAGAAGAGAATTAAGGACGCGATAGAAGCCTAACAAGTACATGCAATTCAATCGACTTGCATCAATATGGAAATCCAAGAATGCAGAAGAAATTTAATGATTAGTAGTTACAAGATAAGAGTGTATTAAGTTGACTGCAAAACTTAGTTTTTCTTGCATAAGCACTCAAGCATAGAAAGGAAAAGAATATACCTATTAAAGAAACCATCTTAATTAATCCACGCAGAAGAAGTGCTCCCATTGGACTATGAAATCCTCCCAAAAGCAGCATAGACAAATTCAGGTATTGCAGTACTAAGAAAGAAACTGAAAAACAAAACTATCTATAATACAACAGACTTGAGGACAAATCACCACCAGATTACTTATCAAAATGCCAATTTTGAAGCCAAACACAAGAAGCAGGGTGAAGGATTCAGGCAACTCACGGAGTCTTTAAGACTTCCCTGACAATATTTTAATTTGTAATGTAAATGAGATGCTATGAATTGTTCAAATAAAATACTTCCATGTCAGAAGACAACAAATATTAATGGTACCACAAGCTACAATATAAAAATAACCTCCCAAAAAATAAGATAAAGGTGGAAGCAATGCTCCAGAATATAATATACAATGATAACAATGCTAGAAATCCCATGCCCACAAAATAAAATGACTTCTTTACATAAAAATAAACAATGAAACGCTATGTAGGCTGCATCAATCTCCCTCCCCAGAGAATTCTGAATCAGATACTCTGATGATTGATGGTACAAAGAAAAACCAATCTTTAGTACCAGACTTTAAGCTTCCTGAAAGAAAAATTTCATGTGCGAGTATCTACATATGGATTCTGATAGACAATGTTGGTCCTATAAACAAGAATCAGACTGAAACTAGCTCCAAAATAATGCACAGTCTTGACATAATTACTGAAGAAAAAGCAAATGGCCTCCTTGCATTTTAGTGGCTCCTCCACCTGGAAACTTGTATCATGAAGTAACCTCTGGAGCTAAGATGCAGAACTTTTATGCGCGTGTGCTTGTTTCTCTGCTTCTTGATCAGTGATCTAGCAATTAGACCTGAGAAGATCAGCAAATCTTCAGGATTGGCCACAGTGAGAAAATTGTACAAGGCTCCAAAGTTTTTCAAGCCAAACAGATTGGAAGCAGAAGATGGCACAATGGCCCAATGAGCTCCATATCAAAGTCCAATCAACAATTTTCCAATGTACATTGTTCCAGGCCAAGCCATGGCAAAGAAGAAATGTCCAATTGCCACCAGAATCTGAGCCACAGCCATGGCCGATCCCTGCGACGTATTGCAGCCACAAAAGCCGGCGATCTCGCTGGTTGTAGCCCAGGGAGCTCTCGATCACCGGCGAGAGGCTCCCCAAAGAGGTACCAATCCCTGCGACGTATTGCACCCACATTGCAGCCGCAAAAACCAGCCATCTGTTGTTCAGGAAGGATCCAAACCTCCGTTGAAGTCTCCCCATTGCCTCTCAGATAGAGAGTTCCAAAAATTCGACATAAAAATTGGATCTTTCCCTTTGTAGAGCGGTCTTTAGATCGAAATCATAAGAAGTAACCCACCAAATCGGATTTTTTACCCTTTTTACGACAGAAAAAGCTTTTTTGGCATCCATAGACACAGAGAACGATCAGAAAAGCATAAATTCGAGATAATAATTGGAGTTTCGCCCCCTTCAATAGTAGTTTTTAGATTACAATCTTAAGGAATAACTCATCAAATAGAACTTTTGCCCTATTTTACAAGAAAAAAATTCCTTTTTCCATCTAAAATACACAGAAAAATGACAAAAAAAAGCTAAAAAAGGCTCCCAAAGAGATGGCTTTGAGATAACATTTTGAACAGATGGGACGGGTTTATGAGAAATTCTTCTCAGAATTCACGAGTACTGCACTGATTAACGAGAAAATCCAATCCTTGGTCTCTGAGAGATGGATTTGGTATCAGATGATTGAATCGGAGATTATTTTTAGGTTTTAATAGAGAAAAAATGGATTGAAAATTGGGAGGAGGGCAAGGAGGAGAGAAGGAAGAGGCATCGTGAGGAATTTAAAAATTTCAAAAATTATGAAAAGAATCTCGGTCTCCATTCATCGGCGAACTTTTGGAGGAAACCCTAAATCCAAACCCTAAAATAAATAAATAAATAATAATAATAGTAGTAGTAATAGTAATAATAATAATAATAATCATAATCGTGCCGTCATTAGAGAAGACACAAAGTTATTAACTTGGCTGGCCCCATTAATCAACTTGGTCAAGGAGGGGTTTGGACCAAGCTGTTTGAATATCCAAGTTAGGGTCAAGTGGTCTGCTTTATAAAGCTTTAGATTTATCTTTTGTTTAAAAAAGATTAGAATCTAGATAGGTAAAACCTAAGTTTTTTTTGAGGCAAGCTGTTCGTCCGATTCCTGTATAACTAAAAATATGCTAGACAGATCGTTGTTAGAACCGACGAACAAAAGTTAATTTAATTTACTCTTACATGTTCTACTCGAAGAATAGTGGTTGTAAGAGGTCGATCCACAGGGAGGCGATTGGAGTTGCATAAAAATTAGAACGTTCATTCGAATTCGAAATCGATTTTTGAATAACAAAAGAAAAACATTATGTCGGGGATGTTAATAGATTCTCTAGTCTACCGGAGAATAATTTTTATTTAAAAATAATAAAAAGACAAGTTCTTAGAAATCAAAGAGCATTTATAAATTCATGAAATGTTTAACTATTCAAAGGACTACTTTGGCATGGATGAAAATAGTGCTAAGAAGATTGAAACCTGGAACATAAATTGCATAAAAGAAAATTTCATATATTGTATGAAAAAGAAGAAAGATTACAGAATTTGAAGAACGGAAATTAAAAACAACAGAAATTACAACTTTAGCATAAATAAAACTCTTAAAAAAAAAAAAAAGAAAAACAAAAAATCATATTAGAACATGCTCTGTTTTCAAAAGAGAAAACAGAGCATTTCCTTCAAAACGAGCCCTCTCCCCTGTTCCTTCTTGAACCAGCCGAGCACTCCTGTTACTTGGCCTCCACCCGCACACCGAGCTCCCTTTCTTCCCTATTCCTCCACTCTTAAATAGGTCATCCACCCCCCTCTGATTACGTTGAGAGGATTGTCCGGGCTGCGCAGTCTTGGGATGAATCGCGTGACGCTGGGAGACTGAAACGCGTGAAGATCCGGCGCGGATGAGGTGCTTCATGAGTGGCTGGGACGCTAGGATTTGGGCGTTGAATGCCGACGGCTGGAATGGAGGAGCCGATCACGGCTTGTTGCTGGGACGTTGCGGAAGAGGTGGATCACGGACGCCGGATTCGAAGCGGAAGGCAGCTGGGGTCTGCCGTGATCGATGGGAGGAAACGCACAGACCGGCTGCTGCGGGGTCGACAGGAGGACGCCGGATCACGGCTTGCATCACGGCTCGATCGTTGATGGGTGCTGGAATGGGCGGAATGGGCGCACGGACGGATGAGGCTGAGATCTTTGATTCGGATGAAGGGCTGGAGGTTGAATGCCACGCATGCTTGGATGCGGAAACGGAAGGGAGCAAAGGCGGAGGAGCTGCAGTCGTGATCGGCGGGATGGCTGGATGCGATGTTTGGATCCCGCTTGCAGTCGGACGGGCATGGGAGGTTGCTGGGTTTCCGGAAGAGGGTGGAGCCAGACGCGATCACAGGATGCTTCATCGCTGAAGAGGAATGGGGCGCGCGTGAAGAATGCTGACTACTGGGAGGAGCGGACGTGGGAGATGATGTGAATCCGGATGGCTGAAATGGCAGGATCGGGAGCTGATGGATCGACTGATTTGGAAGGAAGCTGGGAACGTGGAACAGGCGGCTGGTATGCAGAGGATGCTGGAAAATTGCATGGACGTCGGTCTTGATGCATCGCGGGGAGAAGAGGAATGGAACTTGGACACTGGAATGGAACGGCCGAAAGCAGCTGGGAGGAAGAAGAACAGTGAACTTAAGAAAAATTCCCGTAACACTGTTCATATGAACAGTGTTTTTACGTAACACTATTCATATGAACAGTGTTTTCACGGAACACTGTTCATATGAATAGTGTTATCTCGGAACACTGTTCATATGAACAGTGATTTCAGCCTGAATAGTAATTTTAGGAATGAATAGTATTTTCAGCTATTCTTCATGGGATTGGAAGTTAAAAAGTTCTTTTTCTTTGTGATGAAGTGAGAGTGGGAATCTCTATTCCGAAAGAGTGCAGGTGCTAATCCGGAAAGGAGGGAACGCGAGGATCACTGGGAGATCGCACGCGAGCTCGGATGTTTGGGTGCAAATGCGCTCGATCAGATCATGGCAGGATTGGGCCCGCGCGGTTTGGAGCCATGATGCATCCCTCTAAACCCTACCAAATGCGCATTTAAACTTTAATTTATACTAACATGTGCCAAACAAAAATATAATATTAACTTAGTGATTTTATCGTTATATGTTAGCAGTAATACTAATTTAAGAGCATGTAGATCGCACTTTTGTGCTCTCATCACAAGCCTTTTAGATCAAGTTGATTTGAGCTTTTAGATCAATAACACTAGGATTGTAAATTTAGTTAAATTGAGGTTTTCATATGAGATTAGCCTTTTACTAATGTTGTTTACCATGCAACCTAAGTATATGATAATTGATTGCAGAATTTTTTAAATATACTTTAAATTATTGAGAGAAAATACTAGGATCCATGCTCCAAAGATGGCTGAAGCTCTAGTAAGAGATGGGAAGTAGATGGTTGGTGCTAGTTCATTTAGGGACGGAGTAAGAGTTTGAGATCACCAACCTATAAGACACTTGGTAGAAGATTTTGATGATGAATTCGAGCCAAATCAAGCAAGGTTCCTCCTTGGGCTTTGGGCAGAATTTATTCTAGGGATTTGGGCCAGGCCTAGCCTAGGCCGAGCATCGGCTTGAGCCTAGTCTGAACTTATTCAAGCCCTATGTTTAGGCTCAAGACTGCCAAAAACAATTTCGAGCATGGTCCAAGGTGTAACTCGAAACTAGCCTAAAAGTCTCTAATGAATTATTAGTTCAATAGATCCTGTTGGGGGAATAAGACTTTTCCCCCCCAATGACACGAATGCCCCCGAGAAGCCGCACAATCGCCGACCCTGGACAGCCGAAGTCGGCGTCTGACCTCGGAACGCCCGACCTCAAGACATCCGACCTCGAGACCTCCGACCTAGGAAAACCCTGATGTTCAAAGTCTACCTTTATCAGCCACCTACTACGGCCATGCCCCTCTGAGGTCCGGCCGAGGACCATACTCTGACGCCCCCCCCGGCATTTATTGCGCATGGCTACTGTAAACCTCCAATTCACTCAACAATTAATGCGGATCTCCGGCTTACTCCACAATTAATGCGGATCTCCGGCTTACTCCACAATTAATGCGGATCTCCGGCTTACTCCACATTTAATGCGCATGGCTCCTGTCATCTACGGACTCTCAGCTCTCCACGGCAAGTTAGCCCAGCAGAGTCTAGTCAACCATGATAAGTCTCTGATCTCGGCCATACCTCCGACACCAATGCAATAATTCGTCTGGTAGCGTGCAAGCCCAGGTCGTACGACGACCTCACCGCCGACATCAACGCAATGATTCACTTGATCGTGCGCCGACCTGAACAACATGCCGAGCCGTACTACGGCCTCGCCCCGTTACATCACAGGTAAACCGACCTCCGCCTATAAAAGGGAACCTTGGCCCCTGGTGGGGGGGTTGGATAAAATTACGCACCCTACAAACACTATTCTTCTCCTCTCTACACTATTTGCCCCCTCCCTGACTTGAGCGTCGGAGGGCCGGCGCCGGAAAACCCGGCCACCGGCTTGTCTGCAGGCACCCCAGACGGAGGACGCCGCCCGCCGACGGATCGCTGCCCCGCCGTGAGGACCTGCTGCTCCCTCTCTCCGACCACCCCAGACGGAGGACGCCGCCCGCCGACTGGTCGCCGCCCCGCCGTGGTGACCTCCCGCTGCTCCCTCTCTTCGACCGAAGATTGCCCCCGAGTCCAATTTCCAGCAACAGTTGGCGCTAGAGGAAGGGCCCGAGTAGCGATCATGAAGTTGAGAAGTAAGGGAGCCTCCAACATCTCCCAGCGTCCCCCGCAAAGTCCTGGACGCTCCGTCTAGAATTCTCCAACTCCGGCTGACCCAGTTCCTCAGGTCCAGCCGGAACAGTTCAATGCCTTGGTACAGCAAGTCCAGGCCCTGGCCGCCGCCGTTCAGGGCCTACGACGCGAGGAAGCTTTACCAACGCTCCCCCCGCGGATTCAGGTCCCGCCGGAGTGTCCCCCCAACGGCCCGGTCTTCTCAAGCCAAAATCTGCGTGGCTCCTCCAGAGCCAACAACGAAGAACGGACTTCTCCTCGGAGGGAGCCACTGGGGGAAGATTTCGACAGGAGACCCCAACTTTCTGAGGCTGAGTCAGCCCCAGACCACCGCGAACCGGCGCGGATCACGGCAACAATACCGCGGGCGGGGGAGCTCGACCGAAAAGTTGAGCATCTGGAGCGCCAGATTGCGGCGCTCCACAGCAAGAAGGCGAGGCAAGAGGGAGACTTTGAGTTCACTACCAAGTCCCCCTTCTCCCGCCAGATCGAGGACGAGCCGGTTCCCGCGAGGTTCAAAATGCCTCAGGTGGAGCCCTACAGCGGAATCACCGACCCTCTCGACCACTTGGAGAGCTATCGGGCCCTCATGGCCCTACAAGGGTCCTCGGAGGCCATACTTTGCAAGGCCTTCCCAGCAACCCTCCGAGGGACCGCTCGGCTTTGGTTCTCTGGACTGAAGTCGAACACGGTATCCTCTTTTGAGCAACTCGGCAGGCAGTTCGCCACTAATTTTGCTGCCAGCCGACGCCAACGACGGACGTCAGATTCCCTCTTGGACATCAAACAGAAGGAGGGAGAATCCCTTAAGGAGTACCTGGACCGCTTTACCGCCGCCACCTGGGAAGTTCGCGAGCTAGACCAGTCAATAGCCATGTCGGCTTTGAAGACTGGGGTTCGCTCCTACCGATTCCTCTTCTCCATCGAGAAGAGCTTCCCGGCCGACTTCACCGAGATACTGGCCCGAGCCCGGAAGTACGCCAAGGCCGAGGAGGCGGTCGCCTCCAGGCGGGGAGCAATTGAGCCCGCCTCAAAGAAGCAGAAGAAACGCCGCGAGGAACGCGGCCGACAAAGGAGTCGATCTCCCCGTCGAGAGAAGAATCTCCCCCGGCTGAGGAGCCCGCCCTAGCAGCAGGGACGACCTCAGCAGAGGACCCCTCCTCGACCGAGGTCTCCACCACGGCATCGGACGTACACGGGGAGGTACGAGAACTACACGCCTGTCAATGCTCCCCGGGCCGAGATCCTGATGGAAATCGAGGGTCGGGACTTCTTCCGACCCCCGCCTCCTATGCGAGACACGGGAGTTCCCCGTAATCCCAGGAAGTACTGTCGCTTCCATTGGGACCGTGGGCACGACACGGAGGACTGCTTCCAGCTCCGGGACGAGATAGAAGCACTCATCCGTCGGGGAGTACTCAACCGGTTCGTGAGGAACCGACATGAGGAAAGGAGGCCGGCGGAGAATACCATACCGTCCGAGAATCCGGACGACAACAGGCCTATTGCCGGCACTATCAACATGATTGGGAGGGCCTCGGCAGGAACGGCCGCCCAGAGAGCACCCCCGAAGCGCCCACGCACTGATGAAGTCATCTCGTTCTCGGACGAGGACTTAGAAGGGGTCGAGACCCCTCATGATGACGCTGTGGTCATCTCTATGATTGTAAATAGGTTTGATGTAAAGCGTGTCCTAGTTGACAATGGAAGTTCAGCCAACATTTTGTATTATCATGCCTACCAAAAAATGGAATTGCCAGAAGGACATCTCCGGAGAATTAATGCCCCACTGGTTGGGTTCACTGGGGATTCAGTCCCAGTTGAAGGGGAGGCCAGCTTCCTTGTCACAGTTGGCCTCGGTCCCCGGGAGAGCACGGTAAGGACGGACTTCCTTGTGGTCCGTCTGCCCTCAATCTACAACGCCATCCTTGGACGGCCAGGGCTAAACGCCCTTCGAGCCGTGGTTTCAACCCGCCATCTGCTCATGCGATTTCCCACCGGCCAAGGAGTAGGCGAGGCCCGCGGAGACCAGCTGGTCGCCAAGCAATGCTACATGGCGGCCCACGGAGTAAAGCAACCAACCGGGGCAACGATTCAGCCAACGGGCCCCTCATTACCCATAGAAACCCTCGATGCGAGGGACACCCCTTGGAAGAAGCAAGTAGAGCCCGGTGAGCTTCTTGTTCAAGTTCCACTACGAGAAAATTTTCCTGAGCTAACTGTGCAGGTCGGCTCCGGCCTTGGCGCCTGCGAGAGGGACCACCTCGTCAGCTTCCTGCGGGACAACGCTGACGTCTTCGCCTGGTCGCCCGCGGACGTGCCAGGAATTGACCCTGAGGTCATGGTCCATCGGCTCCAGGTGAAGCCAACTAGCAGACTTGTGAAGCAGAAGAAAAGGGGCTCCGCCCCAGAACGACAACGGGCTGCGGCCGAGGAGGTGGACAAACTCCTCGGAGCCGGCTTCATCCGGAAGGTCTCCTACCCGGACTGGCTCGCCAACGTAGTCCTCGTAAAGAAGGCCAATGGGAAATGGCGCATGTGCGTGGACTACACCGACCTGAACAAGGCCTGCCCGAAAGACAGCTTCCCCCTCCCGAGCATCGACCAGCTCGTCGACTCCACCTCAGGACACCAACTGCTAACTTTTATGGACGCCTTTTCAGGGTATAATCAAATCCGAATGGCGCCGGAAGACGAGGAAAAGACGGCCTTCATCACCGACAAGGGCACCTACTGCTACAAGGTGATGCCCTTCGGCCTGAAGAATGCTGGAGCCACCTATCAGAGGCTGGTCAGCCAAATTTTCAAAGATCAGATTGGCCGAAATATGGAAGTCTACGTGAACGACATGCTGGTGAAAAGCCGAGCGGTGGAGCACCATGTAGCTGACCTCAACGAGACATTCTCCAAGCTCAGGAGATACCGAATGAAGCTCAACCCGGCGAAGTGCGCGTTCGGAGTCACCTCGGGCAAATTCCTGGGTTTCATTGTCACCCAACGTGGAATTGAAGCCAACCCCGAGAAAATCCAAGCGCTGCAAGAAATGGCGCCTCCGAAAACAGTTAAGGAGGTGCAGCGGCTTGCAGGGCGGGTTGCCGCCTTGGGAAGGTTCGTCTCCCGGTCAGCTGAGCGCTGCCTCCCTTTCTTCAAGAGCCTCAAGCGGCCGAAAGACTTCCGGTGGTCAGAAGAATGCCAGCGAGCCTTTGAAGAGCTCCGGAGCCTTCTGGCCTCTCCCCCGCTACTCACCAAGCCCCAGAAGGGCGAGGTCCTTTATTTATACCTGGCCGTCTCCCCAGCTGCAGTGAGCTCAGTCCTCATCCGGGAAGAGGACAAGCTCCAAAAGCCGGTCTATTACACCAGCCGGGTTCTCAGGGATGCTGAGACCCGATATTCTAAACTTGAGAAGACCATCTTCGCTCTCATTATCTCAGCTCGGAGACTCAGGCCTTACTTCCAAGCCCACACAATTGCTATACTGACCGACCAGCCTATGAAGCAAATATTGCAAAGGTCGGATCGTGCGGGAAGGATCGCCAAATGGGCGGTCGAGCTCGGGGAATTTGACCTCAAATATGGCCCAGGCCGGCCATCAAAGCTCAGATACTCGCCGACTTCATCGTGGAATGTACTCTGCCGGACGACCCCGAGTTGCCTCCTGTATCCACGGAGGAAGCACCGAGGCCACCATGGGTCCTACACTCGGACGGGTCTTCAACCTCGGGGGGTAGCGGAGCCGGGCTCATCCTCACCAGTCCAGATGGAGTGGTGGCCGAGCAAGCCTTGCGCCTCGAATTTTCAGCCTCGAACAACGAGGCTGAATACGAGGCTCTCATCGCCGGGCTCAAGCTGGCGAAAGAACTGAAAGTGAAGGACCTAAAAGCCTTCAGCGACTCCCAGCTGGTAGTGAACCAGATCCAAGGAGACTTTGAAGCTAAAGAGCCATCCATGCAAAAGTATCTCCAAAAGGTGCGGGAACTCTCGTCTGCCCTGAACTCCTTCAGTATTCAGTACATTCCCAGAGCGGAAAACCTCAGGGCAGACCAGCTGTCCAAATTGGCAACCTCCCGCATGAGCGAGCTTCCCAAGGGAACTACGCTCGAATATCTTCAGGTCCCCAGCACGGAGGAACCAGAGCCCGCCATGTGCATCGACTCCGAGCCAAGCTGGATCGACGGGTTCGTTTGCTATCTCCAAGACGGGACCCTACCTCATGACGGGACAGAAGCTCGCCGAATCAAGCGCCAAGCCCCCCGGTATGTCTTGTACGAGAATAGACTTTATCGTCGATCATTTACTTCTCCCCTGCTCAGATGCCCCCGCCCCTCCGAGGCGGACTACGCTCTCCGAGAGGTCCATGAAGGAATCTGCGGAAATCACCTGGGGGGTCGGGCACTGGCCCATAAGATCCTGCGGCAAGGATATTACTGGCCCACACTCCAGAGGGATGCAACAGATTTCGTCCGCAAGTGCGACCGATGTCAACGGAACGCTAATATCCAGCGCCGACCTTCGGCCCTGCTGACCTCCATCATCGCCCCCTGGCCGTTTGCCCAATGGGGGATCGACATCCTGGGGCCCTTTCCCCTGGCCACCGGACAGAGAAAGTTCCTGGTCGTCTCCATCGACTACTTCACCAAATGGGTTGAAGCCGAACCTGTAGCCCGGATCACCGAACAAAAGATGCGGGACTTCGTGTGGAAGTCCATAATTTGCAGATTCGGGCTACCTCGTATCCTTATATCCGACAATGATCGGCAGTTTGACAATGTCCATTTCAGGAAATTTTGTTCTGAGCTCGGCATTGATCACCGTTTTACCTCGGTTGCCCATCCCCAGGCAAACGGGGAGACTGAGGTAACTAACCGTACTATTTTGCAGGGACTCAAGGCTAGGCTCGATCGGTCCAAAGGACAGTGGGTCGAGGACTTGTATAACGTCCTCTGGGCGTATCGGACTACTTTCCGACTGCCCACGGGAAAGACCCCCTTCAACCTAGCATACGGCACTGAAGCCGTCATCCCGCTAGAGATCGGCCTTCCTTCCCCAAGGGTGGAGCATTACGACCCCGACACCAATTCCTCCCAGCTCAGGAGCAACTTGGACCTCGTCGAAGAGACACGAGAGGTCGCCCGGGTCCGTATGGCAAGATACCAGCAGAAAATGGCCCAATACTACAACTCCAGAGTCAAGCCCAAGCTCTTCAAAGTAGGGGACCTCGTCCTCAGGAGAGTCGAGGCTTCTCAACCGACCGAGCAAGAAAAGCTCGCCCCGAATTGGGAAGGGCCATATCAAATCGTCCGAGTACAACGACCCGGAGCATACAAATTGAAGTCCCTAGAGGGGACCCTGATCCCGCGAAGCTGGAACTCCGAGAATCTACGAATGTACTACCAGTGAAACTCCGAGGGGTTCAAAACAATCAGGGCAATAGACTCAGCCTCTTTTCTGCAAATAATTCTCCCATTTTGATAATCATAATTCTCTTCTAATGTTGGGTCGTCTGTGATCCCCAGATCCCCCGACCAAAATCGGGATGCCTCGAGGTTCGACCGTAGAGTCCCAAACTCCCTCGACCTCGGGAAGTATCGCAGGACGATGGAACATCGACTTGGCGCAAGATTCCCTCGACTAAGGTCGGGATGCCCCGAGGGTCGATCGTAGAGTCCCAAACTCCCTCGACCTCGGGAAGCGTCGCAGGTCGATAGCGCGTGCCCAGACCCATCGACCTGACGAACGATCCCTCGACTAAGGTCGGGATGCCCCGAGGGTCGACCGTAGAGTCCCAAACTCCCTCGACCTCGGGAAGCGTCGCAGGTCGATAGCGCGTGCCCAGACCCATCGACCTGATGAACGATCCCTCGACTAAGGTCGGGATGCCCCAAGGGTCGACCGTAGAGTCCCAAACTCCCTCGACCTCGGGAAGCGCCGCAGGTCGATAGCGCGTGCCCAGACCCATCGACCTGACGAACGATCCCTCGACTAAGGTCGGGATGCCCCGAGGGTCGACCGTAGAGTCCCAAACTCCCTCGACCTCGGGAAGCGTCGCAGGTCGATAGCGCGTGCCCAGACCCATCGACCTGACGAACGATCCCTCGACTAAGGTCGGGATGCCCCGAGGGTCGACCGTAGAGTCCCAAACTCCCTCGACCTCGGGAAGCGTCGCAGGTCTATAGCGCGTGCCCAGACCCATCGACCTGACGAACGATCCCTCGACTAAGGTCGGGATGCCCCGAGGGTCGACCGTAGAGTCCCAAACTCCCTCGACCTCGGGAAGCGCCGCAGGTCGATAGCGCGTGCCCAGACCCATCGACCTGACGAACGATCCCTCGACTAAGGTCGGGATGCCCCGAGGGTCGACCGTAGAGTCCCAAACTCCCTCGACCTCGGAAAGCGTCGCAGGTTGATAGCGCGTGCCCAGACCCATCGACCTGACGAACGATCCCTCGACTAAGGTCGGGATGCCCCGAGGGTCGACCGTAGAGTCCCAAACTCCCTCGACCTCGGGAAGCGTCGTAGGTCGATAGCGCGTGCCCAGACCCATCGACTTGACGAACGATCCCTCGACTAAGGTCGGGATGCCCCGAGGGTCGACCGTGGAGTCCCAAACTCCCTCGACCTCGGGATGCACTGCAGGTCAGCAAAGCGTCCTCAGACCCGCCGACCTGACGTAAGATCCCTCGACCAAGGTTGGGGCGCCCCGAGGTCCGACCATAGGGTCTCAAGCTCCCTTGACCTCGAAAAGAGCTACAAATCAATAAAGCCTCCCCAGGTCCTCTCAACTTCGGCGGGTGTCGTCGGGTCCGTGAGAAGCCCGAGCCCTCACAAGTCAAAAATGACTCCGGAAGTCGACGAGGAAGGGAAGCACCCTACTCCGCCATGTGGAGCACAACTCTGAGAATGCGAGAGGTACATCTAACTCGATGCCCTCCTTGTCAAATTTTATCTACATATTGCTAAGCAGAGTCTCATCTAACGTTGGGGACTTATTTCGCCCAAAGTCGGGCTACTCCAATGGGTCGGCTTAAGACCGATCTCCTGATGACATTATGCATGCTCCGCTCGTCAAATCTCCACAACTCGTACAAGTTTTCACAAATTAGGGCCCAACCCGGCCCCCATACCTAGACTCCGATGTCTAGCTGAGAAAGTGACTTCGGCCGCGAGTGTATCAGCCGAACACAGATACCAAGGCAATCTTTAAAGACCCTAGCCTTGCTCACCGAAACTTCGGCAAAGCCCGAGAACGATAACTATGAAAACCTTCGGCGATAATTCGACTATTAGCCCGCGCTCCCTACGAAGGACCCGGGAGTCGAGTTCGGAAACCCTACTAGACTCCCCGTATAGCGGCACGAACAGACCTAGCCCGGTCTTACTTGAAGGGCTAAGGCCCGACCCCGATGCCTTTAAGAACCTAAAGGCCAGGCATGGCAACTCCTGCGATTCTAAGATCCGAGTTATAGGACTTGGAAGAATTTTCTAAAAAACCTGGTGATGAGAGTACAAAAGTATAATTTTTATATTATCTTAATTAGTATTATAGTTAATTTTTATTAATAAAATTAATTAATTAATGTTTTATTTGTGTTTGAGTGAAATTAATCCAAGAACTCTGGATTTGAGCCCAATGCCTGGCAGCCTGAAGCCATCTTTTTCTTCAAGCTGTTAGCTAGACTTCGATCAGCGTTGGATGCTATTATCCCTCTGATTTTACTTTTTAGGAACTAAAGGTGTTCACTAGAATTTATGCACGTAGGGAAGCAGGCACCTAACATGAATCATATCTCGCAGTTGGCCGAAGAAAAGGTCCTTCCGTATTCATCTCTGACATTGACAAAGCTGAACTTACTTGGATGACTGTTCTCCATTGTTTTGGAATGGTTCCAACGTTTCGTGGTTTTCATTGGTTCCAGAGGTTATAGATTTTATGCATCTCCTCAAGAAATGAAGATGAGCTACTGCATGCTGCAGCTTAAAAGGCTCATCCAAGCATGGGCGTGCAACGGAAAGGGAGGAGGCCAGCAGCCATCGGAGGAGAAGAGTCCCAAGCCGAGTCTTCTTAACTTCCCAACGTCAACATCTGGAGCTTCCCAAACGTCTGCAACGTCCCAGCATATTTCAACCGTCCGTGGCTCCCAACGGCAGCGAGGGAAATCCAAAAGCCAAACCGGCTTTCATCCGTGAAACAACTCCCCAAGCTCTTTTGGATTACAAGCAACAGAGAACCGTCCGTGAGCAACTTCTAAACGTTCGTCATCTCCGAGCGTTTCTTCCCAGCTCATCCGCATTGCCCCCACGTATTCCATGCGTTTCAGCTGCGTTCCAAGCTTCTCATCCAAGCATCATGGCATCCCATCCGCCAAGAAACGAAACCAAACCGTCCGCAAGCCATCTGCCTGTGTCGCTTCCATGTTCAACGCTCCCCACCCATTCGAATCGTCCCAGCAGCGTTCCAGCTTCCCCATCCAGTGAAGGTGTCTATAAAAGGAACCCAAGAGAGAGGAGCAAGAGAATCATCCGGTGGAGGAGAGGGGAGGTCACAGAGCGGTCCGAGAGAAGGCAGCCGCGACGGATCCATCCAGCCGGGCCACGAAGGGAGAAGGCAGCCGCGACGGATCCATCCAGCCGGGCCACGAAGGGAGAAGGCATCATCGGGAGAGCCATCCGGAGGATCTTCTCTTCCAATCTAGGCCGCCGACGGGAGAGAGGAGAAGAGGACAGCTAGAGGCCAAGGGAACCAGGAAGTTCCCTCTTCCGATCTTTCCTCTTAGCCGTGCGACGAAGGAGGAGAGGCCACGGGAGAAACAGAGCACTCTGTTTTCCTAATAGAAGAAAGATAAAAAAAGGGGTTTATGTTATTTTATTTATTCTATGCTAATCCCTTTTATAAAATGTTCCCATTTCATATGAGTAGCTAAATCTTCTCTAGCTAAGGCTAGGGAAAAGCCTAGCATTTTCTTCATGTATTCCATTTAATCATCAATGGGATTTTAATGTTTATTTTATGGTGCAGGAAATTTATAGAAATTATTTCAAACTTATATATTTTTTTTGATTTGTTATTTCCCCCGGGTATAACAGATGCTTAGAAATCCCTGTAGTTTAAAATAGAATTACTGTAATGCTGCCCATAAAACTAAATCTATTTAACTAAGATAATAGATGATTTTGGGAAAAACATGATGAAGTGCTAGGTTGATTCCTGATGCCTTAGTTATATTTTGTCAATTCGAATATTATTTAGCCTTTAGTTTTTGTTCACAGTCAAATTTCTGTGGATTCGATCTCGGACTCACCGAGAATATTACTTTGCTACACCCTATACTTGGGGTATCCTACGTTTAATTTCCCTTTTTAAAAGAGCAAGATTAAAATCGTAGCAAGTTTTTGGCGCCGTTGCCGGGGATTTGCAACGTGCGAACGAGAACAAGACTAAAAATTTCAAATATTTAATTTCTAGTTCTTCAATTTTTCTTTATTTTTAACATAGCTGAAATTTCAAATCTTTTCAGATTCAAGGGCGACACAAAGCAGGACCAGTAACGAGGAAGATCAAGATCACATTTTTTTGGATTTCCGGAGTGAACGAACTCCGGTTGTGAGTATTTAAATTAATTTTTCTGTTTTGCTCATACTAGTCCTATTTTTCCTAGATTAGAATTTTACTCTTGTTTTAAAAAAATTAAAAAAATTATTATTAATTAAAATAATAAAATAATAAAAATAATAAATAAATTAAAAGAAAAAAATTAGCTAGTTTGCTTGATCAACTATTCAACTGCAATTTAATGACATGACATGAAATGATAAAAATCTTCTTGATTGTTGCATATAGTATAAAGCATTTGCATAAAATAATCTAAGGGCTGAACCCATTAACAAGATAAGGTCGGGATTTCATCACTCGTCCTTAGCCCAAAAATCATCCAAGTGCATAAATATCCTAAGCCTAATTAAAATCAACTAGACGTTGGCCCCTAAGGATAATCGAGCTCAATAGGACGAAGACCACTGAAAGTTGCACCAATTTCGCTCTATGACCCCGGTCGATGTCTAGGCAAGCTTTGTCCCTCTAAGTAATTAAAGGGAGACAGTTTCTGTTCGAGGAAAGTGGGTTTTAAGTGGGACCTTTGCTACATGCATCGTGACCCCTCCACTTACCTGGGAGCTTACCTGGTCGACTAGGTTATTAGACCGGATTGGAGGCTTAAGTGTACTCTTCAACCCAGTTAGGAGCTGTCTAGAATTTTTAGGAAAACCTTAGAAATTGTTGGGTGATGCATGTTTTAATTAAACTTTTGTTTTGCTGTATTAGGGTGTTTGTGTAAAAAAAAAATAATAATATTAAAAATAAAAATAAAAAATAATAAAATAAAATAAAAAATAATAAAAAACTTAGTATATGCGGTTGTGGCAAAGAGATAAAACGAATAGATTATTTCGAGTTGAATCAAAAGATAAAAATTTAATTGTTCAAAATTCAAATAATCAAATGGAAGATAATGGTAGTAATCAGGGAGATAATGAATTTCAAGATGACTTACCTATTAGAACGCTTCGTGATTATCTACAACCCACTAGGACCAGTACCCCATCCTGTATGGTTATTCCTACTGCTGCGGGAGCTTTTGACATGAAACCAGGAATAATCCAATTACTTCCAAAGTTTCACGGACTTGATTCTGAAAGTCCCTATTTGCATCTGAAAGAATTTGATGAAGTATGTTCAACACTTCATTTCAATGATGTCAGTGAAGAGGTAGTTAAGCTTAAGTTATTTCCTTTTTCTTTAAAGGAAAAAGCTAAGTCATGGTTACACTCCTTAAGGCCTAGGACCATAGCTACCTGGCAAGAAATGATAAGAGAATTTTTAAAGAAATTCTTCCCAACACATAAAACAAACACACTTAGAAGAAATATCATGAACTTTGCACAAAAAGATGGAGAAACATTTTTTCAGTGTTGGGAAAGATTTAAGGACCTTCTCCTTGCTTGCCCACATCATGGATATGAAATTTGGAGGGTCATTAGTTTCTTTTATGATGGTTTGTCCTCCAATATGAGACAATTTGTAGAAATGATGTGTAATGGTGAATTCATGAGTAAGGAACCAAATGAAGCTTGGGATTATTTTGATCTTTTAGCAGAAAATGCACAAGCTTGGGATACAACAGATAAAAATGGAAAATCAAAAATAGCATCTAATGCAAAAGGAGGAATATATCTTATTAAAGATGATAATGATGTCAATGTAAAAATTGCTAATCTGACTAGGAAGGTTGAAGCCATGGAATTAAGCAAAGCCAATATAGGAAAAGCACAAACTATTGTTGAAAGTATATGTGGAATTTGTGAGAGTAATGCACATGTAACCAAAGATTGTCCTACAATCCCTGCTTTTCAAGAAGTGTTGCATGATCAAGCAAATTTCACCAATACTTATAAAAGACCATTTCCAGAAACATATAATCCTAGTTGGCGAAACCATCCTAACTTTAGCTGGAGACATGGACCCACTGCCAATGAATCTCAAGGAAATTCTGTTCCTACTCCTTATGTGCCACCACATAGGAAATCCCTTGAAGATACTTTGCAAACCTTCATGCAAGGGCAGACTCAAATAAATCAGAATACAATGCAATCACTCCAAGAACTTAAAAATTCTGTAGGTAGAATTGAGGCTCAACTTAATGTTAGGGAAAGAGGGACATTTCCAGCCCAACCTCAATCTAACCTAAAGGGTCAACATGAGGTCCATGAAGCAAGTTCATCCCAACCTAAATTTGAGCAAGTAAAGTCTGTCACAACCCTTCGGAGTGGAAAAATAATTAACAAAGAAATTCCAACAAAAGATGACAAACTTAAAAAATCTATTGAAAAGAATGATGAAGATGATAATGAACAAAATGATCCAATACTGCATCATAAGATAGTTGCTCCATTTCTTCAGCGCTTGCTTGCAGCTAAAAAGGGAATACCTGATCAAGAAATTTTGGAAATCTTTAAACAAGTAAAGATTAACATTCCTCTATTAGATGCCATTAAGCAGATCCCATCTTATGCCAAATTTTTAAAAGATCTTTGTACCATAAAGCGAAAGCTTTACGTACAAAAGAAAGCTTTTCTAACTGAACAGGTGAGTGCTATTCTCAAACACAACACCCCACCTAAATATAAAGATCCTGGTTGTCCTACCATATCTTGCATCATAGGAAACTTCAGGATACAACGAGCACTTCTGGATTTAGGTGCTAGTGTTAACTTACTGCCCTATTCAGTTTATGAACAATTAGGACTTGGTGAACTAAAACCCACCAAGGTTACTCTCCAACTTGCTGATCGATCTATAAAGATACCAAGAGGTATAGTCGAGGATGTACTTGTCCAAGTTGATAAATTCTATTTTTCAGTCGACTTCATAGTATTAGATACCCAGCCTGTCATGAATTGTACCACTCCAATACCTGTCATTCTAGGCCGCCCATTTCTAGCTACTTCCAATGCTTTAATCAACTGTCGAAATGGAATAATGAAAATGTCATTCGGGAATATGACTATAGATTTTAATATATTTAACATTTGTAAACAACCCGATAATGACAATGAAAATGATGAAATTCATGGAGTTAATCTGATCGACTCCATTGTAGAAGATGTTCTTGTCCCATCTCTTTCTTCTGATCCTTTAGAAACATGCCTAACTCATTTCGGAAATACAGATATCAACCAAAACTTTAGAGAAATCAGTGCTATATTAGATTCAGCTCCTTTGTTGGATACAGATAGGTGGAAATCTCGTTTTGAAGAATTGCCCACATGCAACAATAGTCCTCTACCATCTAGTGTTCAAGCACCCAAACTTGAGCTAAAACCTTTACCATCTGAGCTCAAGTACGCATACCTTGGTCAAGAAGAGACCTTTCCTGTGATCATATCATCCCAACTCGAACAAAATCAGGAATTAAAATTATTAGAAATTCTCAAGGAACATAAGGGAGCAATAGGGTGGACAATTGCTGATATCAAGGGAATTAGTCCCTCAATTTGCACTCATAGAATCCACTTAGAAGCTGATGCCAAACCTTCTCGTCAACCTCAACGTCGATTAAACCCAAACATGAAGGATGTGGTTAGAGCAGAAGTTCTGAAACTTCTGGATGCGGGTATGATCTACCCAATTTCAGATAGTAAATGGGTAAGTCCAACCCAAGTGGTCCCGAAAAAATCTGGTGTTACTGTAGTCAAAAATGCCAACAATGAATTAGTTCCAACTAGGGTCCCCACTAGTTGGCGTGTATGCATTGACTATAGGAAACTTAATTCTGTCACTAGGAAAGATCATTTTCCTCTACCTTTTATTGATCAAATTTTAGAAAGGTTAGCAGGTCATAAATATTATTGCTTCCTAGATGGCTATTCAGGTTACAACCAAATTGCAATTGATCCTGAAGATCAGGAAAAGACCACTTTCACATGTCCTTTTGGCACATTTGCTTACAAGAGAATGCTTTTTGGATTATGTAATGCTCCTGCAACCTTCCAAAGATGCATGCTCAGTATTTTTTCTGACATGGTTGAGCGCTTTTTGGAAGTTTTCATGGATGATTTTTCTGTTTTCGGCTCCTCTTTTGAAAACTGTATAGACCATTTAAGACTAGTCTTAATTCGGTGTGAGGAGAAGAATCTAATCTTAAACTGGAAAAAGTGCCATTTCATGGTAACTAGGGGAATTGTTCTCGGGCATGTCATTTTATCTGAAGGAATTGTAGACAAGGCTAAAATTGACTTAATTGCTAATTTACCCAACCCAAAAACTATCAAAGACATACGCTCATTTTTGGGTCATGCAGGATTTTATAGGAGATTCATTAAAGATTTTAGCTCAATATCTAAACCCTTATGTAATCTCCTTCAAAAGAAAACCCAATTTGTGTGGTCTGAAGAATGTCAAAAAGCTTTTGATAAACTTAAAAGCTTACTGACCTCTGCTCCCATCATGCAACCACCTGACTGGTCACTTCCTTTTGAAATTATGTGTGATGCTAGTGAATATGCAGTTGGGGTAGTTCTAGGGCAAAGAAAAGAAAGGAAACCTTATGTTATCTACTATGCAAGTAAGACTTTAAATAGTGCACAAATGAATTACACCACTACGGAAAAAGAACTACTCGCCGTAGTATTTGCATTAGAAAAATTTAGGTCTTACTTGATTGGATCCAAAATCATTATCTACACTGACCATGCTGCCCTTAAGTACCTTCTTTCAAAAAAGGATGCTAAGGCGCGTTTGCTTAGGTGGATCCTTCTGCTCCAAGAATTTTTTCTAGAAATAAGAGATAAAAAGGGGGTAGAAAATGTAGTAGCTGATCACTTGTCCCGTCTCACTCTTCCAGATTCCTTAGATAATTCACCAATAAAAGACACTTTCCCTGACGAGCAACTATTTGAGATCACATCTTCACCCTGGTTTGCAGACATTGCAAATTTTCTAGTCACAGGTGAACTACCAAGTCATTGGAATAAACAAGACAAAAAAAATTTTTTGACTGAAATAAAATTTTTTTTCTGGGATGATCCTTATCTTTTCAAATACTGCCCAGACCAAATTATTAGGAGATGTGTACCTAATGACGAATTTATTAGTGTCATTTCCTTTTGTCATTCTGAAGCTTGTGGTGGTCATTTCTCTGCTAAGAAAACGGCTGCAAAAATTTTACAGTGCGGTTTCTATTGGCCCACCTTGTTTAAAGATTCCCATAACTTTTGCAAAGCTTGCGAGCGTTGTCAAAAGTTAGGTGGGATAACTCGTAGGAATATGATGCCTCTCAACCCAATTTTAATTATCGAAATATTTGATTGTTGGGGAATAGATTTCATGGGTCCATTTCCTCCTTCATTTGGAAATTTGTACATCCTAGTAGCTGTGGATTATGTCTTCAAATGGATTGAGGCAATTCCTTGCAAACATAATGACCACAAAACTGTTCTAAAATTTTTAAAGGAAAACATTCTTTCCAGATTTGGAACACCTCGAGCCATCATCAGTGATGGGGGTTCACACTTCTGTAATAAGCCTTTTGAGGCTTTAATGCGAAAATATGGGATCACCCATAAAGTCGCCACCCCTTATCATCCACAAACAAGTGGACAAGTTGAAGTATCAAATCGATCAATTAAGAATATTTTGGAAAAAACGGTTAACCCAAATCGCAAAGACTGGTCTTTGCGTTTAACTGATGCACTTTGGGCTTATCGTACTGCTTTTAAAACTCCGATTGGTATGTCTCCGTACCGTCTTATTTTTGGCAAACCTTGTCATTTGCCTGTGGAATTGGAGCATAGAGCCTACTGGGCTATTAAGAAATTTAATTTTGATATGGATAAGGCTAGTTCACTACGCAAACTTCAACTTAATGAACTAGAGGAAATCAGGAATGAAGCATATGAGAATGCTCGAATTTATAAGAATAAAATGAAAGTCTTTCATGATCGAAATATTATGAGAAAAACATTTGAGCCTTCCCAGAAAGTTCTATTGTATAATTCAAGACTTCATTTATTTCCAGAAAAATTGAGATCTAGGTGGACCGGCCCATTTATAGTTAAAACTGTTTATCCGTATGGAACTGTTGAGATAGAGAATCCAAACACCGGTAATATTTTTAAAGTAAATGGCCAACGTTTGAAGTTATTTTTGGACAACTTTACCCCAGAGGTTGAATCAACCAATCTGGGAGATCCTGTTTATCAGGATTGATCTCTATATCTGCTAGAGATCCTCTGTTTGTACATAATTTTTCTTTCTTTCATATGACAATTGGTGAGCAACAATAGTGTGCAGTCATTCTATCAGGTAAATTATAACCTTCAGCCTTATTATCCTTCATACAATCATATTTAATGCATTCATGTTGAAACATTGGGGACGATGTTCAATTTAAGTTGGGGGGAGAGATTACTATATTTTTCTATATATCATACCAATTGTCATATATTTCAAAAAAAAATATATATATTTCAAAATAATAAAAAAATAAATAAAATAAAAATAAAAAAATCTCTATTTAAAATATATATATATATATAAATAAAAAAATAATACAAAAATATAATAATAGTAATAACAAAAATATATTTTGTTGCATTTAATTACCACTTTAATTTTCTAAGCAAATAAACATGTGCAGCTATTAAGGCAAGGAGCGCATTATGACTTATCAGAGACCTATTACTAGATCCCCACATAAGTATTCAATGACAATAGGAAGGCCTCAGGAGTTCACTTGTTTTACCTATTTGTTTGTTGACCTTATTCGCAAGAAAAGTACGAGTGTCCTTATCCTAAAGTTCATGATTTGGTTCTCACATAAAGATTGAGTTTGAAATTCCCGGCTAGATTGCCTGGGTGCCTTATGTTCTAACCTTGGTTGACCTATAGTCACAATACAGTCACGTTACATATGTATATATATATATAAAAAAAAAGAAAAAAAAGAGAGAGAAATAATACAGTTTGTCTTCACTGAGTAACAGGGCCTCTTGCCTACAAAGCAGCGAGTGTTCGCGTAAAAAGGTGAAAATGACTGAAATAAGTGACTAGTCTGGCCTCGTGGCGTAGTCTGGTTCGGGTAATTAAGTCCGAGGGGTGTTTCACCTAATGCCTTGAGCCAACTGGATCAAGAGTCATTGACCCAAAGCTCGTTACATGGACCTTACTAGAGCCTAATGGAGTTGGACTGTTGTAGTCACTATGTGAAAAAAAAATATATAAAAATAAAAATAAATTAAACATGAGTAAGTTAGTTAAACTTAAACCAAGTGACATGTGGATGACTGGTTTGACTCATTGTTTTAGAACTCTGTGTACCTGGAATGTCTAGTTGGGATTGATAGCTTCATTTTTATATGCGAACCGTTCTGGATAAATAACATGTGGTATTCGGAAAATTTAGTGGATCGGGAGCTAACAAATGGTAGTTAACACTTGTGAATTTGAGTAGTGCACCTAGAACTCAAAGGGTACTCAATTATGGTGGAGGTATAGGTATTCTGAGATGTCACATTTACATTTGCCTTAAGGGTTGCTATGTTTTAAAGTATTTTCTAACTTAAAAACGATGTTTGTGGGTAACATCACTGCAAACCCTCACGAGATAACACTCGTCCACTAGGGGTAACCTAGGGGTTTAACGGCTTGTTGCACGTGCTAAGTGCAATCGTAATGCTCTACGAAAGTGAGTATTTATTTTAATTCATGCATATTGATATATATATTAATAAAATAAACAATACTTTTGCACCCTCATTTTATCATTTTCACACTAAATTGCTAGAGACTAGCAATAAGTTAGTTGGAGGGTGTGATAAGAGTACAAAAGTATAATTTTCATATTATCTTAATTAGTATTATAGTTAATTTTTATTAATAAAATTAATTAATTAATGTTTTATTTATGTTTGAGTGAAATTAATCCAAGAACTCTGGATTTGAGCCCAATGCCTGGCAGCCTGAAGCCATCTTTTTCTTCAAGCTGTTAGCTAGACTTCGATCAGCGTTGGATGCTATTATCCCTCTAATTTTACTTTTTAGGAACTAAAGGTGTGCACTAGAATTTATGCACGTAGGGAAGCAGGCACCTAACATGAATCATATCTCGCAGTTGGCCGAAGAAAAGGTCCTTCCGTATTCATCTCTGACATTGACAAAGCTGAACTTACTTGGATGACTGTTCTCCATTGTTTGGGAATGGTTCCAACGTTTCGTGGTTTTCATTGGTTCCAGAGGTTATAGATTTTATGCATCTCCTCAAGAAATGAAGATGAGCTACTGCATGCTGCAGCTTAAAAGGCTCATCCAAGCATGGGCGTGCAACGGAAAGGGAGGAGGCCAGCAGCCATCGGAGGAGAAGAGTCCCAAGCCGAGTCTTCTTAACTTCCCAACGTCAACATCTGGAGCTTCCCAAACGTCTGCAACGTCCCAGCATCTTTCAACCGTCCGTGGCTCCCAACGGCAGCGAGGGAAATCCAAAAGCCAAACCGGCTTTCATCCGTGAAACAACTCCCCAAGCTCTTTTGGATTACAAGCAACAGAGAACCGTCCGTGAGCAGCTTCTAAACGTTCGTCATCTCCGAGCGTTTCTTCCCAGCTCATCCGCATTGCCCCCACGTATTCCATGCGTTTCAGCTGCGTTCCAAGCTTCTCATCCAAGCATCATGGCATCCCATCCGCCAAGAAACGAAACCAAACCGTCCGCAAGCCATCTGCCTGTGTCGCTTCCATGTTCAACGCTCCCCACCCATTCGAATCGTCCCAGCAGCGTTCCAGCTTCCCCATCCAGTGAAGGTGTCTATAAAAGGAACCCAAGAGAGAGGAGCAAGAGAATCATCCGGTGGAGGAGAGGGGAGGTCACAGAGCGGTCCGAGAGAAGGCAGCCGCGACGGATCCATCCAGCCGGGCCACGAAGGGAGAAGGCATCATCGGGAGAGCCATCCGGAGGATCTTCTCTTCCAATCTAGGCCGCCGACGGGAGAGAGGAGAAGAGGACAGCTAGAGGCCAAGGGAACCAGGAAGCTCCCTCTTCCGATCTTTCCTCTTAGCCGTGCGACGAAGGAGGAGAGGCCACGGGAGAAACAGAGCACTCTGTTTTCCTAATAGAAGAAAGATAAAAAAAGGGGTTTATGTTATTTTATTTATTCTATGCTAATCCCTTTTATAAAATGTTCCCATTTCATATGAGTAGCTAAATCTTCTCTAGCTAAGGCTAGGGAAAAGCCTAGCATTTTCTTCATGTATTCCATTTAATCATCAATGGGATTTTAATGTTTATTTTATGGTGCAGGAAATTTATAGAAATTATTTCAAACTTATATATTTTCTTTGATTTGTTATTTCCCCCGGGTATAACAGATGCTTAGAAATCCCTGTAGTTTAAAATAGAATTACTGTAATACTGCCCATAAAACTAAATCTATTTAACTAAGATAATAGATGATTTTAGGAAAAACATGATGAAGTGCTAGGTTGAATCCTGATGCCTTAGTTATATTTTGTCAATCCGAATATTATTTAGCCTTTAGTTTTTGTTCACTGTCAAATCCCTGTGGATTCGATCTCGGACTCACCGAGAATATTACTTTGCTACACCCTATACTTGGGGTATCCTACGTTTAATTTCCCTTTTTAAAAGAGCAAGATTAAAATCGTAGCACCTGGGCTCGGAGCTCCCTTTGGTCGGAATGACTGGGATCCGAGAAAGCCCAGATATAGCCCAGGAAAAAGGGCGACTTTGTTAAGCAGTCCGAAAACTAAAATACAAAGTTAGAAGTCGGTGAGACGGTTAGCTAAGACTCTAGCCTCATTCACGACAAGAAAAGGAAAGACGAGCACAGGATGACAGCATTTTTTCATTGATAAAGGGTGGAGAGGCCAATTACAAAATTGGAGGTCGGCCATCCAAAAGCCAACCTCGGATACAATGAAAAAGAAAAAAATACGCCAAGTCTTAAGCGGCGGCAGCGACATCCGCGGGGTCGTCTGGCACGGTGATGACCTCGGGACCTTCAGCCGGCACGGGCTCGGGGTCGGGGGCAGGGGCCTCGGGTGCCGCCTTCGGGACGCCGTCCGTCTCGGCCACCCTCGTCGAAGGCTCGGCGGGATCTTGTTCATACAATCCTGCCTCGGAGGTCAAAATGGCAGGAAGGTCTTCCGTGTCGGACCCGTAGCCCAGGTTCATCCTCGGACGGACCGTCGAAAGGTCGAACTGGGGACAGAACTGGGCCATCTGCTGCCGGAAGTTCTCGAAACCCCGGAGAAACCCGTCGACCGTCTCCTCCTCTAACATGTCGCGGAACTCTTCCGACTCCTTGAAGAGTTCCACGGCATGTTCAGCTCGCTCGAGTGCCCTCCTCTCTCGGACCTCAAGCTGCTCGATTCGGAGGCGGGAAACCCCGTCCTCATATTTGAGGCCCGCGACTTCTGATTGGACCTCCCTCAGGCGCGCCTCTGAGGCGCGCAGAGCCGACCTGGTCAAGGCGTGGGCGGCTCTTTCCTCCTCGAGCGCCTCCGCCATAGCAAGGCGCCCGACCTCGGTGGCCTCTCGCCGAGTCTCGGCCTCGGCCAACGCCGCCTCCAGCTCGGCGATTCTTTTCTTAGCCGGCTCCAACTGCCGGCTGACCCGCCGGGTCTCTTCCTGACATCCCTGGGCGATGAACACCAGGGTGTCGAGCTCGTGAACATGCTGTAGAGAAAGAGACAAAATGATCGTGAGTTAAAAACATATGGATTCGCTAATAACTTTAAGGAAATTGAGAAAAGGACTTACCCGGGCGGTGTTGCAGTAGGTACTGTCAACGACCTCTTCCAGCGAAATGTTCCGGAACTCGGCCCGGTTCGCCGGAAGCATCGCACGCCGGAACACGGCGCGTGCGACCTCAGCATCATGAATAGCTGAACTCCCCTCGGGGATAGGAGAGTCCAGCTCATCCGACTCCTCTTGAAAGTACCTTGAGGAGCTCGGCACGTCCGGCCTCGGGATCTCGGGGCCGCTTGCTTCAGGGCCCCTGGTCGGCTCGGGCCCCGAGTGCTGTGAGGAACCCGAAGCCGGGCCCTCCCGCTGGGCAATGGGGGCAAGGCAAGGAGGGGCCGCTGGGCCCGCGTTGCTGACGACCCGCGCCCGCCTTGGGTCGGCTGTGGAGGCCCCCGCCTCGGGGCCACTCGTCCCGGCCGACGTGGAAGCGCCGGCCGACCTCGCCTTCTTCCGAGGCTGGGGCATAGCTCCCCCGGCCTCGGCCTCACGCCTCCTCAGGCGGGAGAAGAGGGACACGTTGCTGGTTGGCATGTGAGGGATGTCTGAAATCAAAAATTTTCCAAGTGTTAGACCAATATAAACGAAAAGAAAAGACAAACAAGAAGGTAATGCAACTGCTCTTACCCTCGGGGCGCGCCGAGCTCAGACCCACGCTCGCCAGGGCGTCCTCCCGTAGGAGCTCGGTCAGGTCGTAGCCCTTCCCGAGGGCTCGTAAAGAGTCCAGGACCCTCAGCTCCCTCCCCGAGGGCTCGGAGAGCTTGTTGAGGGCCTTCAACCGAGGGTGTCCCCACTTCGGATTGAACCCCCACGGCGCCTCGGACGCCAAGAAGAAAATTTCCCCTTCCACTCATGAATAGAGGAAGGGCCCCGTGAAAGAGCGACATACCACCTCGGAAGGCAAAGTATAGCCACTCCGCGTCCGCCGGGTTCTTCTTTAATAAGAAACACCGACGGAAGACGCTCACGGTAATCGGGATCCCATGCCCGAGACACAGGGAGAGGAACCCGATGATGGTTCTCCACGAGTTCGGAGCAAGCTGTGCTAGGACGAGTTGGTACTCGACCAGCAAGCTGTTCACGAACTCGTGAACGGGGAACCGCAGGCCGGCCCAGAGGGTCTCGCGGTGAACCGTGATCCGACCTGGGGGTGGCCGCGTCACCCTATCTTCCGGCCCCGCAGTTTCGAGGCGGAACCTGGGCTGGAAGAAAAATCGGGAGCGGATTAATTCCAACTATTCCCCCGACAGACTTGACCCAACCTCCTCAGGACCGAGACCCATTTTTACAGAAGAGCGAAATGAGATTGAAAATGGAGGATGAAAACTGGGGAAGGAAAAGGAAGAGGAACCCTAGCAGTTGCAGGGTAGGGACCTACTGGACATCGCCGGAAATCGCTCCGGGCACCGACGGCAGGAGTTGGACAGGGAATAGAGCAAGAAGGAGGATAGCAAAAATAAGAGGCAGCCAAATAAAACCTTTAGGGCAAACTCGAGGGGTTTATATAGGCCCCCCTGACCGCCCAGATCGGCAGGGTCGGTTCCCATCCCCCGGCCGGATTGCGCCACGTGTCGACCTTGGAGGCCGAGGCACCGTATTCACTCCGGATCAATAAATCGGGTACGAAATCGAAATGTTGTCCCATCGGATCTCGAAGCCTCATCATGGGCCCGCAGAATCGAATCGCCTTGAAGAACGAGCGGACGGCACCCCCGCTCCCCTCATTTAATAAGGCCCTGGGGCACGTGGAGCCCCGATGTAGCCTCCAACTCGCCAGATCCATGATCCGGTAACACGAGATCGGAAACGTCCGACCTCAGATCATGCCGCGTGTCCATTTTAAAACACAAAACGGCACACTCATTGATGAACGGGGAGCTTCGACCACAGGATCAAGGCGCCGCCTCGCCGAGCTCGAGGACCCTCATCATGGGTCCGCCGCACGAAGCGACCTCGGTGATCCAAGAGGCGCCACCCCCGTTACAGCCGCCTCGAAAAACGTAAGGATACAAGCCTCATCATAAGTTCACTGAATAAAGCAACCTCGAGGCACCAAAGGGCGCAAGTTTCACCATAAAAACTCCGACAAACACAAGGGCGCGGACGAGATTCGCCCAACTTTAATGATAGACTTTACTTCCCACGTCCGAGCCCGCAAGCCGCTCGAACTCGGAAGTCGGGGGTAGTGTTGGGGGAATAAGACTTTTCCCCCCCAATGACACGAATGCCCCCGAGAAGCCGCACAATCGCCGACCCTGGACAGCCGAAGTCGGCGTCCGACCTCGGAACGCCCGACCTCAAGACATCCGACCTCGAGACCTCCGACCTAGGAAAACCCTGATGTTCAAAGTCTACCTTTATCAGCCACCTACTACGGCCATGCCCCTCTGAGGTCTGGCCGAGGACCATACTCTGACGCCCCCCCCCCCCCCCGGCATTTATTGCGCATGGCTACTGTAAACCTCCAGTTCACTCAACAATTAATGCGGATCTCCGGCTTACTCCACAATTAATGCGGATCTCCGGCTTACTCCACATTTAATGCGCATGGCTCCTGTCATCTACGGACTCTCAGCTCTCCACGGCAAGTTAGCCCAGCAGAGTCTAGTCAACCATGATAAGTCTCTGATCTCGGCCATACCTCCGACACCAATGCAATAATTCGTCTGGTAGCGTGCGAGCCCAGGTCGTACGACGACTTCACCGCCGACATCAACGCAATGATTCACCTGATCGTGCGCCGACCTGAACAACATGCCGAGCCGTACTACGGCCTCGCCCCGTTACATCACAGGTAAACCGACCCCCGCCTATAAAAGGGAACCTTGGCCCCTCAGGTGGGGGGGTTGGGTAAAATTACGCACCCTACAAACACTATTCTTCTCCTCTCTACACTATTTGCCCCCTCCCTGACTTGAGCGTCGGAGGGCCGGCGCCGGAAAACCCGGCCACCGGCTTGTCTGCAGGCACCCCAGACGGAGGACGCCGCCCGCCGACGGATCGCTGCCCCGCTGTGAGGACCTGCTGCTCCCTCTCTCCGACCACCCCAGACGGAGGACGCCGCCCGCCGACTGGTCGCCGCCCCGCCGTGGTGACCTCCCGCTGCTCCCTCTCCTCGACCGAAGATTGCCCCCGGGTCCAATTTCCAGCAACAGATCCTTTTTAATAGAAAGATGGATATTTCTTGCTCATTATCAGACAATCACGTATTTACAAATCTCATGTGGGGCTAATAGTATTCAGGCCCATTTCTAGCCCTAACTATAGAGCTATTGCTCTTCCAAGGAAGATTAAGAAATGTATCAAAAGCAAACATTATAAAAACGCATAATGGAAATTCTCTAAGTGCTAAAGCTTGCCCTATAATCTAGGAAGAATAGTAAAGAGAAGGCTAGTTAATATATCCTTGGTCGCTGAAAAAGCCCAGAGGCTTTGAGGTTTGATGTTTTATGTTATATTTGTGTAAGTCAAATGTCCAAGCAAAAGAGATTTAGCCCTCAACTTGAAAATAAAGTTGCATTGAACTGAGAAGCTAGAGGTATTAGGATATAGCGGCTTTTTTTCTTTTTGATTGCGTTTGTCCCAGTGTTCAGAAACAGTGATTTGATTCGCTTTATGAGGTGTACTCACAATTTAGTGCAAGTAGGAAGGAGTTATTGTCTCCTTCTTTGAGCCATTTCACCTTTGAGCACTCCCTCCAATAAATCTCTTCATCCACATAAATTTTGCTGAGATCTGCTTTAACCTTCCTTCTAGCTTCCATTTCACTGTTTAAGTGGATGGTGGATTTCCGTTTAATATCTAAATCCTAAATGAGGCAAAGGAGATCATTCTCTAATTATATTTGTGTGTTTTAATGCAACGGCTCTAATTTTTAAGAGCTTCTCTGGTGCTCCTAAGTTTTATGACGAGCACTTGCAGGATTATCCATGGTCTCAGTAGACTTCTGAGTATTAGTCATGACTTCAGCGACGCTTTCGCGAACCATTATTTTTCAAATCTAAATATCTTATTTGATAGTTTATTTTCATCAAAGGTAAGTTGCAGTGGAGCATGATCCGAGCAAGGGTTGGGAAGTGCTTTTCTTGATATGATAATGGATTCAAAGTGTCTTTCTTGGTAGAGAGAGCATTGATCTAACTTTGCCACAGCTGGTTTACTCTATGTAAAATCTCTACCTTGAAAGGTAACTCCACCGACTGCAGCCTTCTTATGCAGAAAATGAAGGCTATGGAAATTAAGCTTAATTGAGGATTACCTTTTCTGTCGTTCAACATGATAGCAGCAATAAGATCGCCTCTAATAATCCAAGGTTCTAGCATATTTCCTTCTCAAATCTATCACTCGGACCATTTAAGTTAGTAGAAATGGCTTGACCTGAACTATCAAAATCTGTGAATTCTAGCTGACAAAGATGATCAAGAATTTACACCCCTTCCTCAAATGAACAAAAACTATCAAAGTGAGGGTCTGACAATTTTATTTCCTGTAAACCGAGCATGCTGCAGTCTCTCACAGTTTTCCTTTTCACTGGATCATTCAGATATCTAATATTCCAAGTTAATAATAATGCCATTATATTGAATGCACCAGTTCATACAAAAAGAGTTGTTGCAGACTAGAGAGGTAAGTTTAATTGATAACATCAGAATCCAGTTAGAACCTTACTATTAGAATCAACACACATACACTGATCCTAAGTGTACAAAAACCATAAGGAGATATTCCTATGTAGGCATCCATAGGACGAACTTAAAAACAATGTTCGCCATGGAGGGGAGTTAAGCCTTCGTCTCTTTAGCTGCTTCATCCAAGCTACTCGAAAGCTATAGCTTCTTCCTTCTCTAGCTTTTCAGTGAGGCACTTCTGCACAGGGGGCACCTCCATTTCTCTATGCTTCAGCACAAATTTAGAGGGCTTGCATCCTACGAAGAAGAGGGTAATGTGGTTTCTGGCCTTGGACTCAACTTTTGCATGTGCCGAAGCTGAAAATTAGTATATGTAATATAATCTAGAGAGTGAAGTGGTACACAAATTCCCTTGTCTTCAGCTTTCTTTTGTTCCTCTTTTGCGTCCATTATCACATTGAAACCATCTGATTAAAGTCTCTTTGGTGATTGACCAGTCGATATAGATACATTCCGACACAAAAAGGTATCATGTTGGGGGTTTGTGTTGGATCTTTTGCACGAAAGAATGATTGATCTTCTTTCACGATATCGACCATTGGTTCATACCCTGCATAGATCTCAAAACACTCTACACTCTTTTATTCATCCATCTGCATGGATCTTGAAGCAACCATTGTGTGATCCAATGGTGCGAAGGAAGGGGAATTGTTCTTTCACGCGAATGTTACAATCCCCATCCTCATGTTGGTAGAGATAGGTGGCTTATTTTCTGTAGCATGCATATTCCGAAAGAGTTGATATTCGAAAGAATTATGTTACATTGAATAAACATAAAAACGATAGCAAGCAATTCTCCTAGAAATTAAGGCATGAGCACTATAATATCATGACTTCAAGTACTTTTTAATTTCTTCACTTTTCCTTCTGAGCAATACGTTTTTCTTTTTTTTTTAACTGTGATGTTTATTTGAAAAAATCCATTATTTCTAGCTAATAGTCATTGTAAACAGAGATTTTCACCACCTACTACCCCAGAAAAGGGTTTTGTTGAGAGATGTACATGGTTATGTGTTCATTAATGCAATGATCCCAGAGATGTGTTCCATAAAGTACTTGATTAACCTCTGTTGTGCTATCTTCTCTATACCAGCAAATCTACTAGGCTTAACTAATACACCAGAGAGAAGTTCACATACAAATACCAGTTTAGCATCATCACTTGATCATATATTAAAGAAGGTAATTTTTTTATAAAGCTTTTACTCAAGAAATCCAATATAGGTCAGTAAGTATGGACACATATATTATTACTGAAATCAATCACTCTTTTACAATAGCCGAATTGATTAGTCCATTGATTCAAAATTTGGAGCATACCAACCCAAATCTTCCATGATTCTACTCATCCTTTCCTTCTGTCCTTTGGAGTCACCAAAAGCTGTTGTGAATGGGTATATATATGTGACTTTTGTGGCCATAGATCTGTAGGCAACAACATCTGCTTTAACCAAAAATTCCATCACATCACGTCCAAATCCTCCATCAACCTCGGCCTGCAAATAGTGGCCTGATAATTGCACAATAATGGTAAGCTTGTTTCTTATTTATTACAAATGAAATCCATCTACCTTTTAACATCATTACACACCAAGCAATGTTCACCAGCAAAAAAAAAAAAAAAAGGATTCCCTGTGCTATGCATAAGCAGTTAACTTCGAAATCTTAAAAATGTAGTAGATCCGGGAATGAGGAAGAAGATAGTCAGGTAGAGGATATCATGCAATCAATATCATGACGCAATAAATATCGTAGTCATTTAATTTGTTATCCTTCAATGAAAACTAAACTACATATAGCTATTGCAAAATAACAATAAGAAATAACCAAGCATGGAACTTTCCTTGGAGACCTAAGCATGTAGCTTTCCTGAACCTCTCATACGAACACATATCAAACTTCTTTCTAATTCTATATATAAGCAAACAGAACCTGTAATTTGTCTCAACTTACTTGGGTCCAACTGTTACATGATTCATTCATTATAACAAACATGATAAGATAATAAGATAATAAGATTGTTGACCAGGCAAAGATGTTGAAACATAAATACAGAAATAAGTAAGATGAACATTAATGTGGCAACAATAATATTTTCAACAGTGGTCCTCCAAGATTCTAAATTGACCTATTTTATACTTATTCATAACATGCCATATGGTCAAATGTGTGCCTAACACCTGATCACTATAAACCCTTTGATGTAGTCTTCAGTATAATGCAAGATCAAATTCTGAAAATGATCTTCTAACCAACATAAAAAGCTTGTTTTCATATCCTCAATTCACGAACCATACAGACACCACTGGTAGTACAGAAAAACCAATGAATTAGCTAGTTACTTGGAATGTTTTGTTCTGCTGTCATGGACGCAAAGTTAGTTTTACTGGTCTGCGAAAAGTTTCTATCATAGAAAAACACAATCTTCATTTGATCTTTACTAAATTACCATTGGGAGTTTTCTCATCAACCTTGATCTCTGCATTCCTCTGTGTTTTCAGGATCGCATCTCGCAATTTCTGGAGCAAAACGGAGATGCAATATGTCGAAAGCTTTAAAACCCACAACACTCAATTTTCATAACTCACAGCATGCAAAAGAACTCAAACTTCTTCACCTGAACAGCACTCTCCGAGGAATTCTCAGGAATCACCCATGGGAAACCAAAAGATGATGACTTTGGATTCGTCGACAGACAACCAGGATTTGTGGATGGACATGGCCTAATTTTCCTGCATTAAGACACTAACTTCAGATAGATATCTTCCCAAAACTAATAAAAAAAAAGTTTCTGGTATGAGACAGTTTGGAAAAAAAGTAGAAGCTCTTGGTGGGGTTACCCATTCTCCAATCCAAGCTGCAAATTCTGAGATTGGGAGTAGGGAGTGGTGGAGGGGAGTAGAGAAGGCTGGGAACTGGGAGAAGGGATGGCTAGAGTGGCAATGGGTGAGCTTAATGTCATGGCAAGGGTGAGGGGAGCCAGAGAAGATAGAAGGAACCCTTTGATGGTTGAATTCTGGAAACTAGCCGTTGGAGTCTGATGCTTGGGGACAGTGTTGGAGGAACATGAAGAGAAGAGAATTTTAGTGATTGACATCCCTATGTTTTCTTTCTCCTTCCTCCTCCCTCTTTCTCCTGACTTATCCACTACTGGATGATGCTGAAACAAAATCTGTGTCCATTATTTGGACATGGGTCACGTTCACTCTCTATGTTGAAAAGGTCAAAGGCATCACCCAAAAACTGATATATACACTCGGAAAGTCTGATACTGTTCTCTCTCTCTCTCTCTACTAACTCATTTATACTTATATTACATATAAGGAGTGCAGCTACAGGTTACATTGGTGTTCTCTCTCTCTCTCTCTCTCTACTAACTCATTTATACTTATATTACATATAAGGAGTGCAGCTACAGGTTACATTGGTGCTCTCTCTCTCTCTCTCTCCTGCTCTAGGTTGCATTGGTGTTTAATGGTGCACCAATAGAATAATCATTCCAGCACTAAGCAAGTGCTAGTGAAATGCACAATGCCCACCAAAAAAAGTGCAATGATATCTAGTACAATCTAGGTCTAAGGAGGGAGCTAATTTTTTGCTATAGATCCACACCTAATGCATGCATTGAAAAAGTTAAGTGTGCATAGCCGTGGAAATTGCAGGCGAACTTGTATTAGTTATGGAGTTTCGATTTCGAGGCAGATGTAAAATGCACCAATGTGTATCAGAAGAAGCATACCATGTAAATTTGATGTATCCATGTTCACCTTTCGAAAATTTTACATAGGATCATTGAAAGGAGTGTAGTTGTTAGAGAATAAAGTGTACTTGTAATGGAACCACAATCTTGGATATACTAGGGCAAATATTGGCAAATTGGCTTTTCACCCTATGGTCTGGTTTGTCTTGTAAAGTAGGCAATGTATCTAAATGAATAGCTAATTTGATAAAGGTAACAAATTTAATAGTTGAAAGAGTTATAAGGAATTACATGTTAAAAAAAATTCGGATCAACTATTTCCTGCTTCAATTGCTGTTGTAATTTATCTAAGGGAAGGCAGCACGGACACAAGAAAAAAAATAGGTCGGTCGATTGCATCTTTCCACTTGTCCCCTGTTTGTAAAATGGAATTATTCATATGCAAAAGCACCTTGAACAAATTACTGAATGCATAAGATTCATTCATCATCTGCAAGTTTTTAGGATGTAGTAGGTAATATCCCACTTCAGACAAAGTGGAGATGACCAAATGACTCAGCATGCTTCTTTCTCTACTTCTTAACACATAAATCTGACATTAAACTTGCATGGCCTCCCACTCCAAATAGGCCTTCAGGACAATTCAAACAATCAAAATCAGATTTCCTTTTTGCCACTCGCAGGTAGGGATGAACTCATCTTCCAAACTCATAGACAGCCCAAAAGGCTTCCTATAATCAGAATCTAATCAGGGCTGCCGATAAATAAAATTTAGTCTTCGATATTGAACATCTCATCATGGGCAGATAATTTGACTATGAGCAAATTTGGTATCACCAAAGGAACAAAGCACCAATCGATGAAGCTTCAGATATCCCAAGTAACAGATTCCTACACCAATCAACACCAATGGAACAAACAGCCAAACCAATAGATAAGCTTCAAACACGAACAAGATACCGAGCCTTAAAAGCTCATGGTATGACCATGCCGATTTCCTCATCATGGTTAACTGAATAAATTATGTGCACAACAATTAGCATAACCAGCAAGCCTTATGCCATTCATTTGGGGTTGGCTCCACTGATCATTCTTCAACACTTTTTCTTTTGGGCTGGGGGGTTGAGTTTGGGGTGGTTTGGCCCACAAAGTATGCAACCCTGAATAAATTGCCATAGTAGATCCCTGACCTATTCAATATATCCACATTAATGGAACCACTCCCTCAACTGAAGCCACCTTTGCTCTTTCATCACAACAGGTCCATATCATTTCTCTCAATTCCCCATAATTTTGTTTGTGCCGATTCCTAAATTTCTCTATATTACTCTGTTGTTACTCATCAAGCTCATCTTTCTTGTCACTTACAAATCCACAAGGAAATAGATGGTTAGATTAGAACTTGTAAATAACATATGGCATATATCAAGCTGTAAAAGCTAGACTATTACTGCAAGTAAAGCTTTAACTACTTGTTCATGAACATGTAAAATTTGTGAAACGCAGTTGATGGGGGGTTGGAGGGAAGAATGAACTTTACCCATCCACCAAATAACCATGTTTTCTAACATTAAGAAAGAAACTTCAATTTTAGCCTACACATTACTTTGTTTCAGTTCAGATAATCCCCTTTACACTAATCTACTTGCATTATTTTAAATTCCCAAGCATGAAGAACATGTTAAAAATTGATCTAGTATCATCAGTCATCTCATGGATCCATAAACACAGCCCAAATATCTCAAGCATGAGATTGACAACTACTTCATCAACAAAAACTGTTTTGAGTTTCCCACTTCTCTTAAAAGATCTTGTCCATTCTTGGGTTACTAACCTCTTAATCTCTAATGGATCGACTACAAGGAGAGCTTAATATTTTAGGCTACTATTCTCTTCTAGGCCATACCATTGCAACCATTACTCTAATTTTTAATAAAACTCAAAAAATGATTGGCCAAGGCGGACCCAACGCACACCCATAAAGAATCGCAAGTACAATAGGGAGTGAGGGAACATCGTGCATGGCATGCATGGGGACTAATGAAGAAGACCTGGTCTAAGCTAGCTGCAGTTCTATTGGAAGACTTGGTCATCCAAGACCATTGCAGTTTTAATGAAAGAATTGATCCAGTCTGCTGGATAACGTTCACATTCTAACGTTCACATGCATGGAATAAGTCGAGTGTTTGTTAGCTATTATTTTGTTGTTTGTTAGCTATTATTTTGCATGCAGAGTCTTTATTCTAGGAAACTATGGTCGTAAGTTTAGGAGAGGTTGTTATCCATTGTCTATTTAAATTCTGCCGAATGCATGAATAAAGGCAAGCAAAATGTCTATCCAACTACTTGCGGTACATTCTCACCCGAAGAGAATACTATTACTTTCGCAATTGTAATTCAGCTTTGACTGGGACCTATTATTGGTATCAGAGCCGGGTTACAATGGCAACTAACAAGGAGAGGATCGAGAGATTAGAAGCAAGGCTTGGAGGACTTCAAGATGGCATCAACCGAATGGAGCTGGGAGTTGCTGACAAGCTACACCAACTTGAGGGGACCATCAACCGACTGTCTGAGGCTTTGTTTTCCAATTAAGGAAGGCTCCAGTAACATCAACAATGACCGAGATGGTCATTCTCGCACCAACAGGGAAGAAAATAGAGATGACACGGACGGAAGAAGGCAGATCTTCTCTTCAAAGATGGCCAAACCTGAGTTTCCAAGATACTCTGGCAATGACCCCACTGAGTGGTTCAACCGCGTAGAGCAATTATTTGAGTACCAAGGCTCTACTGAAGCACAAAAAGTCTCCTTGGCTTCGTTCCATCTGGAAGGCGAAGCCAACCAATGGTGGCAGTGGCTGCGCCGAGCATACAAGGAGGAAGGGCGAGTCGTGACCTGGACCATTTTTGAGGAAGAACTGTGGGCTTGATTCGGACCAACCGAATGTGAGGATTTTGATGAGGCACTTTCACAGGTCAAACAGATGGGCTCCTTGCGAGACTACCAGAAAGAGTTTGAGAGACTGGGCAACCGAGTGCATGGGTGGATGCAGAAGGCATTGGTGGGAACTTTCATGGGAGGTCTCAAGCCCGAAATAGCAGAAGGCATCCGGATGTTTAAGCCGAAATCATTGAAGGAGGCTATCAGCCTTGCCCGCATGCGAGACGACCAGCTCCTGCGCCAACGAAGATTTACACGGCCACCTCAACTCAGCCGACCGCAGCTGGACATTTCAACTCCAACGAGATCCACACCAGCATTCCCAGTGAAGCGCCTAACGTGGGAAGAAATGCAGAAAAGAAGAGCTCAAGGTCCTTGCTTTAATTGCAATGACAAGTTCACTGTGGGACACAGTGCAGAGGGCCGCAACTCTTACTACTTGAAGGAAGCACTAGTGCGGGCAACATTACGTGTGAAGAATTTACTGACGAGGTTGCAGAAGAGCCTATATCCGATATTCAGCCCGAACCAGAGATATCCTTGCATGCGTTGACTGGATGGTCCACCTCTAGAACAATGCGGGTTACGGCTAGAGTCGGGCATCATAAAGTGGTTGTGCTCATTGACAGCGGCTCTACCCATAATTTTATTAGTGAAAAGGTGGCTAGTTTGCTTCACTTACCTGTGGTTCCTACCGAGCCATTCACGGTGCGGGTTGCTAATGGAAATCGATTGCAGTGCCAGGGAAGATTTGAGAACGTGCATCGGGGTATCCCTTTTTCCCCTACCCTCTATTCTTTACCACTAACTGGTTTGGACTTAGTATTGGGTATACAGTGGCTAGAGCAATTGGGTTCGGTTGTTTGTAATTGGAAAAATATGACAATGGAATTCCAATGGGAGAATCAAGCTCGAAGATTACAAGAAACTGATGCGCAGCCCATTCAAGCTGCATCTCTGAAGGTGGTCTCTAAAGAGTTGAGACAAGGGAGTTCCATATTTGCAATTTGTCTGCAGTCACTCGAAGAAGTACCACGGAAAGATGTTCAACCGGATATGCAGCTCGTATTGGAGGCTTATGCTGACATTTTTCAAGAACCAACGCAGTTACCACCAAAGAGGGAGGTTGACCACTGCATCCCTCTTATAGAAGGCACATAGCCAATCAATGTGCGACCCTACAAGTATGCCTATTTTCAAAAAGCTGACATTGAAAAACAAGTTCAAGACATGTTAAAATTGGGGCTTATAAGATCAAGTATCAGTCCCTTTTCATCACCTGTCCTATTGGTTAAAAAGAAGGATGGTACATGGTGCTTTTGCACTAATTATCGGGCCCTTAATTCCGTTACTATCAAAGATCGATTTCCTATCCCAACGGTCGATGATATGCTAGATGAACTTCATGGCGCATCCTATTTTACAAAATTAGATTTAAGGGTCGGCTACCATCAGGTACGAGTACACCCATATGATATCCATAAAACTGCTTTTCGTACCCACAATGGTCATTATGAGTATTTAGTTATGCCCTTTGGTCTTTGCAATGCACCTTCTACTTTTCAGACCATTATGAATTCCATATTTCGCCCTTATCTGCGTAAATTTGTATTGATCTTTTTTGATGACATTTTAATTTATAGCCTCAATTGGACTATGCATCTTGAACATGTTCAACAAGCTTTTGAAATATTAAGGCATCACCAATTTTTTATTAAGATCAGCAAATGTGCCTTCGGTCAACAGGAGTTGGAATATTTGGGTCACATTGTTACTCCTTAAGGGGTAAAAGTAGACCAAGGCAAAATTAAGGCAATGCTAGATTGGCCTAGACCTACTAATATTTCAGAATTGCGTGGTTTCTTAGGTCTTACAGGCTACTACCGAAAATTTGTTCGTAATTATGGGATATTGGCGCGACCACTCACTAATCTGTTGAAGAAGGGGCAGTTCGGGTGGACAGATGAAGCTGAGACAGCATTCACTTTCCTCAAACAGGTTATAACTTCTACTCCTACTCTTGCTATGCCTAACTTTAATGAGCCATTTGTTATTGAATCTAATGCTTCAGGAGAGGGAATTGGCGCGGTTCTAACTCAACAAGGCAAACCAATTGCTTTCATGAGCCGGGCCCTGGGAGTTTCAAAACTATCGTGGTCCACATACGCCAAGGAGATGCTAGCCATCATTGAAGCCATATGAACTTGGCGACCATACCTGCTGGGTCGGAGGTTCTATATTCAGACGGATCAACGAAGCCTCAAGTATTTATTGGAGCAACGCACGGTCATACCAGAGCAACAGAAATGGGTGGCAAAGCTGCTGGGTTATGATTATGAAATACTTTATAAGCCGGGCCGAGAAAATGGTGCAGCAGATGCACTCTCACGAGTGGCAGGTGGCCCAATTATTAATGCATTGTCTTTTTTGTAGGCCCAATTATGGGATGATATTAAGGCCGCAGCTATGGGAGACGTGTACATGGAGAAAATTGGCAAGTTAGCTACTGAGAAACCAGGGGCTCCTTACACGTGGCGTGATGGGTTGATTTTATATAAAAACAGACTTTCCCAACAATTCTATTGGCCGTCGATATATCACACGGTGCACAACTATGTCTCCTCTTGTGATGTTTGTCAGCGGGCTAAGGCAGAAACGTTGTCACCAGCCAAGTATGGGATGACATCACTATAGATTTTATTGAAGATCTTTCCCCATCCAACGGCAAGGATACCATCTTAGTGGTGGTGGATCGCCTCAGTAAGTCTGCACATTTTTTAGCTTTGACTCATCCATTTACTGCAAAGACCGTGGCTGAAAAATTTGTGGAGGGAGTGGTTAAACTCCACGGTATGCCCAGATCTATCATAAGTGATCGCGACCCCATTTTTATTAGCAATTTTTGGCGCGAATTCTTCAAGTTATCAGGAACACAGGTGAAAATGAGTTCCGCCTACCACCCGCAGATGGAAGGACAGTCAGAAGTCGTAAATAGGTGTTTGGAACAATACCTTCGCTGCTTGGTCCATCAACAACCATGAAAATGGAATTCTCTTCTTCCATGGGCCGAATTTTGGTATAATACCGCCTATCACTCATCTACAGGAATGACCCCCTTCCAAGTTCTGTATGGTCGTGTCCGGACCCCCGCTTCGTTCCCGGCAGGCCGCCGCGACGGTCCTAGGATGCGGGTAGGCATAAGGCCACCAGCCACCGCGTAGAACCCTACTACCTATCAATCATCAATAAATCTTGAAAAATTTGGCATGATACATGCACAAAATGATCACTTTTCCTATAGTGACCTGTCAGGATTATCTCAATACATACAACAACACTACCTGTCAGAGCAGCAATCACATAATCTGTCACATAATGAACCTGGACAATATATATCAATACATCATCTCAGGCATATAACTCATCTGTATAAAAATCTGGTTTCCATTCCATCCATGGTCAAACCCATATCCACAACAGGATCTATGACTGTAACTATACACTATATACAATAGAAGGTTTATAATACACCAAAATGTATAAACCTTTATCTATTTTATACTGTACTATGGAGCGGCACAGCTAGCAGGCAACCACTAATCCTGCTCCTCTCTATACAATACCTGCCCTGCAATCAAAAACACCAAACTAGGGAGTGAGTATATGAATACTCAGTGAGTGGAGTAGAGAGTACTATGCACATGAGACAAGATATAATCATGGCTCGAGGTGAAATCTCAAGAGCATATGAGCAGTTGTCAAGAACAGGATACACATAACTCAACATAAGAAATAAGGAGTAAATCATCACAATCCCAATCAACTCATCTGGAGCATATATAGAATAATCAAATAAGTATGTATGATAACATGAATATGCTCAACAGGTCATAGTACTGAATCATATAAATCAGGTATCAATAGGCTGAATCATCAACAAGACAGCTATCGGGAGGTGGGTTTTATGCCCCAGACGAACCAGCAACAACTCCCTACTGTCACATGCATATGCAGGATAAGACACCATACCGATAATATAAATGCTAGACAGCTATCGGGAGGTGGGTTTTACGCCCCAGGCAAACCAGCAACAACTCCCTACTGTCACATGCATATGCAGGATAAGACACCATACTGATAATGTAAATGCTAGACAGCTGTCGGGAGGTGGGTTTTACGCCTCAGGCGAACCAGCAACAACTCCCCACTATCACATGCATATGCAGAATAAGACACCATACTGATAATATAAATGCTAGACAACTATCGGGAGGTGGGTTTTACGCCCCAGGCGAACCAGCAACAACTCCCTACTATCACATGCATATGCAGGATAAGACACCACACTGATCATGTAAATGCTGGCCAGTATCCAGAACAGAAATCCATCTCACATCTATATACTAAACGGCACCTCGCGGGAATTCTACATCCGCGGAAAGCCGTACTGCACCTCGCGGGGTCTTACTATGCCCGACGGCAAGCAGAATATAAGTCGTAGGACTGGCCGATCCTACGCCTAGGGCCGTGTCCCCCCTAGAAAGAGACTGGGCTCCGCCAACCCAGAAGGCTACTATGTGCACACAGGCCGATGTTCAACCCCATCGACTATAGGTGTCCTGTAGATACTGTCAAGCCATGCATGAAGGCCATAATGCACCCTCCTAGTACTCTACTAAAAAGGAGCATAATCAAGACTACCACTCACTCGACTCCGACCCAATCATAAACTAACATCAGGGTTGGGAGTGAGGGGTCAAGGGTGTGCAATGCAACTCAATATACCATGAGAAGGGCTCTACAAATCTTTGAAATAGAGAAAATGAAATCAATTTACAAAAGAAGTCATTTCACAATTCGGATCCAATTTAACTACTCATCTACCCCTCGTAATTCCTCTCAATGTTTCCTCAAATGCATGTACAGAATAATCAAGCATGGAGAACAAAACATAGAGGAATCTACTACAACAATTAATCAATAAGCTCCGTGGAATCAAGTCACACTTGGCAACATTTATGAAAATAAATAAGGAATGCGCTCATGGTGCAAAGTACAAACTCCCACTCACCTGTCAATCCGGCATAGCCCTGATACGCCTCCAAAAATTTACAGCAGGCAGTGGAAAACTTCTTCCTCTTATTTCCTAGCTTCTTTCCCAACTGATACATGCATTTACAATACATTTAGTTTTGTATCAAGTGCCATAATCTACGTGCCAATCATAAATATATGAAACTTTAATTGATTCAACTTCCCCGTTTCCTAAATCTTTTCTTCTCTTTCTCTTTTTCTTTTTTTATTAATTAACTTACCATTTATGTGTATTAGGAACTTCCTTGCATGAGTACTGTTGGGAATTGTATCCTAAATGTCAATCGTCAGCATATTGATGATTGAATATTGTAAATAAATTGACAAATTAATAAAGTATTATTTGGCATTATTCATCATTTCATCTTCAAATGAACTCTTATATGATGAAGTCCTTAGGACTTATGTTATGATAAAGGAGAATTTATCTTTGAGTCCTTAAACTTGTTCGCGACCAAATGATATGTTGTTACTAGGACGACAACATTATCGAGATTAGGTCGTTGTGTGACATATACGTTGGTTGTCCTCTTAACCAAGGAGTGTGGAGACATTGGTATGCCATACAGGTGAAGTGTAGGAGTACATTTCACTGAACGTGACCAATTCCGGAATGCTCTACTGTCGAGAGATATTCCGAGTGGATATGGGTATAAGTTTGGCCCTCTGACCTGAGACCGCAACCTGTGACTAGCAAGCAACTCACTGTACTTTGGTACCGGACTACCTGAATTTCTAATTCAGTGACGGAAGGTCACTGGGTGCAGTCAAGTACTTGCGTAGTCAGTTGTGAGTCAAGATGGAATTGACCCCTCCTGGAAACAGGAATAATGTCTTGTGATTAATTTAGCAAAATCTTGGCCAGGGTAATCCCAGTGAGGAGTCACGGGATATCTAAAGTTAATCACATAATGGATGTACTAATTATAGGGTTGACAGTGAGCTCTAAGTCATCCTGACATTAAGAGTCAAAGGGATTGAATTATACAGTAACCATAGTTCAGGGTTCCAGAATATTTGCTTCGCATATATTCGGCCTATTCGGACGTCGGGTACCATTGCTAGATGGTCACATCGATTAGTGTAGGAAGTCGTTCTTATACTACCGGCTTAGGTTCGAACCTATGAGGTCACACGCATAGAAGATTCCTGATTGATCAAGAAGGCTGATGAATGATTAAGAATCATTCAGGGGTAATTTGGTCAATTCGATTGGCAAATTATCTTATAAAATAATTAAAGTAATTATCGGAGGATTAATTAGTAATTAGATTGCTAATGAACTCAATTGGATTGAGTAATTAGACTAAGGATTAGCCAAATTGAATTAGATTCAATTCTGGGCTCAATCAGGGTTTTTGACCTGATTGGATTAGGTCTGAATCAAGAGGACTTAGGTTGACCAAATTAAAATTAAATTTGTGCTTAATTAGGGATTGACCTAATTGGATTAGGTTCAACCCATGGTAATTGAATCATTCTAATTGTTAGGATTTAATTAAATTAAATGGGTTTGATCTGAAACTATTCGGATCTTAAAATCCACTTGTCACATATCCATGCATGGCGCCATAAATTGATTTTTAATATGATTAAAAATTAATTTAATTTATTTAATGGTGCCATGGGACACTTGGCAACATCAGGGACCTCTTTCATCATTAGATGGGTCGAAATGGAGAGATAAATTCATGAAAAGAATTGGATAAGATCAAATTCTCTCTCTTCATGACATATGCCATCCTTATCTTTATCTCACTTCTAATTAAGGTTGAATTTCGAATTTAATCACCACAAAATCACCACGTGACCCTCTAATCTGATTAGGGGCATGGGAATTTCGAAATTGAAAGAGGGAAGTGGCAACATGATGAATGGTTTAGATTAGATCAAGCTTCATCATGTAATGGCACATGAACTTGAATTTTGAATTCAAAATTCAAAACCCCACAAAATCCTCCACAAATATGGGATGGTTGGCATGAAGTTAGGTAGGAGAGCAACATTAAAAGGACCTCCATCATCTGGTGGTCGAATTCAAGGAAAAAGAGAGAAAAAGAAGAAGAAAAAAGGGAAAAGAAAAGAGAGGAACCCTAGTTCATGCATGGAAAAATTCTGCATTCAATCTAGCTGACTTCTTCCTCCTCTAAGTCCATCGCGCCATTAGTGTTAGGGGTCCCTGATAAGAGTCTTTAGATCAGATCTAAGTCCTCTTCAATCCCTTTAAACCTTTCCTCCAAGTTCTTCCAAGAAGGCGGATCAAAAGTTGATAGTGTTTGGAAGATCAAATTTCAGCCTCAAGAAATTCTGCGCAAGCTAGCACTTCCGCAGGATTGGATCTCTTCAGGAACTTCGCGTGGACTTCTCGTAGAGGCCATTCGTGTGCGTGGCTGCGAAGTCGAGGATCAGATCCACAAGTTTCATCCATCATAAAAGGTATTAATCCTACATTAATCTTTTATTATGGTGTCAAGATCTAGGTCTGATTCTCCGAGGTTTTACCCTCTTTTGGGGCTCCTCACGGAGATATCTCCAGAATCCATTCAATGGATATTCGGAGATTAATCGGAATAGAGTTCTTAAGTTTCAGATCTGATAGTTAATCATGCATGAAAGTTTTAGCATAATTGTTTAAACGATTCCGGCATAATCCTATGTGTTCTTAAGGTGCTGATTTCTAGATTTGATCTTGTAAGCATGCATGAATTAAATTGTTTGATTCGATTTTTCCGCTGCGTTTTAAAACTTAAAAAGAACTACGTATGGCTTGATCCCCCTTATGAAGAGGTACGTAGGCAACCCGATCAGGTTCAGCCATGGTTTTAAAAAAAAAAAAAATCCGCATGCTTAACACCGAAGAACCGAGACTCCACTTTCAGTGGTATCAGAGCAAAGGTCCAAGAGTTGTGACCGATCTCCGGAAACTCTCACGCGTGATCGTGTGACGAAGCGTGGCTCTCCGTCCGGAGGCGTATAGAGATGCGTGCTCTGATAGGTATACATGGGTGTCACCCTATTTTTAATAGGACCGAACCCATGTAGGAGTGGAGACTCCCCCACTTTCAGTGGTATCAGAGCCAGGTTCATGTTTAAACTTTTATGTTTTAATTCTTGTAATTAAATCTGAAATCATGAGCATGCTTAGATTAGATCTAAAGTATTTTTTATGATTGATTTAATTGCTGATTATGCATGATTAACTAGATCTGAAATTTTGAATGCATATGATGCATGTTTGTGTTAAGATTTGTAACATAAATAAATCTGAAATCATAATATTGTTTAGATTAGATCTAAATAAAATTTATGATTCATATGATCTCTGATTTTAATGAACAAATCAGATCTGAAAATAAAAGTGAAAAAACAAATACATAAGATGTATGTTGTTTGTATTAATTCATGTTGTTATGTATATGTGATGCATGAACATTAAATATAATGACTTAAACATAAATTTAATCTGATTACATGTGATTAATTACAAAAACTCAGATCTGAAAATATGTTTTAAGAACTGAAAGATTGTAATTAATATGTAATTAAAAAGAAATATGCAATGATCAAAACTTTCATAAGTCTAAACTTAATTGAGAATTAAGTGTTATGAAATAGAATTGTAACTCAATTAATTGACATTGCATAATTCTTTGGGCATATGGGTTAGCTTGAATCAAGTTCCTAGGATTGGGTTAGACCTAAGGTTAGAATCATACATGGACAAATAGAATTAATTGATCAAATCTAATTAAGCAGTAACAAGATTAGGTCAAGAAAATTCTAGATCAATTTACAATAGTTGTAGATGGATCAAGTCCATGTCTTTGATTAGACCAAGATGGAACTTGATTTAGGCTCAGAGGTGTAGCCCGAGTCATTTGAGTAATCAAATCGAAATTGATTAACCAGTCGGTGTCTAAGGTAAGTTTGGCAGTTTTGACCGGTGGTTTTTAATTGGGAGCTACTCGCACTGATTCGTCTTTGCCGAGTTAATGGCATATCCCTTCCACCGATCTCACTTACCTGGCCGACATGGTCAATCACATTTTGATTGGATCACTTAATGATTCGAGTTAGCCCATGCCTATAAGGAAAATCAGTTTGACTGATTTAGGTGTCTCCTTAACCGGTTTGAGTCTAATCTGATTTGGTGAAGTCAGTGGGAGAAATTAGACTAACCGGATCTTCTCATCTATCCTAATTATGAAATCCTCTAAAATTATTAGGTCCTTAAAATGAAATGGTTATGGGGATAACTAGGTCATAGCCTCCCATTAAGTTGGGTGATAATGGGTCCAATGTTTTGATAATTATTGGAGGCGCGACACGCCTGGTACTTATCAAGTATTGGAATTGTCATTCAATATATGATGAGTTAAGTGTACCTTCAATAGGCGGTCAGGTGAGCCGAGCCACACTCGGGCTTGGTCGTCTATTAGTTGATTAGACTTAACCCTATCATTTAATGGTTGGACCTGACTAGGGTATTCGGTGGAGGCGCCACACGCCTGCCGAAGAATCTAGGGCAAAATTATCACTAGAAGTTGCTTGGTGAAGCAACTGGTTTAGAACCTACCAATAGGTGCATATGGGTTAGCCGAGCCACACTCGGGCCTATATGCGATCTATTGGGTTCTAGTGCCCACTAAAGAATTAGGAGTAATTTTTCGAATTGGAGGTAGAGGCTACCAATTTGTATAAAATAGTGGGAGTATCTTTAGACTAAAGTCCAAGTCTACTGTGTTTAGTCAATTCATATACTAATAGCCAAATTTTCTTTTATGTAGAAATGGCCACAAGTTTGTCACTTCGCTCATTATTGGATAATGACAAGTTGACTGGTCCCAACTTCAATAATTGGTATAGAAAGCTGAAAACTCAGCATAGTCAGACCAAAAGGATTAAGGATGACCAAAGTCAGGCAGAATGCTTCTATTGTAAGAAGCAGGGGCATTGGAAGAGGAATTGTCCTCAGTACCTTACCTCACTTGACCCGAACAGGCTAAGCAAGAGAAAAGGGCAATCAGTTGCTGATCAAGGTATTTATATGATAACACCTTGTAATTTCTCTATATGTGATAATTCAACCTGGGTATTAGATACTGGAAGTCCGTTTAATATATGCAATTCATTGCAAGGACTTCAGGTCAATGAGAGATTTGAAAACAGCGAGAGATTCCTGAATGTTGGAGATGGAAGATCTGTTCCAGTTCTAGCTTTAGGAAATCTCAAACTTGTTTTCAATTCTCATGTAGTTGTCTTGAGTGATTGTCACTATTGTCCTGCATTCTTATTGAATGTAATTTCCGTAGGCCTTTTGGCCATGAACGGTTATGAAATTTCAATAAAGAAATATTCTTGTGATATCATTATGAATGGTGTTACTGTAATGAATGGACAATTGAGCAATGGCATCTACTTGTTATCACAACCTGTTAATGTAATGTACACGTCAAGTAAGCGTCCTAGAATAGATAATGTCACGGATGTCTACCTTTGGCATCATAGGCTAGGTCATATTAACAAGAACAGGATGAACAGGTTAAGTAAAGAGGGAATCCTCAATGTTAATGATTGTGAATCATTGACAACCTGTGAGTCATGTCTTCTTGGTAAGATGACCAAATCACCTTTTACCGAAAAAGGTGAACGAGCCAGTGATTTATTGACCCTTGTACATTCTGATGTATGTGGGCCAATAAGCACAGATGCTAGAGGTGGGTATTCATATTTCATTACGTTTACAGACGACCTTTCTAGGTATGGTTATGTCTATTTAATGAGACATAAATCTGAAGCATTTGAAATGTTCAAATTGTATCGTAATGAAGTAGAAAAACAAACTGAAAAGAGTATTAAAACTCTTCGATCAGATCGAGGAGGCGAATACCTTTCCAATGAGTTTTTGACATATTTAGGAGAGAATGGGATTCTCTCCCAATGGACTCCTCCTGGTACACCACAGTATAACGGTGTATCAGAAAGAAGAAATCGAACTCTGTTAGACATGGTTCGATCCATGATGGGGTTTGCAAGTCTGCCCATATCCTTTTGGGGATATGCACTTGAGTCAGCCTGCTACATTCTAAATAAGGTTCCAAGTAAGTCTGTAAATAAAACACCACATGAGATGTGGACTGGACGTAAGCCAATGCTGTCTCACCTTAGGGTTTGGGGGTGTCCAGCATATGTCAAACGTTTGAAGACAGACAAACTTGAACCCAAGTCTGACAAATGTTTCTTTGTTGGTTATCCTAAAGAAACTAAAGGATATTACTTCTACTTTGCTGAAGAACAAAAGTTATTCGTAAGCAATAGAGCTATTTTCTTAGAGAAAGAATTCCTTAGTGAAGGAACTAAAAGCTCTAATGTTGAGCTTAGGGAAGTTCAACATGTAGAAGATCCGACACCATCTACTGAACTAGTTGAGTCAGATTTGATTAGATCAGATCCAGAACCCATCTTAGATGCACCATTAAGGCGATCAGGTAGAGTACCACGTCAGCCGGACAGATACTACGGTTTCTTGGTCCAGGACGGGGATCCTGTCGAACTTGATGAAAACAATGAGGATCCGATCACCTATATGGATGCTATGCAGAGGCATGACTCTGATGCATGGCTTGGAGCCATGCAATCCGAAATGGAATCCATGAAGGTCAATGATGTATGGACATTAGTTGACCCACCCGAAGGGATTAAACCCATAGGGTGTAAGTGGATTTTCAAAAGAAAACGGGGCACAGACGGAAAAGTGGAGACCTATAAAGCCCGTCTGGTTGCCAAGGGATATCGTCAACGTTATGGTATTGACTATGACGAGACGTTTTCTCCTGTGGCAATGCTCAAATCCATTCGGATTATGCTTGCGATAGCAGCACACTTAGATTATGAAATCTGGCAGATGGATGTTAAAACCGCTTTTCTAAATGGAGATTTAGAAGAAGAGGTGTATATGATGCAAGAAGGTTTTATATCTGCAGATGAGTCTAAGGTGTGCAAGCTTCAAAAATCCATTTATGGATTAAAGCAAGCTTCACGGAGTTGGAACATACGATTTGATAAGGTGATCAAATCATATGGCTTCATTAAGAATGAAGAGGAACCTTGCATTTATAAATGGGCAAATGGTTCAGTTATTATATTTCTTGTTTTGTATGTGGATGACATTCTTTTAATCGGGAATGACATTCCTGCATTACAAGGAATAAAGGTTTGGCTATCATCTCAATTTGCCATGAAGGATTTGGGAGAAGCATCTTACATCCTAGGGATGAAGATCTATAGAGATAGATCTAGAAGATTGCTTGGATTATCCCAATCCACATACATTGATACTATACTGAAAAGGTTCAGTATGATTAATTCCAAGAAAGGCTATCTTCCAATGGGCCATGGAATTAACCTCTCTAAAAGGGATTGTCCGACAACCTCTCAAGAAAGAGAGACTATGGATAGAATTCCATATGCTTCGGCAGTGGGATCTATAATGTATGCCATGACATATACTAGACCAGACGTGGCATACTCACTAGGAGTAGTGAGTAGATACCAGTCTGATCCAGGTAGCAACCACTGGAAGGTTGTCAAAACCATCCTTAAGTATTTGAGAAATACTAAAGATCAGTGGCTTGTCTACGGTGATTCTGACTTAAAACTTGAGGGATATACCGATTCAAGTTTTCAGTCAGATCAAGATGATAGCAAGAGCGTGTCGGGATATATCTTCACTCTTAAGGGTGGGGCCATCTGCTGGAAGAGTTCCAAGCAGCATACAGTGGCAGATTCTACATGTGAAGCAGAATACATTGCAGCATCTGATGCAGCCAAGGAAGCCGTATGGTTGCGCAAGTTCATCACCGAGCTGGAAGTGGCACCTTCCATTGATGGTCCAGTTCCTATATTTTGCGATAACACTGGAGCCATAGCTCAGGCAAAGGAACCTAAAGCACATCAGCGGATCAAGCATATTCTGCGACGTTATCACCTGGTTCGAGAGATTATAGAACGAGGTGATATTGATCTTCAGAAGATTGACACAAAAGAAAATCTGGCTGACCCATTTACCAAAGTCCTCGGCATCAAAGAGTTCAACGAACACAAGTCGAAGATGGGTATTAAATACTGTGCCGATTGGCTTTAGGCTAAGTGGGAGTTGTTGGGAATTGTATCCTAAATGTCAATCGTCAGCATATTGATGATTGAATATTGTAAATAAATTGACAAATTAATAAAGTATTATTTGGCATTATTCATCATTTCATCTTCAAATGAACTCTTATATGATGAAGTCCTTAGGACTTATGTTATGATAAAGGAGAATTTATCTTTGAGTCCTTAAACTTGTTCGCGACCAAATGATATGTTGTTACTAGGACGACAACATTATCGAGATTAGGTCGTTGTGTGACATATACGTTGGTTGTCCTCTTAACCAAGGAGTGTGGAGACATTGGTATGCCATACAGGTGAAGTGTAGGAGTACATTTCACTGAACGTGACCAATTCCGGAATGCTCTACTGTCGAGAGATATTCCGAGTGGATATGGGTATAAGTTTGGCCCTCTGACCTGAGACCGCAACCTGTGACTAGCAAGCAACTCACTGTACTTTGGTACCGGACTACCTGAATTTCTAATTCAGTGACGGAAGGTCACTGGGTGCAGTCAAGTACTTGCGTAGTCAGTTGTGAGTCAAGATGGAATTGACCCCTCCTGGAAACAGGAATAATGTCTTGTGATTAATTTAGCAAAACCTTGGCCAGGGTAATCCCAGTGAGGAGTCACGGGATATCTAAAGTTAATCACATAATGGATGTACTAATTATAGGGTTGACAGTGAGCTCTAAGTCATCCTGGCATTAAGAGTCAAAGGGATTGAATTATACAGTAACCATAGTTCAGGGTTCCAGAATATTTGCTTCGCATATATTCGGCCTATTCGGACGTCGGGTACCATTGCTAGATGGTCACATCGATTAGTGTAGGAAGTCGTTCCTATACTACCGGCTTAGGTTCGAACCTATGAGGTCACACGCATAGAAGATTCCTGATTGATCAAGAAGGCTGATGAATGATTAAGAATCATTCAGGGGTAATTTGGTCAATTCGATTGGCAAATTATCTTATAAAATAATTAAAGTAATTATCGGAGGATTAATTAGTAATTAGATTGCTAATGAACTCAATTGGATTGAGTAATTAGACTAAGGATGAGCCAAATTGAATTAGATTCAATTCTGGGCTCAATCAGGGTTTTTGACCTGATTGGATTAGGTCTGAATCAAGAGGACTTAGGTTGACCAAATTAAAATTAAATTTGTGCTTAATTAGGGATTGACCTAATTGGATTAGGTTCAACCCATGGTAATTGAATCATTCTAATTGTTAGGATTTAATTAAATTAAAAGGGTTTGATCTGAAACTATTCGGATCTTGAAATCCACTTGTCACATATCCATGCATGGCGTCATAAATTGATTTTTAATATGATTAAAAATTAATTTAATTTATTTAATGGTGCCATGGGACACTTGGCAACATCAGGGACCTCTTTCATCATTAGATGGGTCGAAATGGAGAGATAAATTCATGAAAAGAATTGGATAAGATCAAATTCTCTCTCTTCATGACATATGCCATCCTTATCTTTATCTCACTTCTAATTAAGGTTGAATTTCGAATTTAATCACCACAAAATCACCACGTGACCCTCTAATCTGATTAGGGGCGTGGGAATTTCGAAATTGAAAGAGGGAAGTGGCAACATGATGAATGGTTTAGATTAGATCAAGCTTCATCATGTAATGGCACATGAACTTGAATTTTGAATTCAAAATTCAAAACCCCACAAAATCCTCCACAAATATGGGATGGTTGGCATGAAGTTAGGTAGGAGAGCAACATTAAAAGGACCTCCATCATCTGGTGGTCGAATTCAAGGAAAAAGAGAGAAAAAGAAGAAGAAAAAAGGGAAAAGAAAAGAGAGGAACCCTAGTTCATGCATGGAAAAATTCTGCATTCAATCTAGCTGACTTCTTCCTCCTCTAAGTCCATCGCGCCATTAGTGTTAGGGGTCCCTGATAAGAGTCTTTAGATCAGATCTAAGTCCTCTTCAATCCCTTTAAACTTTTCCTCCAAGTTCTTCCAAGAAGGCGGATCAAAAGTTGATAGTGTTTGGAAGATCAAATTTCAGCCTCAAGAAATTCTGCGCAAGCTAGCACTTCCGCAGGATTGGATCTCTTCAGGAACTTCGCGTGGACTTCTCGTAGAGGCCATTCGTGTGCGTGGCTGCGAAGTCGAGGATCAGATCCACAAGTTTCATCCATCATAAAAGGTATTAATCCTACATTAATCTTTTATTATGGTGTCAAGATCTAGGTCTGATTCCCCGAGGTTTTACCCTCTTTTGGGGCTCCTCACGGAGATATCTCCAGAATCCATTCAATGGATATTCGGAGATTAATCGGAATAGAGTTCTTAAGTTTCAGATCTGATAGTTAATCATGCATGAAAGTTTTAGCATAATTGTTTAAACGATTCCGGCATAATCCTATGTGTTCTTAAGGTGCTGATTTCTAGATTTGATCTTGTAAGCATGCATGAATTAAATTGTTTGATTCGATTTTTCCGCTGCGTTTTAAAACTTAAAAAGAACTACGTATGGCTTGATCCCCCTTATGAAGGGGTACGTAGGCAACCCGATCAGGTTCAGCCATGGTTTTAAAAAAAAAAAAAAATCCGCATGCTTAACACCGAAGAACCTAGGATTCACTTTCAAGTACAAGGTCTCCTTAGCTTAATCTAGGCTTAATACCCTATTATGGCATGAAATCCTCTATTTTCCCACCCGGATGAACAGTAATCCGGACCGACGGCCGGTTACTTCATCCCGGGTTTGGTCCACTTTCCAAACTCCAATTTTTTTGAAATTTATACCCAATGTTCTACACTCATTGGAGTTTCCAAAATGGTAACATGCATCCCCATCGGAGGCTGATTGACCCCCAAAATAATTCACCGAAGTTGGAACTTCGACACAGTTTTTCCGTAGTGCCGGAAAAATTTGTCGAAATCCGATTCTTCCTCTTTTAACACCCTTTACAACTGTCATCTACCATTTCTATAGCATAAATTCTTTAGAATACTAGGTAGGGACGGGTATTTACCTTTTTTTTCTTGTGAAACTTGACTCCTTGCGTAGAGGGGAAGGAGACCTACGTTTTTTCCTTCAGCTCGCAGTGCAACCGGAGCTCCCTTCTACCTCGAATCCCTCTTCCTTCTTCTTTTTTCTTCTTCTTCTTCTCCTTCTCTCTCGGTTTCCATCCAAAAGCCACAGCAAACCCTCCCTAATTAAGTCACAGCAAAATACTATTCACCCTTTGTTTAATATTATTAAATTCCCATTTTGCCCCTAACACTTCAACATATCTACTGTTATACCATTAACTTTTGATTCCTTTCCAATTTTACCCTTACCACTTCAACGCATCTACAACTATACCATTATCTTTTGATTCCTTCCAATTTTACCCCTTATATCAATTTTAAAGGACTATTCTATCCCTTTTTATAATAATAATAAAAAATTTTGGGGTTATTACAGGTCGGCTGCCCCCAACCATTCCGCACTACCAAGTGGGCCAATCTCCAGTCCACGAAGTGGACCAAAGCCTTTCCTCCCATGATGTATTGCTACGACAATTGAAGGAAAATTTGCATGCAGCCAATAACCGCATGAAATAAATAGCTGATTCCAAGAGGCGCGACGTGGAGTTCCAAGAGGGGGATTTGGTTTTCCTCAAGCTGCATCCCTATCGGCAGCAAACAGTTTTTAAATAGGCATATCAAAAACTAGCTAGCCAATTTTATGGGCCATATCTGATTGAAAAGCGAGTGGGTAAGGTAGCTTATAAGCTCAAACTTCCAGAGGGGTCCCGTGTTCATCCTGTTTTTCACATGTCCTTGCTTAAAAGGAAGTTAGGCGAAGTTAATGCAACCAGTATTGATTTGCCACCTGTTACTGATGAAGAAGAAATCATGCTGGCACCGGAAGCTTTGCTGGATACTCGCTGGGTGAAGAAAGGCTCGAAGTTTGTTGAGGAGAGCTTGGTTAAATGGCAATTCCCTGCAGAGGATGCTACCTGGGAAAACACTAAGGAGCTGAGGGACTAGTTTCCATCTATGGACCTTGAGGATAAGGATCCACTAAAAGAGGGGGGTATTGATAGGCTAAGGCGGACCCAACGCACACCCATAAAGAATCGCAAGTATAATAGGGAGTGAGGGAACGTCGTGCATGGCATGCATGGGGACTAATGAAGAAGACCTGGTCTAAACTAGCTGCAGTTCTATTGGAAGACTTGGTCATCCAAGACCATTGCTGTTTTAATGAAAGAATTGATCCAGTCTGCTGGATAACGTTCATATTCTAACGTTCACATGCATGGAATAAGTCGAGTGTTTGTTAGCTATTATTTTGTTGTTTGTTAGCTATTATTTTACAGTCAGAGTCTTTATTCTAGGAAACTATGGTCGTAAGTTTAGCAGAGATTGTTATCCATTGTCTATTTAAATTCTGCCGAATGCATGAATAAAGGCAAGCAAAATTTCTATCCAACTACTTGCGGTACATTCTCCCCCGAAGAGAATACTATTACTTTCGCAATTATAATTCAGCTTTGACTGGGACCTATTAAAAAATAAAAAACAAAAAAAGCTTATAAACTCAACCAATCAAGTGTATTTTTATTCTTGAGATCAAAACATGCTTCTTCTTCATAGAAGGCCTTCCCCGATGATCCCAAATACTGAACAAGAATGTTAAATTCAAGATTCCACATCCTGTAAAATCAACTAAATTTTTAAAATTTAAAAAGAACTAAAAGCATGAGTGGAAAATGATATAAAGAAGATGATGTAATTTTCCCTCTCAAATGAACTGATGGTAACAATTTCTTTCTGAAGGGAAGAGAAGGGATTTGCCCCTAAAACTCCTTAATGTTCTGATACTCCTTCATGATCTTATAGCTAACATGAACCTCCAAAAAGAGACGATTTTAAAAGTGGAGGCCGCTAAGCCAAGGGTGCCGTGGGGTCCACTTGTCTTGAGCAGTAGTTAGTCTTATCCGCGAGACAAATTAACGGCTCTTCCCGCTTTACTTGGAATTAGGGTCTCCGGGGAGAGAATTAGGGATTTGAGATGGAATCAGGGTCTTGGGATAGACAGAGGGGGGAAGAGGGCTAGGGTTTCGGAGATTGGAGCTCTCTCGAGGCTAATGGCGGCGAAGAGCAGGCAGGAGCTTGGGATTGAAGGCCAAAGGCACCTGGAGGAGACCATCAACGCGGCGTTCCAGATCCTCTCCTCCATGAACGACGAGCTCTGCAACCCCGCCCTTTGGTCCACATCCCCCGCGGCCGCCCACCCGCCGGCCAGCGGCGACGGCTCCTCCGACTCCTCCTCCCACCACTCGGAGGTCTCCACCGGCGGAGGAGGTGGAGGCGGCGGGGGAGCGCTCGATGAGGCCCGCCTCCGCTACAAATCCGCCATCGCGAACCTGCGTGCTGTCATTGCCGCCATTCCCAGCTCTCCCCAGGTATAAATTGGTACAAGTGTTCTGTTTTAGTGTAAAAATTAGATTTTGGAAATGATCATTTATTATAAAAGAGAATTTTTTTATTGATTTAATTGGTTAAAGTTGTCTTTGTGCTGTGAGTGGGTGCTGTTTTGATAATTGAGCACTTCTTATAATGTTACAATCCTTCGATGTTGTGAACCATGATGGCTAGAAAGAATGCATTATGTGGAAATAAAAGAAAAGAGTGAATTTAGGAAAGATATTTGAGAAACATAATATCCCTATTGAATCAGATGACCATTTTTCTTTGACATGGTGTTATGTCCGTTGAGCAAGTCAGGTGACTACAGGGCTACAGGAAAGCCTTTGTTTTCTAATTGTAGATTTTGTGACTTTTGAGCTTGATGTATCTTATCCTTGTAAGCTACAAGTTTCGATGCCACCAGAAACTTTTATGCATGTTCACTGTTGAGAATTGACAATAATTTAACTCTGTAAAATTACAGGAGACAGGTGCATTGGAAGCCAAAGCAGATCCGGCTGAAATACAAAGATTAGAAGAGCGTGTTTCAGATCTAAGAAAGGTAATTTTTGGTAATTTTGCATCATGTTTCCTAATCCATTACTGTTCTTCAGCAAAAGTTCTGGAGAAGCTCATTAAATGTGATATATCTGTTTCCGAATAAGGTTTTGAATTTTTACCATGATGATTTTGTGGGCTTGGAGTTATCCTTCACTCTTCACTTTGCAACATTTAGATTGTGCGCCGTTAGTTTTATTTTTTTTGTCTTCATTTTGTTCCTCCTCTCATTCATTAAGCACCCATCTAACATTGTGGGGCACCTCGACATGATCTTGTGTTCCAATACATAGTAGTCCTTTGTCATAGCCTAGCATGCATATGAACCCATTGTAGAAGTATAAAGCCCCATATTAGACAAACTCAAGTTTCCTGAATTTCACAATTCGCCAAGTTTTTTTTCTTCAACTTAAGGCAATGAATCTCATCCAAACTTGAGACTCATGTCGGTTGAGGTTAATTGTTGCTTCTTTGGGTTCCTTGGATGACATGATGTCACTGAAGTTCACAATTGGCTGCTCTGGTCTAGTCTCCTTCTTATGGTAATTTTGATTTTTGACACTAATGAAACTATTAACAAGAATATTTAATGAGAATTCAGTTTTTCATAATTATGTTGAGTATGATTCTAATGGTGTTTTACATTACATGTGCTTGGCTTGCCTAGACAACATTCAATGAGGTTCAATATGCCTTTATTTCCCCTTGTTTTTACACCACATAAACTTTTAGTGACTTTTGAGCTGGGGCCTTTAGCTTTATCTTCCTCAATTCTAGAGGATGGTTGATGTACAATTTATTAGCATAGCAGTTCCTTGGATGTGTTCCAGATATATTTTGTGGGAATGCCCAGGCAAGAAATTGGTGAGCTTTAAGGTGGATTCTTTTACAACCAAGTTTCCAAGGCTTCCTTCGTAGCTAGCCCAACTAGGAGATTTGATTGGTAGTATGCGGCTTGAAGAGTAGTCAGGCATTCTCAGGGTCAAATTGTAACTTTTTTGCATTTAGAGATTGATCATGGGGAGTAGTTGTCTTATCCATACATCTTTTGTATATCTCATGAGAATTCAAGATTCATGTCTCAAAGTCTGCTAGTTTAATATGCTTTCGAAGTTACTTCTTTCTAAGTAGTGTTATAGATTCAAAGGGTAGAAAAAAGATTTGCACCTTGTGAAGTAAGGAGGATATTGTTAAGAAAGAAGGATTGTCTTGGGCTGCATTTGGAAGGGGACTAAGAGGGAATAAAAGGTACTTAACCCAGTTAGCCTAACCGTTTTCAACCAAACGCTCAATAACTTTTTTAAAAGGCTAAGACGGATTTTGGAACAACTTTCTACCCCTCCAGAAGTTGAAAAAAATATATTAGAGGGAAGCTCCAATTTGAAGAACACACGAGAAGATGTTTCAATTTTAGTGAAAATTCTATAGAGATGATAATGCCCATGCTAATTCTTCATAATATAATATAATGTAATGTAATATAGTTTGTAATATTATAATATAATAAAATAATATGATTATAATAATATAATAATATATATTACAATATGATATTATTATAATATAATAGAATGTATTATAATACAATATAATATCATATCATATCATTATCATATTCTTATTGTATAATAGTATTAAAATACTATAATAAATATTATTATACTAAAATAATATTATAAAAATATTATTATATTTAATAATAAATATTATTTATTATACTATTCTGATTTACTGATTTTGACAGCACAATTGGTAGGCAATTGAAAGCACTATACTATGTCCTTCATTGTCATTTGCTGATGCTAAAAGTACTTTCTTAATTTGGTTACTAAATAGATAGTAAATTTCCACAAGACTTAGAAAATATAATTACTAAGCAGAAAATAGCTTTTTATTGAAAGATCTATTGCTTAATGCTCTACAGATAAAAGCTTTACTACCTATGACAATACTAAACCGGGCCTTAATCCAAGAATAAATTGCTCCACCATATAGGGTGGAGTAATTTATTTCAGAGTAAGGAAGAGTAGGAGTAAGTTAACCCATTTACTCCGGGTTAACTTATTCTGCTTCCAAATGCAACCATGTTCAGGAAAATTTTTGATATCAAGTTGCTTATAGGAGGCAAGTGATGTGTAGGTTAGGGAATAAGGAAAGTAATCTTTGTAGTTAGGAGTTAGATTTGAGCAATAAGTGTTATCAAATGAGTTGAAATAGGAGTTCTAGGGGCATTTGCAATACTTTTGCTTTGTGGAGATATTTGTAAGGTGCTGCAATGGTTTAACATATATCCAAGTATAAACTTGTTAAGGGGAATGAGTCAAATTATGGAGGAATATTTAGTTGTGCTCCTGTTAGTTGTATTTTGTTTTTGAATGTGACATATAAGATGATTGCTAAGGATGGGAGGAAGGGTCGAACTAGCCTTGTTTTGGAGGATCTTGCTTAATCTGAGGGTGGTATTCTTTTTTTATTGCTCTGAAGAAGGTTATAGGCAGGCACGATCATCATGATGAAGAATTCTGAGCTAAGAACTGCATGGTCATTTATGAGTTAGATCATATTATGGTCTAACCGATGATCTGAGACTTGTTGCACTTTATTTAAGTAGTGCAGAACCTTGCGGTGCCTTGTAAAACAGATTTTCAAGTTAACCACTTCATGAAATGTTACTGCAATCAATAATCTTCTGTTGAAGTGCATGAATATGTAAAGTAGGTGTGCTCCCTCTGATGGTTGATATTCCCTCATACTCATGCCATTGTGATTGCACTCAGATTTACCGGGTTGTTAGCTTTCAAAAACATATTTTGCTTCACACTGATGCTACATAACTCTCATGGTAATCAATCACACTATCTACCCTTACCTTAGTATGGAGAAGCAGAAGGTACAGGGGATGTTTCAGCATCTTGATAGGACTTTGAAAATAAAATAACTGTAAATTCTTTGAGAAGACTAGTGATTCTTTCATTAGCCTGGATGAACCTAATGCACTCAGTTCCTTCTAACATTAAATATATAATTTCCAGTTCTGTATCTGGTTCAGTGTATTCTCTTGGAATTTAACATTTAGTTTATCCATTTTCCATAATTAATCAGCAGTACTTGCTTAGCCAATTATATGGTGTCTCTGTTTGCTGGTGTTGCTGCTAAGGAAATCAATCCCACCGTTGCAGACTATTTATTCTCAATTGTTGGGTTTACAGTGGCATGTGATGTAAGACTGCTCCATCAGTGGATGGTCATAGTATAAATCTTTTTTTGTACGTTGTAGTTCAAGTTTTGAGCAAAGGAAAATACCATCAACGATGCATGACACTTGCATGCACATGGCTGGTGATTTTTCCTACTCTAAGTGATTAAAGTGGAGATTACCCTCTTGTACGAATTTTATGGAGGCCTTCTACATGAAGACACAGATGGTATATGCTGCCAAAGCATTTTCTCTATTTGGTCTAAAAAAGTAAGTTTCAAGATATGTTGTTTGAAAACTTGAATTTTTATACATGCATGTAAACACGCAAGTAGGTAATTCACATTTGCATTGACCAATACATCCTCCATCTGGTGGGGGGCATGTTTGAATTCTAAGCTTTAGGTAAATAAACATAAAAGTAATGGGAGTAACTATTTGTTTCCTTAGGAACACTAAGGTGTCTAATAACATGCAAATAAAAACTTAAGCTAAAACTGCTAGTTGATAGTATTTATCATGAAATGGTATAAACTGGAAAGTCATTCCTATTTGGCGTTTTTAATTCTGATCTATATTGGAGTTAGGGCCATTGCCCAAGGATCTCATGGGTAAATGAGTTATTGGTCAACATGTTCTTTTGGCTATTTTTTCTTCAAGATCCACTATCACATTGGTTGTTTGAGAGGAAGATCACTCTTCTGTTATATTTTTGCAGAAGCTGAGTGGCACGTAGCTTTAGTATCGAGTTGTGGTATAAAGTATGCTGCATATTTGTGTTTATGTGTGCACACGCATGTGTGAAATGTTATGCTATGGTTTTAACCTGACCTGACTTACATGTTAAAACACATTGTAGACCATACTGATGGAGTAAACCCAATGTTACTTGATTGCAGGAGCTTGAAAACAAGAACAAGTACCTTAAGCATCTTATTGATCAACTTCGAAGTCTGATTACTGACATATCAATGTGGCAAAGCCCCTGTTCAGCATGAAACTTGAGCCAGATAATTAGCTGTTTACTTCAGTCTCTTTTTTCCCCCACTTATTTTGTATACAACTTTTAGAAATACAGCTAATGTATTTTATTTTTATGTTGAAACTATGTGAATTTTTTACGTTGCATCTATTTACAATTGGACAAGGAAGAAAAGAAAAGGAATAATATTTCTTAGGTATTGCGTCTATTAAATAGCTTTGATTTGATGTTGCATCGACTCAACCCAATTCAGTCTTAATCTCAAACTAGTGGGTGTTCGCTACATGAATCATTTTTTTCCATTTTGCATTGTTCAGGGCTTTTATTTTTTGAAAGATGCACCGATATCTAGTCTTTCCTTTTACCATATCTCATTCTAACTCTATTTTTTCTGCGTGCATCAAATCACTACTTCATACTAATGCATCTTCGGCCTATATGTTTTGATATTGTATGTAAAAAAAATAAATTTATGTGCCAATAAGTAGGTGACAATGTATTAAAATTGTCGAAACTAGTCCTTTATACTACGAATGTCTTTTTCCCTCTTATGCCCAACAATAGTAATTCAATTAATTAGTAACTAGGGGTGAGAAATGATTTGTTTTTTGTATTCTCTACAAGGTCGGTGGAACTATTCCGAACAGGGTAGAATCGTTTCGAACCGGGCGGTTTCAGTCGTATCAAGCCATCTTGGTGGCGGACCGGGATAGTTTTGACAATGGAAACAAAATTCTCGTCGGAGCGGGAGAAGAAGGAAAGAGAGTGAGCGGGAGAGGGAGAGAGAGGGAGATGAAGGAAGAGATAAAGAGGTGGAGGCTAGCCTTCCGACGGAGGGCTGGCGGAGGTCGGCAAGTTGCGCGGAGTTTTGGGTTCCACGGTCGGATCCTCTATTTCGTTCGAAATAGAGGTCTGAGCTCTTTTTTATTTTTGTGACTTTTAAGTGATTTGCCAACTTCACTTAAAAGTTCTAAAAATAAAAAAAAAAGAGGTCAGACTCCTGTTTTGAATGAACTAAGAGATTCGGTTGCACGACCCTCCTCCACCTGGGTCGTCGGCCTCCACTGGCCCTCCTCTACCTGGGTCGTTGGCCTCCACTAGCCCTCTTTCTCTCTCTCTCTCCTTTTCTTTCTTATTTGCCCTCTCCTCCGCCTCCTCTACTGTATTGATACAGAGCCGGCACGGAACGATACTGAGACATACTGTTTCGTGTCGTCGAATAATCGGTCTGGGCTCCGGTTCTGGCACAACAAACTCTAACCCTCTAATTATCTGGCTCTAGGATAGAGGAGGAGGAGGAGAAGGACGTAGGAGGAAGATGGAGGAGGGATGGCAAGAAGGTGGCAGTGATGGTGGTGGTGGCCTAATGATAATGAGGTGTCATCGACTTGTAACGAGGGTATAGGTGGAACAAGGGATGAAGGACTTGTAACGAGGGTATAGGTGGAAGAAGGGATGAAGGAGGAGGGTAGAGAAGGATGGGGTGGTAATGGTGGGTGTAATCTGCTCATTCCAAAGGTAGAGGAAGAGGAGTGTAGAGAGGACATGGTATGTAAAGATCTAGGAGCTCACCAAGAAGTCGTTGAAGGTTGTTATTTAGATTTTTTAGCCCTATATAAGCACTCAAGATGTTCTCAACATATAATTGATATGGGACTAAATATTTATCCGCACAGGCCCTCAGACACTCCTACAGTTTAAGCTCTGGCATCCTCGCTAGGGTAAGAGTACAAATCCAATCACATACCCTATGATTGGGCAGCGGTTATCCCTAGAAGGGTCCATACTACATTATCCTCTGGTTAGGAGTAGTACTGATTAACTATTTAACATGTTTAACTTGTATCAACCTATTGTAAATCGAGCTAGATTACTTGTTTAATAAAATGGTTAAGCTTGGATCTGAATTTTTAACATATTTAATAAATAGGTCAAGTTCGGATTGTTAGATTTTTGATCTATCATATATCCAACCTGACACATATCATGTCCAATCTGATCCAATTGCCACCTCTACATTTAGTCTATATGTACCATAGGCCTATGATATCATTTGTAACAATTCCGATTCTCATCCAAAAATACTAGCTAGTTATTATTTTGATTCCTTGGCCTTATATAAATATCCTAAGACCTTCTCAGCATAACCAATGCAGAACTAAACACATGTTTGTATGGATCCTCACACTTATGTGAGGATCCATACGAGTATAAGTTTAGTCCCACGTTGGTTTTGCATGTAGATCTTTGGAACATATACAATGCCGATAGATTCAAGCAATGTCTCATGGTTAGCCCTTTTAGGTGACGTACTAAGTTGTTAAAAATAGTATACAACTGACCCAACCATGACCAATGTATGATTAGAGGACATTACAGCACGAGTCCTTTTGGAATTTCCCATGGACTGACCATGGTATTTGTAATTATATATGATTGGATTTGGACTCTTAGTCTGGTGAGGATGCTATAGCTTGTGAGGATCCATATGAGCATGCATTTAATCCTATTTGACTTATATATTAGGTAGATCTTGCATACATATGTAGGGCTGAAGAATCCAAGTAATTCTTTCTAGCTAGCTTTTTTGGGTCCTGGTTGTTACATGATAGAATCCAATAGTGATGGTTAGGGAGCTTCTATGAACACAAGGCATCATCATCTCATCGTGGCAATGGATAAGCAGAAAGAAGGAGATGAAAAATGGGAAGGAGAAAGATCAAACTAACAAACATTTAAGAATGGTGCAGCAGATTTACTATTTCTAGGCCATCAAAGCTAGACATTAATTTTGGTGTAATGAAAATGATAATTTTGATGTTAAATATTCTTAAGTTTCGAACTTTTTATTTGAATTTGTAGCTACAATTATGATGATCATTCATTCAAAATAGTCTGTGGCAGTTGTATAATTCATGGAGAGATGATGCGTGGAAGTTGAATTAATGTTGATACTAAAATGTAGATCTACAAATTCAACAATTTCAGGCATGAAGGATGGTGATTTCATATGGTTTGGATAATTTTCAGGAGAAAAACATGGCCTTCTATTTTATGGACAGGGCTCGTTATACATGTTTGCCTTATTCTATGACATTGACATGGACCTAAAGAATGATTGTTTGCTGGAAATCACAAATTTCAGCATTTGATGGATAGAAACCTACAATAATAAATGAACGTAGACTAAGGAATGTGCCAGCTAGAATTACATCAAGTCCCCATGCCCATTTTCGTTGAAGTTGGGCAGGTTATGGAGTATTAGAGGATATTGTGATAAGATCGGGATTCCGAAATAATTTGGCGAGGTTTGAAAATTATGAATTTGAAAATTTTGGTAGATTTAGAAAAGGTTGAAAAAAACTTCAGAAAAGCAAGTTAAAAATCTATATTTTTTTTCATACATGTAGTTCGGTACATAGTTAAGTTCCTGTAAAGCTAATAGTCAGCAAAAATCTTAAGAGTCTGTTTGGATATTTTTATGGAATTGAGCTGAAAAATTTATAAGAATCGAGTATGTTAGTCCATCTAGCTATTATTTTCTAAGAACATATCCAAACCTAACCAAATTCTAGCATTGGAGCTGCATGAAGGAAGAAAAAGATTCATGGAAGTCTTTTTTTGTTCTTTTTATAGGATTTAGGCTGGATGGAATTTAGTTGATACAGTGCTATGCTTAAATAGATGGCCCAATCCACGAATCATATAGAAATTTCAGCCTAATCCTATAGAAATAGCCAAATAGACCATAAAGTTGACAAAAAACTTGACCAAAGATGATTCAACAACTACTATTTACTAGATTAACAAGTTTACGAACCCTAAAATGTTACAACATCCTCTCCTTCAGAACATTCAGACAATAAAAACTCCTCACATTCATGAAAATGCGAATTGAAAAAAAAAAATAATTGAAGACTTTGCAAATTCTTCTAGCCTACCACCACAATTGGTTGTTCGTGTTGGAGCTAATATTACGGGCTGTACGTTATATATATCTTGAGGTTTCATACCTCCTACATCACCACAAAAAAAGAAAAACAAATCAAGCAAAATCTATAAAATCATGTATAACTTGAGTTAATCTATGGTATCAGGGACATCTCATACAAGAAATATAACGTACATACATACAAACATATATATATATATATATACACACACATATATATACAAGAATTAATCCTTTGATCAACATGTTCCTTAAATAATATTTATTAACAAAAATATATCAGTTGTGATTAGAGGGTCCATTATGATTTGGAGATCATGGACCCAACTGAGTCCTGTGTATGGTTTGGAATGGGGATAGAGAGGTTCCTTGCGCTGATGGCTTCTTCTTATCCGGCCGGCTCCTGCGCCCGAGCCGGTAAAACAGCTAGTCCGGCCGGCCTGGTCCGGTCTAGGCCGGTCCGTGTCCTCTCCACCGCCTTGGCAGTTGGCGCTATATAAACCCATTCGTCACTCTCACATACGCCACTCGCGTTCTTTCATCGTCTCTACGTTCTCTCTCTCGGTCTGCGTCGCCCTCTCTCCTTCCGATAGAGGCGGCGATCATCGTCGTCCAGAGGCGGCGGCGGAGGCGGCGGCGGAAGAGGAGGAGTTCGGGGAGCGGCGGCGATGAATCCGGACACGCTGGCGATGGCGTTTGTGGGGCTTTACTACGAGACGTTCGACAAGAGCCGGGCGGATCTGGGGAGCCTCTACCGGCAGGGCTCGATGCTGACCTTCGAGGGGGTGAAGAAGAAGGGGGTGGAGGCCATCGTCGCCAAGCTCACCAGCCTCCCCTTCCAGCAGTGCCAGCACAATGTCTCCACCATCGACTGCCAGCCCTCCGGCGCCGGTGGAATTCTCGTCTTCGTCAGCGGCTCCCTCCAGCTCCCGGGCGAGCAGTACCCCCTCAAGTTCAGCGAGGTATTCTGATCAACATCACATCATCTCCATCTTTCTTATCTCGATCTCATTGCCGGTTTGATCTGTTCTCTCCATTTGGGTTTGGATGATAGATCTAGGGTTCGTTTCGTTTGCGATCTGATGAGTTGGTGGTTAGGAACTAGGTTTTACATGACCTGACCTAAGGTTTTATGTACTTGCGATTTTAAAGAGTAAAATTATGTTGTCACCGGTAGTGGTTGTCGACATGCGATCTTTTTGTTTTCTTTTTTTTTTTTTGGAAATTGATTGGTGCTTTTATTTGTGGAATCGGTTTGGGCGTGAGGAAGGTAATCATGTGGTTGTAACGAAATGGATAATGTCTTTTAGCTTTTCTGATCTGTTGTTACTTATATGAGTGATATATTCTCCAAAGTAGATAGTGACTGTTGCACTTCTATAAAAATACAAATGCTTAGACATGTGTTTGAATTGCTGTGGTCAATCAAAAACTTGTTCACTGTAAGTGAAGTTATGAACTTCCAAGATAGATTGTCTAATTTTAGGATTGAAGTAGTTTATGTTGGAATGCTTGGCCCTTGGGTATATATTATTCTACTGGTTCAGATAATTGTGCTATTACCTAATAAATGGGACTGTTCTGCAAGTTACTTTAAGGAATCAAATGTTTCTTTAATAAAAAAACAAATGTTTATTGAAGGATTAGTGAGCTGAACCAGTTAAGTAGATACAAGAAGATGCAAATGTGATGATGCTCCCTTACACCACCATGGTATACGAGATGGCTTAGATAGGGAATGCATTGTTTCTGACCTTGCTTGTAGACATTGTTAGAATGCTGCTAAATATTTGGTTTTTATCCCCCTTAACTGAATTTAGGAGGCAAAGAAAGGTTAACTCCATTCATAGAAAATGCTTTACTTGAAGGCTTGTTGTTTACACTTAAAATTTTGTAATATGGTGCAAATAATTTATGGTGTGTTATACGAGAAGGTAATCTAATATGATGACGTGAGATCAAAATTTCTATGTATATCTATCAGACATGTATTTTATTAGATTGGATGTTCCCGCATAAGGATCTTGCCTATGCTTGTCCGAGGCATTGTAAATGTTAGGAAAACTCTACTGGTATATCAAGGGATGTAGATTTTGGTAAGTTATGAAATTCTGAGTTGTTGATATATTTTCAAGCTTATGTGCCTGGAGTGTTGGATATATAACAATTAATGAAGGGGCTATCTGTGATTTGAGCCCTTAGGTTAATAATCACATATAGCACTACTTAAGAGAGTGGAAATAATGCTTAAGATGATCTGGCTTGCTGACTTGAGATGAGCAGCAGCAAACTTTTGGGATGATATGAAAAGGCTATGGGTCTTCTAGGGGTCAAGGATTGAAGTAGCTAAAGTTTAAGGTGCAATGGTGTTTCATTTATGCAGAACGAGGTACATCAGGTGCTTGATTTAATAGGAAAGATGTCAAGGTGAGGAAAAAATGCGGTTAAGAGAAATTCTCTTAGTGCTGGATCCAAGAGGGTGAGATAGCATAGGATTTTGTCTAGGAGGTAAGGAGATGGCACCAACTGGTTCTGTTGGCTTTTTATGCAGAAATTGGGATTTATATGAAATTATATCTGTTATTGTAGAACCAAAGTGTGAAAAGAAACAAGGAAGGAGAAATAGGAAAGGGAAGGGAGAGAATGACAAGATCGATGGTGGGGAGGAATAACAAGAAAAGAAGCACTGGCATAAAGTCTATCTATAACAGTTATGGCATTGTTTGTTATCAAAATTCCAACTGAATTCCTTAAGAAGCAAAAGAAAGGCAAAAAATTTGCCATGAACTGCAGAGTCATACCATGCCTCGTCAGAATTTATCTTAAATAGTAGGTATTAATGATAGAAAAAGCAGCTGGCATGTGTGGATTGCTCTTGACCCTCCATCTTGCTGTCACTACATTGAAGAAAGAAAGAAGGAGAAGGCTGTCTGGTGGCTTCTAGATTGAAGTAGAAGAGAAAAATGGATGGAGGAGGCGGTTCTCATATGAAAGAAGAAAGGGACAAGGATTAGGGAAAGCGGCTAAGGGAGGACTAGAGATGATTGCCATCTTGAACATGAAGGAAAAGAAAGTCAATGGGAAGGGGTTATTTATGTTCAGAATCTCTGAGGCATCTGCACTTTTTTTTTTCATGTTTCATTTCCCTAGGACCGCAAGTTTTATTAAATGTTGTAAGATGAAAGCTTTGTTATTGTACGTGCATTACAAGGATAAAATGTAAAGCTAAAATAAAAAATAAAAATAAAGAGAAGGTAATGATGATTAAACAATTTTCACTTGCCAATAGAATTCTATGGTTAGTTTTAGAGAGTACTGATACAAGATCTCTGTTTTCGTATATTCTGAACAGTTTGATGTTTTGAAGGCTGGATAAGATTGGATAATCAGAATCATAAAAGGTCAATTACAATTACAGTCAGATGAGATATTACAATAGATGAATGACAATTTGATCAGTATAAGTCACCAAGTGAAATATTGCCTCACTAAATTTGTTTTATTTTGTTTTTCTTTTTTACCTATAAATATTGATATAATATGTAGACATGCATATATTAAATGTTTCTTGTTATTGCCCCACCTTGGCACCTTGAGAAAAGAATCTTTTCTCTGGCACTGATAGGCAGCAAATCAGGTGATTCCCAAAAAAAATAGGCCAGTGGATATTGGCACGGTAAATCCTCTTAGAACACTAACCACATGCTTTACTAAGGTCTAAAATGGCATTCCATTTTCCTATACTATTTTTCTGTGGTTATATTCTCTTGTTTCTTCTCTTGGTTTTCTGAAACATGGTAATTATATTTGATTTGATATTAAATAAAGTGATTTAGACATGTTATCCCCCATTCTCTGCCTAATCCTAGAACTATACCCTTTTATTATAAAAATACATTTAGAACATCTTTCAGTGAATGGGACCAAATAATCCCTGCCATCCAACCAATAAATCGCTTGTTTCTTTTTAACACTAGATGGCAGGTTAGTGCAATCCTGGTCAACTGTCTGTTTTGGGAGTCGGTAGAACAGGCTATGTGAGACCAAAGTAGTCCCGTTCCTTTGTTTTGATTAAAAATCTTCAGATAAAAGAATGACGGATCTGGAATTTAATTTGATTTTTGTTGATTGTGTTAGTTGATACCCAATGGATATAATACTGCTATTCATTGTCTTCTTTGCTTTGTGCATGTTGCTTCCTGTCATTTCAAGAGACATGGGTGTATTTGTTGTGCTTATCTCTATGATCATGACATCTAATCAAAAGCCATACTGGGTTTGTTTCTTCCGTAGATGTTTCATTTGTTGGGTATCCCTCAAGGAAGCTTCTATGTGCTGAATGACATATTCCGGCTGAACTATGCATGAGGAGCCACAAAGCAGCAGGTTGTGATAGGAATACCAGGAGATAAACTGTTTTGTGTGACGGGTTTTCTATGGAATGAGGATTGTTGTTTTCTTGTTCAGCTGTTTGTTTCCCTTTCTGTTGAATGGATGGTTTGGAAAAAGGAATGTTAAAACCTCTCATAGTTTTACAAGAATTAAACCATGATCATTTCTATATGTCATTTCTTACTGTTTGAGGGGAGACGCATTCTGTTTTCTTCAAAAGTAGATGAATTATGAAATGAGTGCTTCCAAGGGCAGCTACCCAAATTACACAAAAAGTCCGATGCTAACACTAAGGTGAAGGTTTTTGCAATGGAAACCGGTACTTGTGAGTTTATTGGGGTGATTTCATTGGAAGATCTGGACTAGCCATTGGAAACTGGTACTTGTGATCCTACAGAAGAAAATTTGTCATGACATGCATAAATCTGTTCATGATGCTATTAGGGATACCTCGTGAGCCTCATGGGCTGCTGTGTTTTATAGGCTGCACCAGGTGAATATTTTGGTTTTCCATGCATGATTGGGCGATACATTTGGAGGAGAGAGACTGTATGATTTTGGAAATACAAATTGCTCTACTCTTCAGAAAAATCCTTGGAATCTTCTGACTTGTGCCTGCCCTTCGATGAAATAATAATCAATGGTCTGCTGATAGTTTCTTAGTTGTTTTGGTTACCAAAAGTATTATGGAATTGCTGGTTTGTCAATCAATCGAGGCTGAGGCTCGAAGTTTACAGCACGAGGTGAGCTGCTCATTTGCTGCATGTGAATGTTCTTTTGTTCTGCACCTGAGGGAAGTGCATCTTCAGCTGTAAATTGTAATATTTGTTTGCAGGACGTCATGCCATTTTGATGGTAAGTTGTTTTACCGATGGAGTGGTGTAGTCAGAAATTTATCAGATCCATTTGGTTGATACCTGTCCAACCACATTTCAACACAATATGATGGAGACAAATAAGCAATGGCTGTTTTACTTTGTTCTCATAGATTATAGTCACTTAATTATTCTTATATAAATTTGTATCTGTACTATCATTGCGTAGAATGATGAAATTGAAATTTTAAATTAAAAAGTAGAGAATTAGTGGATATGATTTTAAAAAAATTTTATAGAATAACAGTAAAATCTATAATGTTGTATGGCCCAAATTATTGGGTAATAAAGAACATGAAAATAAATATAGTAGAAATGAGAATGTTAAGATGAATGTGTAGGAAAACTAGAAAGGATAGATAAATGAATGAATACGGACGAAGAATCCTTATAGGATTAAGGCTCTTATTTTTAAAATATACGCTAGAAGTACTCAAATTTATTTGGTAGAAGCTCTTAATTGTAACATAGCATGCAGTATAAGCTACCATTATATCACAATTCACAACATACTGATGTTTATAAGGCTGTTATGGTGGTCATATAAGCTACATTATGCTATACTCTCTGGCTAGTATTCTACAAGGTTCTCAAAGTTGTCTCTTCCCTTGAGTGGAGTTAGAGGACAATCTTGAGGAGCTGATGGTAATCATTTTAGTGTAGATGCATGAGAAAGAGACAATGATCGGATTGGGTTTTACTGATCATGGGGTTGTGGTGGTGGATGTCAGAGATGACCTCATATTTACAATGGCCGATTCATCTGCACCCAACCTGATGGCTTGTTTGCTTGCTTGCAGGAATCTTGAAACAGCTTGGTTTACATATGCACTTGCCTCCTTGACAGTCATCTTCTTGCTCATTTCATGGCCGAAGCTGTTTAAGAAATAGTCACCATTAAGAACAGCAGCCAACTCAACCAACTCGCCCTGAAACTCTGATAGCCAGTTATCTTCTTTCGCTTTAGCTTGTCTTAAAGGAGCTACATCTGGCAGAATGTCTGAAAAAGAGAAAGAACTAAGTCAAATGTCGATGCCAAGACCAAGCTACAAACAAGTAAACTGGCGAGAAAAAACTAAAAGTATTCTCTATACATCATTTGACGCATCATGAAAGATTAGCATCGCAGACCAAACTCACAACCTTATTTTCTATATCCTTCAATCACATAACCTCAAATAAGGATTTAGCATGCATTCCCAGATTATCAGGTTTGAGGTACTATATCCTCAATTAGAAAGCTAAACTTTTCCCCTTCTTTTCACTTCCTGATAGATGTATCATGATTGTGGTTGGTCAAAGTTTTGTTCTTGAAGAGGATTACAAAACTATGGTAACATCTCACCAAATTGAATTGTAAATTCGCATTGTAAAACATAAGATTTGTTAAAACAGAATAAAACGGTAGCAATAACCATCAATTCATGTTCCAACTAACTTAGGTAGGTAAATCAAACAAAATAGGTAAAAGAATTTACAAAGGTCTTAAACTTTATGGAAATAAAGGTTGAATCAGATTGTTTAATATTTACGTCTTCCACAATTTCATGTTATCACAACTGTAGTTCCCATCCTGAAATCATGAAAGAGGCGCATAAACAGTGATGTCAAGATGAAAAAGGTAATACCAACTGCTATGAAGAACTACATGCTGCCTGTGTAACTTCGAGTTAAACTAATTATGTATCATTTGTTTAAAATCACTAAATATCTTTAGATGTTTTTGATTTTAATCATATGCATTAAATAAAACTCAATGAAGACATACATTGTTTTTTAAAATTATAATTGTATAACTTAAATGATGCTCATAGAGAAACTCTGAAACTTTTACTTGCCTCAATAGTGGTCTTTCCACTATGAAAAAGAACTTGATAACAAATATATGTTAGTGGAACTAATGAAATCATGAGAATCTGTACCATCGATTGATGCATGGAATGTGTCATACACTCTCTTGGTCGCTTCTAAAAGTTGTTGCCGCTTACATTGCTAGATAAGAGACTGCAAGTGAAGGAAAGGATGGGAAAGCATACCTGGGCAGTCTGTTCTTGGCGACGATAATTCACCTACAATGTGCTCAAACGTCCCTGCCCAGGCATCTCTCTTCGTCAAGAAATCTGATGTGAGGTTGAACATCTTTTTTATGGTTGCAGGTATCGAAGAGTGTTCATATTCCGAGCTCGCACTCGGTCCATTTGGTCTGTTTACCACTGCATCAGATCAGAAAATGATCAGATGTACAAACCGAACCTCTATTATAATTATACAAGATGAGAAAAAAGATGCTCTCCTCATGCACCTATTTGTGATGAAGCTTGAGTGTTAGATTGTAACCTAAAAATTGTGATTATTTACCTAAGTGGCAACAGACATCTCCATTCATTAAGTAAACCTTTCATGGCAGTCAAGGGCAATATATAACAGAATGAGGACTACAACAAACAACAACCATATCAAAGGAAATTCATACTTATGCATCATACATTTAATGAAGTTTCGTACTAATAAATATTGTAAAATATATATTTCGAAAAAGAACAATGTGTTATGGCTTGAAAACAAGTCTTCAGGCTCTGCCCCTAGCAAGCCATCAGGAATATTCTATTTATACCATATCATAGAAAAAAAATACCTAACAATTTTCTTCAGAATCTCCCAATACTTTCTTAGATTTCAATTAGATGATGAAAACTTGACAACTATCAAACAATAATTCAATATAAGCAATCTATTCTTCCTTATAAACATATGACCACAGTTGAACAAGATATCATTCCAACAACTTTACCATCTTATCATGACATTATGATTGAAAAAAATAAATGTACCCAACCATTTGAATGTTAACTTCTTCTGATACGAACCCGTTATAGTTGGTACCCTACACAACTTTGATTTAAGAATTTCCACTACGAAATTTAAATACCAATATACTTGAACTCCCCCCAAGATGTTACTTTGCAGATAAAAACCCAAGAAACATTCATTATTATGAGCCAAGATGTAACTTACATGCCACTGATTACTGAAGTATCATAAGACATCAAAAAGAAAATCTAATCATAAACAAAACAGATGAGCTAAACAAATAAAGAGACAATATCTTGCATTTTTACCTGTTCCTTTGTTGATCCAGGGTGAGACCATGATCGTCGGAATTCGAACTCCCAGCCGATCAAACCCGAAGAAGAATGGCTCCGGTCCCATAATTCCATCAGGATTGGGAACTCCTCTATAAGGAGTGGTCACATGATCATAGAATCCGCCATGCTCATCATAAGATATGATCAAGAGGCTCTCATTCCACTGCGGGCTCGACCTCAATGCCTCATAAACCTCCTTCACCAGCTTCTGCCCATTAGCAACATCATGCGAAGGATGGTCGTCGTCCGCCTGAAGCGCCGCCAGATCAAAGTACCTCGGCTCGATCACACTCAAGTTCCGCAATTTCCCCTTCTTCGCACGATCCTTGAAGGCTTTGAAAAGATGGAATTTTGAGATGTGCCTCAATCTCCTCAGATTCCTGTAGAACAGAGTAGTGGGAATGTTCTGAAAGTAGACATCAAAATCCAATCCATCCTCGTGTAGCGAATCAAAGATGGTCTTTTGCGGATACCCTCGGATGAGATTCCACTTATCGTGCCTCACCGCGCCATGGGATGTAGCGGAGTACACGAACAGCCTGTTGGGCTGCGTCGGGCCGGGAATCGACGAGAACCACCGGTCGAACACCGCGAATTCTCGGACCAAGGCGGCGAAGACCGGCACACTCTCCGGCTTGAAGCCCTTCATGACGGCGTCGGAGAGGTTGCCGGATATGGTGAGCGCTTGCTGCACGAACCCCGACATGGAAGGGATGGTGCCGGAGCCGAAGACCTGCTCCATCACGTCCTCGAAGGAGTGCCCGGGGTCGGGATCGACGAACTGGGCATCGTCGGAGACGCAGACGCGCTGCGAATCGGGGGCCGCCGTCGAATGCGGGTTGCATTCGTTGCCGGTGAGGCCGTCGATGGCCGGGTTGACGGATTGCTTCATCCAGCCGAGCATGTGGTCGAAGGAGCGGTTCTCCAAGACAAGGACCACAATGGCCTTGATGGGCTGCTGTTGGGCGGCATTGAGGTGGTAGGGACGAAGCGAGGTGGCGAGGAGGAGCAAGAGAAGAACGGGAAGGGAGAGCTGGGGTGTGGAGTTGGATCTTGGCATGGATATTGGATGGAGATGCTTGAGGACTAGAAATGGAGTGGGAAAAGATGGATCTTTTGACGACTTCTAGAGCTTGAAGAGATGTTGTTAGAGAAGCTGGCTATTTCTGAGAACTGATATGAAGGGATGGAGAGGTGAAGTGGATGTGGGCATTGGGTTGGAGACTGTTCTAAGAAAAGGTGGAAGAAGCAGTGAAGAGGGTCTCAAAAGTAGAGGGAGGAGTGGAGATATTTCTCATGATCTACATGGTGTTGTAGGAATTTTCTTTTCTTTTCTTTTCTTTTCTTTTATTTTATAGAACGGCAATTTACACAGCAAGGGTGTAGACTCCATGGCTTGTCCAACGAAATTCTTCTAAATGGTGCGTTGCATATAGGGCTGCAGATAAATTGGGTCGACTCATAAACCGAATCGATCCATTTTTTTTTGCTTGATATTATTTATTATTATATAGTGAAATTTTGAATATAAAAATATATAGATTCAGACTCGATCTGGATCCGACCCGATCTGAATGATTCGTTGGATCAAAATTCGTGTGCATGGACCCGATTCGACCTTACTCGATTTTCAACTGGATCGGATCTGGATCCAAAATTAAGACTCAAACAAAAAACTAGGTCGGATCGGAGTACTCAGGATCCGACCTATTTGCAGTCCTAATCGCATAGCAGGCAATACAGTCGGCCGCACTATTCGTCTTCCAATAATATAAATAGCTCGAAATGTCGTAAACTCATCCATAATTATATATATATATATATATATATATATATATATATATATATATATATATATATATATATATATATATATATATATCCCACGGGAGACATTGTTCACCTGTTCTAGGCAGCTTTTGGTTGCTTGGTTGATGCTTTTTTTTTTAATTTTTTTGTACTTTTATTTGGTTATTGAAGTGTTTTGGGTCCCACGCACCGCCCACGTCGAAAAGAAACGGGGGGCTGCCAGAGCTTAATTAGCTAGCCGTGGGCTGGTAACATCTTCCTGAGGAACAACAAAGTTATCGAGCGTTCAAGGCAAAACCTTTACACAGTCAGGCTTCAAAATTTGGAAGATCCAGTTTTAGATTACAGTTTGCATTTGTCTCTAATCCTATCAATAGACTCCAACTATTGCGAATAAAAAAATATATGCATGTAGTATTTAATAAATATGTATATTTGGTATTAAAAATATTTACTCAAAATTATGTGCATTCTATTTTTCTTTAAGGATAAATTAGAGCACATTGGTTAGAGAGAGATAAGGAGAAGTACTCAAAAATTATTGGAACCCGGCTATTTGTTAAAAAAATATAAATCTGAAAAAAAAAATTTGTTAAAACTTTCTTTTTCTTAGGCTGGATGGTATGACCTAACTGCAGCTTTGACCAGAACTTCAAATGTTCCAAAAATCTCAACTTTCGATGGTTGTTGCGGATTTGATTATATCGACTCATGGGTTCTATGACCATCGTGACCGTATAGAACTGCCAAATATTAGTTTGAATTGTATGATCTCTTGCCGCTTAAAGCAAGGGATAGAGATCCGATACCAAGAGGCATCATTTATTAGTACCTCAATTGGACAAACATACACGTATTCTTGGAATATTAGGCTTGATCTACCCCGCTCGAGTAAAAAAAGAGCGTAGAAGTATGCAATTAGAATCCCTCGTTGTTATTAAAACAAAAAAGAGAGAAGAGAAATTATTAATTATTGAAAAAAAAAATGATAGATGGGATTTGTGACCATTAAAGGTGGGACACATCAAAGGAACAGTTTTTTTACAGACCAAACTAATTTCACAGGTGAGTAAGCTATGGTCCCACTTTGAACCTTAGGTCCATGATATCATTAGCCCATAGAAAGAGACAAGCATCATTTGTGGCTAAATTCCAAGTTGTGCCGCCCCACATAAGAAAAGGCCAAGTGGAACGTGCCGTGATGTCCATGGGTTGGAATTCACGACCTTGTACGTCGAACCTCAAAAGGACCCACCGAGATACCACATGCCACAACATGGTGTAGTAGACTCACATTGGTTCGACTTCATTTTGTCCATGCATTAACAAACACGCAAAAAGCTGTATCCAAAGGGAATGAAGTCCGTGTGTAAATTATTACTCATATTGCCAATGTTTTAATGCTATGTTCACACGCTAGTATTGGACTTATGTGCTGATATGCCTCAGAGCCGATTACAGCTCACCTAATAGATTCGCCACCTAAAACTATCCAGAAAACCGCTGATCCAATTAGAATTTAACGATCTTTCAAATTTGAAAATCCTCTAACCTTGGCCACGATTCTAGACAGTTTTTAAAACTGCGCCAGTGAGATGCACAGGGCGTGATGCGCGTGTGAAACATTTGTACATAATTCTCGAAACGTGTGGTGACTTGCCGATCATGACCAACTCACGTGCTCGAATCCTTCGACAACGGATGTTGGTTCTCGCCTATACAATGCATTCTTGGGAGGATTTTCCAAATAAGTACTTTTGCACTTTGGCAAACCAGGGCATTATCACTTTCGAAAACCTCCTTTATTTCCTAAGCATCGTTCTGACTTAAGCATCGGAGGGTTCTTTCTAGATATTCTTTGGCAAGAGGACTTCTTCGTCCTTCCGATTTCAGGTTGGAGCCTGTCTGTGGATCAAAGTCTCGGACCCAAGCAGAGTTCTCTAGGGCGATTCCGAAGAGACTGCAGCTTCGCACGACTCAAGCAGCTCATCATCGAGAGGCCTCCAGCATTCTCTTCCACTCTTCAATGGGAACATGTGGAATGATCTTTATATTAATCCTAAGCTATCTTTCTTTGACTTGGTCCTAATAATTAAGGGTGATACCCAGTATTGATATAGATTAGGAACTGGGTGAATGCCTTTTACAAGGCAAAGTCAACTGAGGACAGGTTCAGCCTTGAAGAAAGAATGTTTCAATAAAGAATAATGTCACACAAACTCCAACCACTAGGGAACTTGAGCTGCAAAACAAATTCAGATACCCAAAGGAGTTTCCTTTCACAGGAGAAAAAAGAAAAAAAAAATACATCTCATGATCACAACACTGGATTATGGAATAAGTAGCAGCATTCTAAAGAGCGGAGTTTAACTGCAAACTCTGAAAAAGCACATTAATTAGATATAGTTTAGCAGATCAGATGATCTTTGCTGCAACTAGAGTGGTGAGAGCTAAATTTAATGGATTATGCCAAGGATCCATTCTAGCAGGAACCAGTATAATTGTCACGACCCCCGCCCCGATCCGGCGGGCCGCCGTGACGGTCCTAGGGTGCAGGTAGACATAAGGCCACCAACCACCACGTAGAATCTTACTTACTTATCATAATCATCAATAAATTCCTGAAAATTTTGGCATGATATATGCACAAAATAATCACCTTTTTTCTATATTTACCTGTTAGGATATATCAATACATACAACAACTCTACCTGTCAGAGCAGCAATCACATAACCTGCTACAATATAAACCTGGACAAGATATATATATATATATATATATATATATATATATATATATATATATATATATATATATATATATATATATATACACCTGCTTCCCAATCCATCCATGGTCAACCCATATCCACAACAGAATCTATGACTGTAACTATACACCATGTACAACAGAAGGTTTATATTATACCAAATGTATAAATCTCTATCTACATTATACTATGGAGCGGTACAACCAGCAGGCAATATCTAATCCTTCTCTAAACGACATCTACCCTCCAACAAAAATATCAAACTGAGGAGTGAGTATATGAATACTCAGTGAGTGGAGTAGAGAGTATTATGCACATGAGACAAGATATAATCATGGCTCGAGGTGAAATCTCAAGAACATATGAGCAGTCATCAATAACAGGATACACATAACTCAACATAAGAAATATGGAGTAAATCATCACAGTATCACTACAATCACAATCAACTCATCTGGAGTATATATAGAATAATCAAATAAATATGAATTATACATCATGAATATGCTCAATAGATCATAACACTGAAATGTGTAAATCAGGATATCAATATGTGAAGTCATTACTAGACAGCTGTCGGAAGGTGGGTCTTCCGCTGCAGGCGAACCACAACAACTCCCTACTATCACATGCATATGTAGAATAAGACACCATACTGATCATGTAAATGCTGGCTAGTACCCAGAACAGAAATCCATAAAAATCATCTTACATCTGAATACTAAACAGCACCTCGCGGGGTCTTACTTTGCCCGGCGGCAAGCCGATATAAGTCGCAGGACCTGCCGATTCTACACCTAGGGCCGTGTCCCCCCTAGGAAGGGACTGGGCTCCACCCACCCAGAATGCTACTATGTGCACACAGGCCGATGTCTAACCTCATCGACTATAAGTGTCCTGTAGATACTGCCAAGCCATGCATAAATGCTATAATGCACCCTCTCAATACTCTACTAAAAAGGAGTATAATCAAGACTACCACTCACTCGATCACGATCTAATCATAAACTAACATCAGGGTTGGGAGTGAGGAGTCAAGGAAGTGCAATGCAACTCAATATACCATTAAAAAGGCTCTACAAGTCTTTGAAATAGAGAAAATGAAATCAATTTACAAAAAAAGTCATTTCACAATTCGGAACCAATTTGACTACTTTTCTACCCCTTGTAATTCCTCTCAATGTTTTCTCAAATGCATGTACAAAATAATCAAGCATGGAGAAACAAGATTATAGAGGAATCTACTACAATATCAATCAATATGCACAAGTGGAATCAATTCACACTTGGCGATATTCATTAAAATAAATTAAGAATGCTCATGGTGCAAAGTACATGACTCCCACTCACCTGCCAATCCGGCACGGTCCTGATACACCTCCAAAATCTACAGTAGACGGTAGGGAACTTCTTCCTTTTGTTCCCTAGCTTCTTGCCCAACTGTGACATGCATTAATTATATATTCAATCTTGTATCAAGGACTCATAATCTATGTATCAATCATAAATATAAAACACTTTAATTGACTCAACTCCCCCTCTCACTAAATCTTTCTTTTTCTATTAATTAACTTGCTATTTATGTGTATTTTGATGCAGGAGCATCTCACTCACACCTTGGGCTATTACAATTGGGGCAAGATGCGATAAAAAATTGAATCATTTCTGTTTCTAAAATTTTCCTGACTTTCGAGCTGTCTCCAACTTCCCTAGTCGGCTCTACTGAGGCTCGAGTCGACTCCAGTTGACCTCGACTCGACTCCGGCGCGTTTTGAGGCGACTCCCATCATTTTTCTCACCTTCTTCATCTCGGATGAACAGTAACCCGGACTGATAGCGGATTACTTCATCCTGGTTTTGATCCAATTTCCGAACTCCAAATTTTATGAAATTTTTACCTAATATTCCACACTCATAGGGATTTCCAGAATGGTAAATATATTGGCAACAGAGGCCGATTGACCCCCGAAACAATTCACTAAAATCAGGACTTCGACACAGATTTTCCGCAGCCTCGGAAAAACTTGTTGAAATCCGATTTCCTCTCCTTTAACCACTTCTAACACTTCTATCTAACCTCTCTACACCATATCCACCCTTTGTATAGCCTAAATTCTTTAGAATACTAGGTAGAAATGGTTATTTACCTTTTTTTTTGGAAAATCGAGGTCTTTGCATAGAGGAAAAAGAGACCTACGCTTTTTCCTTCAGTTGGCAGTGCAACCGGGGCTCCCTTCCACCTCAAATCCCCTTCCTCTTTCTTCTTTTCTTCTTCTTCTTTTTCTTTTTTTTCTTTTTTCACCGCCTGAGACCACTCCCTTCCTTCTCTCTGTGTCTCTCCCTCTCTGTTTAAATCCCACCGCCACAGCACCAATCCACTGCCAGCACAACTCAAAACCCCCTTTAATGTCACATCAAACTCCAAAATTTCTATTTTGCCCTTGCCACTTCAACGCATCTACAATATGCCATTATCTTTTGATTCCTTCCAATTGTAATCCTTATATCAATTTTAAGGATTATTCTATCCTTCTTTATATAGAAAAAAAAAATTAGGTTTATTACAATAATGCAATGAGCAATTAGGTGTTAGCAGATGAATCCAACCTACCAATAAGACTAAAAGCGGCAGATGATAAAATTTTTTCAAGTCCTATCTATTGTAAGGATGCCTTCATCCTAATTAACCACAAAAAAAAAAAAAAACAAGCTATATGTGCTAAGGGAGACACTAGCCACAGAGCTGACACAAATTAACCACAAAAAAACCAGATAAATGTGTTAAGGGAGGAAAACAACTTGCAAGGACTGTCACAGTGATTACATAAAAATCCGGTGCACAGATGACTTCTAGAGGATCCTTTTAAACTTCATTAGGATAAAAAATGGTGCATAATATCAGGTGCAAGGGCATAATTGAGCTATGTGATTATTGTAGACAATGAAGGAAGAAGTATAGTGGAAATTTTGCATGCAACTAGAATAATTTGTAAATAAAAATACATCGCATTGGATAGGTCGTAGACATCAGCCCGGGGATGATATATTTGTCCAAATGATTGCTATCAGTAGATGCTTCTTCTCTGTCAAAACTTCTTAGTATTGAATGCCACCTCTTTTATAGGTAGTAAGTAGTAAATTAATCCAACCTCGCGACCATTACTATCACTTCGAATCCATCAGATTTACAGCATAAGCAATTAGTATATTTTCAAGAATATGAATCAACCAAAGACTTCATATATTTGTACCTTAGAAACCTCTTGAAAGTAGTTTGCAGATCAACTACAGAAGGATCACAGATATGGTATGTTCAAATGAATGTCCAATTGATCTCCAATAGCATGAGAAGCGATGCGACATCTCACACAATTCATTCATCAAGTAGCATGAGAAGCATTGTTGTTTAGAGTTATGGATGGTAGATCAACATGGGTGATCTCCGGAACACTGATTGGATGGAGAGAGGGTGCTTCACTATGTGGCTTCTTGGCTCGGCCCTTGAATGATCCTTTGATCATATCTCCAACAGCTCTTAGTGGATGGCTTAATTTCTCCTTGATGGCGAGCAAGAGGGAGACCTCATTGAACTGCCAATAGGCAGTGATAATGATCATGACAGAAAGCAGGCAATGAGTAATAAAATTTTGCCTCCTCACCCTCCTTAGCTCCCTCACTACCTCATCCATCCCCACCTTATCGATGCTGCAATCATCATTCTTCGATGATGAGGAGGATGATGGCTCTTCCTTATTGTGTGAATCTGCAGGCAATTGGGTGTTGTTGGCATCTTTCTGCAGGGATTCCAACTGGACACATCACAAGTTCACAACATTCTAAAATAGATAAGTTCTTGAGCTCTGGAATAGCATGACATTAGAAACAACACATAATGGACAATAACAAAATAATTTCATTAGAAAACACTTGCTCAAAAAATAACTGGATCTCATTCTTGTTCTTAAATATGTAAGAATTTTTAGACTAGAACTCTGATTGGGTTCTTCATTTGTTTGATGCAAGGAAATGAAGCTTTGACTCAACTGACTGACACCCTTTAAAACAACTAAGGCAGGCAACTGTTCATCTGTCTTAGATTGAACTATTGAACAGAGGGACTTCCATACTAGAATTCCTAGTGGATAATCAATGTGTTTCATGCAAGAAAAATATAAGTTCTGTTTAAGCTGATTGACACCATCTAAGATGAGTGAGGAACGCAACTTTTGTTCATTACATTACATCTATAAAGACTAAAAGCAGGAACTTTTGTACAATGATTCTAAGAAGCTAATGCAGGAATTTGATCCAAGACTATCAAATAGCTGATTCGATTGATTGATATTCTTGCAAATAACAAAAGTACAGAACTGTTTGTTTGTTATCTTTGAATCATCAAAAGATGGAGTGCAGGAGTTCTCAGACTAAAATTCCAAGAAGGCAATTCAGGGGTTTTTAGACTGGAACTCCCAGTGGATATATCATGTATACGTTGTGAGAAAATGAAACTGTTCACTTGACATCTTTTTGACTTAGAAAAAAAAATAAATATATGAAAATTTCACAAGAATTAAACTCCAATTGGAGAATTCATGTATTTGGTGCAATTGAAGTGTTATTTAATTACATAAAAAAATCGAAGCACAGAACTGCAATCTTGTGTGCCAAAAGATTGAAGACATGGTTTCTCTTCTAGAAATCCAACATAGTAATTCATGTAATTGATGTAAGGAAATAAAACTGGTGATTCAGTTGATGAATACCCTGTCAAACATGCGTTTTATTAAAAAAGAATGTGTTTTATTAATTAAGTGGAGATATAACTCAAAAGTGAGAGTCCTTAAAATAGATGCTCCAAACTTACAAGGAAATATTTTTCTACTCTTATATAGAGAGACTACCTGGGAGAGCAATCTGGAGAGGAGGAGGTCTTCCTCTTCCTCTTCTTCTTTGCCCTTTACTGTGCTCTTCCTCTCCTCCAAGAGCTGGTGGAGAGCCACATGTACCAGCTCCAACCTCTCATCCTTCTCTTCAACCAACTCCATACTGAACAAGAAAAAAAAAAAAAGAATTCTAAGCAAGTAATCCAACTGACCACCCACTGCTTGTTTGCTTTTTCTTTTTAAATATTTTTAGCTGTCAGTGTAAGTGTCTATTTTTCCTACAGCAAGAAAGCACACAAGGACTCAACTTCATGCAGCTGTCACACATGGCAAGCAGCCCACTCTCCACCATTATGTGGCTACCAAACGCCCATGGTGGTCCTTGTCTTTATCCCCTAAGGATATATTTTTTTAAACACCAACAGAACCTACTAAGGATGATTTGTTCATTGGAAAATGAACTTTTTTTTCAGTATGCCAATCTGTGACCCAAAACCTTTCTCTTGTCACATGGATTGAAGCATTTCAAACATTTTAGTATGACTCAGATCGATTGAATCAACATGCTAGTGCCAGTAAATAGAGAATTTTTGTTGTAACCAGCCTGCACAGAAGTTTTTTTTATTTTTCCACTCTACACAAATATCAAAGGTCAGGTGTCTCAAAGGATTATCAAGGGACAATGTTGTTTTCTGATGGAAATTTGCCAAACTATGTGTTGTCACAATATTTTAATACTTAATCTTGGGAAGTTTGGATATGGATGAAGGTAGAATTCTAGAGCTTCCTTATGCTGCCAAAAAATAGAGTTTCTGCTGTTGTTTTCTATGGTGGGCTTGGGTGTCCTGTTTCACTGTTCGGCTCATGGGATCCCATGAATCTTTTAAAATTAACAACCCAAAAGGATTCCTTAAGCCAACCTCCCTCAACTGTGCTGAAATCATTTATGAGGTCACTGCAGTTGAGGCCCAAAATCCAAAAATTTGAACCATTCCTGCATCAAAAATTACTATCCATCTTGGTCTATTTGACAAGAAGCACAACTATGATTAAGACGAAGCAAATTTAGCCATAGCATTTCTGGGCACTTGGGCAGTGGCCCCATAATAATTCCAAGATATGTTTGGTTTGCAATCGAAATGAAAATACGAATTGGAATTAGGAAGGATTGAAATGGAAATTAGAATGGTCATATTTTCCGATGCATTTGGTTCGTCACAGAAATTAGAATTGAAACCAAAATAAGATTTGAACACCAAGAGAGAGTTGGAATTGGGTTTCGGGGAATTGGGACATTCGCATTTCCCTTGGAATAGGAATAGGAATAGAAGCATAGAACCATCCACAGTCTTATAATTCTAATGATTTAATAGAAAGATGCGAGTGTATATGGTCTGGGCTATTCTGTATCCATCTTTATTACCCAAGATCAAGTGGAGCATCTTAGTGAACCTAGGCACCGAACTAGAGGCCAGTTAACAAAGACTTTTTTTTTTTTGCTTTTTCTTTTTCTTTTCTTTTTTTGATGTAAGGGAGAGTGGAAAAACACCCAGTCACCCAAAGTTTTTCACCCCAAGTTTTTAGTTAATACAGTCCATGATTTGATTGGCACCCTTCTGAAGGATTTGTATGCTAGAAATCAAGGCAAGGGCTGACTGTTTGGGCTAAAATCCAAATTGCAGGCCACCATTGCCTTCTGATTTGATTGTCTTGTGATGAGTAAGAGCAAGTTAACAACAAAGTAGGTGATATCATCATTAATGATATTGCAAGCATTAATAGGAATCCGACCGCATATAAATGTCATTAGCACAAGATGTGACAAAATTTATCAAAGCGTACAATTAGTTAATAAGGGGAAGACTCCTTAATAGGTATATATATTATTAAACATGAAAAGGAAAATTAAAACCCTTGCTAGGCCTAGAAGTAGCATCAGCAAGGTGGACTGGAGAAAGCTTGGAGGCCAGAGATTTTTTAAGTTTTTTTTTTAATCTTTTGGATTAATGGTGAGTCCTATGATGGCATGCTTTCACAATTTAGAACTTTCCAGTTTCAGACTATAATTACAGGTGCAAGGTTGGTACCAAGGTTTCAAAAATAATGTTATTTTTACTGTAATGGACCACCACCACAACCATTCTTAACTGTTTTAATGATTATAACAATCATTATTTACTCCTCTTGTAATTAAGAGCCAATTAATTCTAAATAAAATAATTCAGGCTATTGTAACTGAAAGAAATAGACAATAACAGGAAAAGCCAATAGCATTATTGTTTACTTTAAAAAAAAAAAAAAAAAGGTGATAGAAACCTTTTTTGGATAAAATTTATAAAAGAAATTGATTTCAGAAATAAATATTATTCTATCAAGGAACAGTGCAAATTCAAAATAACAGCAACTATTTGTTCTAAAACAGATAACTATAACACTGAACAACCCATTGTAACAGCCATTGTCATCTTCCTTTTATACATACATCCATACATACACACTACCAACAGATACATGCAATGCATGCTAAAAAATTAATTAAAAAAATTGAAAGTGGAAATATATGTGTGTGTGCATGCATGCACTTCAGAAAATTTCTGAAAATTAAACTTAAAAAAAGTATATTATATTAAGAGAACAATGCAAATATAAAATCACAGCTGCAATTTGTTTTATATCAGACTGTTGTATCACTGAATAACCCATTATATCAGCCATTATCCTGATATTGTCATGCATAACAAAGGATCCTCAACCATTATAACAGCTATTATTTAAATCAGGATTGCAGTAGATGACCATATAATTCAATTACTCCAAATCAAATTTAGGCAGGCTAATGGCTTTAGCCCGCAATCCTAAACCCAAAAATATATATTTTAAAAAGTTTTGCTACATCGCATTGGTAAAAGCTACAGATAAAGCATACTGCTTGCACTAAACCATAGCTATAATGCCATTTAAGGTTGGGGAATTAATAATACGAGAGATACCACCAAAATATCTTTTTTTATGCATCCTGTAATTGTTGAAAACTTTAGATTCTATTGGATATCACTTCCAATTTTCAAATTTTACAAAAATAAATTATTTTTTTCTGAAAACTGAAACCAAAAATTTGTTTTATACAGATAATCACTTCTTTTATGTTTGATGGTGGAGGCACTAAAGGAGATAGAAATGGCGGCAGCAGCAGCAGCAGCAAGGATGGCAATACAAAGAAGCATCACTATGGACAGCCACCGGTAAGGCAAAGGTGGCGATAGTGATGATAACGATGATTAGTGGTGGCTGCCGGCAGCATGAATAACAGTGGCTAGGAATGGTGGCCGACGAACTGCAATGGGTAGTGACACAGAGAGTGCTGGTGGTGGCAATAATGCCTATGAATGGTTTAATTTTCAAAAAAAAAAAGTTTCTAATTTTTACAATTTCTAAAAAATACAAAAGGATTTTTAGAAAAACTAAAAATAAAAAATTGAATTACCAAACAGCATTTCTTTCTTGGTTTGTATAATAAAAAGAAAGAGAGAGAGAAACAGATACAATGCCTAATAGATCCTTCAACAAACTTCCTATTCCTAGATTCAGAATTTCAACAGTATGATAACCCTTACAGCAGCACGCAGCTGTGCCATGCATGCACATATTGCTGATTACATTTGATCATATGTACAACATTAAGAACAACAATTTACAAGAACAAATATAGGACCCAAAAGCAATTCAGTACATTATGAACAGGCTGCTTGAATGTTGCAATATCATCAAACAATCACTATCTGGATTCGCCGAAACCTGATGGCTAGTGAGTCAATATGAGTCCAAGTCTTTCCAAATTCAAATCAGTTCATGAAGCCGTCATTTTCTATTATCTCAAAATCATCTCGAAATCTTGATGTTGCTTCATCTGACACAGGCTGTGAATTAACATAGAATAAAGTTTAGGCACATGGTTTGAGATTTATCTGAATACCAGAAACGGCAGAAATGGCAAAAGTAATCTAAGCACTATAATGACCATTAGCACAGCTAGCAGTCAATATGCCACTGAATGCAAATTATGTGGGGAAAAGGATTCTAAAAGAAAACCATATAATCCAAAATTTTGGCAGAAGTTCGGTAATATCGCATTCCAAAAGAAAGAAAACCATATAATCCAAATTATGAAAACTTGTCAGATGGTCTTTGCAGTTCAAGATTGCCTCTCTTGTTTAATATCCCAAGAATGGAAAAGAAACAAATGGTTTACAAGCAAACAGTACATTTGAAGGCAGAAAATAGAACCAAACAACTGTAATTAGTCCTAGATCTGTCAAATATTTATGGTATAAATGTTGGTGGTTATTACCATAGCTTGGCGATATCTTTCAAGCATTCGACGGTATTGCTGCCTCGCATCAGGAGAGTCAACCATTGAAAGTACTCGAGACATAGCTTCATCAAGAGCTGCATCGACTTTCTGCTTTCGGAAAACCTTGGCTACATCTTCTTCTTCCTCTTCATCACCAAGCAATTCCGGTTCAGCTCGAAAGCCTCGTAAACCGACCCCTCTCCGACGCCACCTGAGTACAACTTTTTCTACAACACTGACAGCCCGAAGGATATCTCTGTACTTCCTTCTTACCTGATGACCTCTTACATGGGCCTGTCAAAATTTAAATTAAAAAAAGTAGCTACATCAGAAGAATATATGCAACTCCTTTTTTCACCAACAAGAGCATCAACAATTATAGGAGACAGATTACAAAAAGCCATCATCCCTATAAGCATCAATTCTGCATCTAAAACAAAAAAGAAAAGCGAAAAAGAGAGAGTTCAAGACCTGTCATGGAATGGAAGTTGCAGTTCATGTTCTAATAGATTCAATATTCAAGCTTAACCACTGCTTCATCACAACATTTAATCCACAAGAAATTAAGAAGCTCCATGCTTTTGTAAAGAATTTTTAAGCAGCACTCAATTGAACTGCATATTATTTAAGTTGTGTGGTGCATTTTTTCACCAAAGGATGTGGAACTCATGATATTTTGCTAGAAAAAAATGCAATATTGAATGGATGCACGTTTCTCCTTCCAGATGTACTTCAATCTCTCAATTATATGCATTTAAGATCTTGGTTACATTCCAGCAATTCAATCTTCATGGGACATTGTTTCAATCCTCTTTCAGACACCTTTTAGAGCGCTGTCTAGGGTTGTCAGGCAAATCAACAAAGAAACAAACAACTAAACAAGGGCAACATAGGTATATCAGAAATCAAACATCAATCAATATACATATCATTATAAATCAGAGAGACAGTTAGGCAAGCCTTCTTTACATTCTTCTAAATTCACTAAAAATTGAATTTAGATTAGATAACTAAATAGAAACAGGTTTGAGAACTCTAGTAATTTTTCATTTTGACTGAAAATTTAACAAAGTTGTTTGGGATATTTGGAAACACTAACAAGTAGATAACATTTAAAGAATGAACTAATTTCTTGATCCCCTTGCTGATGAAAAGAATCTATATGCATAGATTAGGTACTGAAGATTTAATGCCATATAATAACCACTGAGAAAATTTTATACAGGTTCATAGGTTAATTGTCTGATGAGTCGAAAAATGTGAATATTTTATGAAAATAAATACATAAAATATTCCAGAAAAGATTCATATCTCTGTATCTGCATCAATTATTTTCCCTTCCTCCGAACCACTCCCATCCCTGTCCCAGCATTTTTACAGCATCTAAGAATATTTTGTGATTTGTAACACAATCCCTATTCCCACGGAATTAGAAAGGAACCCACGAAAGAAACAACTCATATTCAACTTGTGGTACTAAAAATTGAAGAATGCCTTTTCAAGTATGTAAAATATTTTCACTAACCAATTTGCAAGTATGTAATATTTCTACTTAATTTTCTTTTCGCTCTTTCTTCTTGATAACCACTTGATTCTCCTCTAAAACCCCATTTCCCAACAAAATGGTTCATTCAACTTATTTCAAAATCAGTTAGAAAAGCTCGTGAGACCTTGCAACGTGAACACCCTTCATGCTCAAATAAATTCATCCAAGAAATGCATTTACCTAAGCTTATAATTGTCAAACAATCTGTCCTAAATATATAGTTGGTCAATGGGTAGTTCAATTTACAACAGTTCATAAAATGACACAATACATATATTATTTGGCTCATAGCTCTGGTTTTTATACTTGTAAACTTCAGATGAAACCACCTGGTATCAAGGAATGCCAAACCGTGCTAAATCGGCGGATTCGAGATGTACTGAGCAGGATAGGTCGGCAACAGACACAGTTCTGGCTATGTATTTAGTTCGCTCCCCCTAGCTTAGAAACATCGACAGAGAGTGTGAGAGAGCAACCCTTTGGCTCGAAAAAGAGGGCAAGAGAGCGATCCCCTTTTGCAAGCACCGCACCCCCCTCCCGATGGTCCGCCCTTCCATAGATGGTAGGTCTCTCTCTCTCTCTCTCACGCATACGCGCACATGTACTCAAGTTAGGTTTAGGCAAGATCCGCAATCTCGGTACCGGGTACCGTATCGATATCTTATCAGTTCAGTATAGTACAATATGATACACCCTTGTACCAAAATAGTTCTCCAACCATTTTTCTTAATTTTCATCTCGGTACAGGTCGATACGCCTCGGTACAAGTCAGTACAGGTCGGTATGGGGCAGTACTCCTCGGTACAGGCTATACGGGGCTTGTACCGACTTGAAGTCAAGTTTTATACCGATTTTCTTTTGGTACAGTATGGTACACCCCGTACCAGGCGACACAAGGCGGTACAGCAAACCATAGGTTTAGGGTTTGTAAAGGCGATCCTCCCCCCCTCCCTCTCATGCGTACACGGCTTAGGGTTAGGGTTTGCCAAGGCAGCCCTCCACCTTCTTGTCTCCCTCCCTCCCTTTCCCTCTCTCTGAGAAAGGGAACGAACCGGTCCCCACTTTTTTTTTTTTTAATTTTTGAAGTTTGAATTGAATTCAGCAAACCATATGCCGACTTCGGTTCAATATTTAAAAATAAAAAAAAAGTCCGAAACAGACCAAAACAGCATAGTACGGATCCACACCATACTATACCGCCGGCCAATCAGCACAATTCCCAGTATGGTTCGGCGGACCTTTCCCAGTGTGGTCATACAATATTGTGAATGCAATTGGAAATCTCATTGGTGCACACGTACACGCGCCATTGTATAAAAAGAATGGGACAGTGCAGTTAAGTACCTGTATCTTTACTACATGGTGACGTAAAGTTAGGAAGTCTTTTCGTCCTTTCCAACCTCGATATTTCTTTTGAATAGATAGAGCCGCTTTATCAAACTTCTGATCATGAGAACCATGAAACAGCCTTGATGCAGCAGAAAGCCCTTGTATGTCTTCTTGAGTCATACCATAGTCATCTTGACTTAAAGCAGCCTTGTAGCGCCTCTTTCTGAAAGAGTGAGCACGGAAAGCAGCTTGTATGCGTGCTGCGGCTTGAGCTGCATTTCTGACAGCTGCCAAAGAATCTTTAAGTGAAAGCTCATCTTCTGTTCCACCACCATGTATTTGGACACTCCTCTGGGATATGCTTTCCACAGCTCTCTCAGCCTCCACCTCTGCGGACACTTTGGAAATCTGATTTTCCTCCATTGTGAGAGAAGAAAGATGGCTAGTTAGAGCGACTTCTGAAAGATATCCAGCAAGACCTTTGTGGCCTCTTGCAGAAGCTATAAAACCTGGTGTTTTGCCCACTGGATCTTGTGGAGTGGGATCTGTCACAGCTCCAGCTGATGCACCAGCAGCAAGAAGTTCAGCAACCATATTTTCCCTGCCACAGAAAACATTTTTAACTGTAAAAAATAACATTTGTCCACTATGGAGCAGAACTTTAGATATACACTAAATTACAGAAATCTCAACATTTTCTTTTTCTTCTTTGTTAGCACATATAGCTCTGCTTTCTCAATCAGAAAAATTCAAAGTTAAATGCATGGCCACTTGTCTATATTAGAAACATCATCAAATAATATATTTCATAACAAAGATTTCAATCACCTTCCAAAATGTGCAGCCCAATGGAGGGCAGTCCATCCATTTGCATCACGAAAATTTATGCCAACACCAGCACTAAGAATAGGATTTAGGGCCCACTCATAGCCCAAACCAGAAATCAAATGTATAATGCCTTGCTCTTGCTTGGATAACAAGCAACTTGCCCCATCATTTCCTTGATTTTTTGATGATATCCAGTGCTGCAATTTATCCTTTAATAGCTCTTGCATGATCCACTCTATAGAACCTAATGAACTTTCACAACCAACTTGGAGTGACTCGATGATTTGCCTCCACGGATCATCAGTTGTTTTCAATTTTCTGGACTGTTCAACTTCTGCGACAGCACCTTTTGAAACTGTTAAACTATCATGTCCACATAAAAGAATCTGTACGAGTCTGGCAAGCAATGACAACTCTTCAGCACTTTTTGTTGCATCTATTGATGACGAAGTGCCTATGGAACTAGAGGTTTTTGCTATTGCACGAAATTCAAATTCCCGTACTTCACTGCAGGACTCCCTATTCCCAGACGTGATGCACAATGTGACCTTACCAGGACGATGTTGAGGAGCCTGGCAACGAAGGACACCATCCTGAACAATTTCGAGAGGAACCTCGAGATCACCAAACATAACTGCCCAGGCACACTCTGAAGGATTGCAAAGAAACTCTCCAGTAATAATAACCTGCATTACAAGGTTTTGCATCATAAGCTTGTTTCTCATTCACTAAGTTGGAGAGCAAAATTGTTGTTTAAGGAAAACAATTATTACAATTCTGCAGAAATATATGAAAGAATAATTAGTTTCAGAAATGTGTTTATATTAAGAAATGGAAGCACAAAATTTGACGGACAATCTAAAACTTTGTAAACTTTAAATGCTAAAGTAGAACAGGTCTTTTAAACTGATTGCAACTTTAAAAAATGGCATGACTTATTGGAAATGGACAATTTTGAATATTGAATGCAAAAGATGGTATTGGAGAGATGATGTACGGAAGAGATAAGCACAAAATGTACTGAATAGTCATGAAACAAATATGCCTTATTCACACTGTTAGCAATTTATCTGTAATTAAGAAGGGAATCAAATACAAGGACGGATACCTAAACCTTAACCAGAAAAAGTTAACCCATCTACAAGGGATCTTTATGGGCCAATATATGATCCACAATGGACTGTTTTTATGCTGGCTTTCAGCTGTCAACCCTTCAAATGATTGGCACTGATCTCCTGGCCAGGCAACTTTGAGCAACAGAGAGCTCTACCATAAAACCTATGAAGCCCATATAAGCTTATGAAGTCCTCTTATTGATCACACAATTTAAGCTCATGAATCCACGGGGTAACCTTCCATATTTCCCATAAAGCTATATAGAAGACATGACGAAAGAAAAATCTAAAGCTTTAAGTAGAGAACTACATTCATTTCCAAGTCGCGACCATAAACCCAGATGCCAAAACAAAGCGGAATAAGATACAGGTAGTGATAGGAAAAAACATAAAGCTAGGTATGTGCACAAGAAGCTGACTACAACCAAGAAATGAAAAATGATTTAGAAAATATGCAATGTAAACAATAGGGAACTTTACCTGGTGTTTCCCATCAATTTGCACAAAGAATAAGCGTATTTCGCTAGTTCTCCCATGGTTTTCGTACATGTTTCTTGGTTATTTGCATAATAAATCAAGTCGAATAAAAAATGCTTGTGGAAAATAAGAAATATAAATAATTATAAAGCCAGATGTCCATGTGTCCGCATGTAGAATAGCATAAATAGTAGTCAAACTCGTAGACATTGACATCTTTATCAATCTTCCCAAGTTCTTAACCATGATCAGCCTAATATTAATTCTAAAAATACACATGAGAAAGCCTTTCATTTTAATCAAACTTAGCATCAGAAATTGTTGCTGCAAACTAATTTTAGGTACAAGTTTTGGAATTGATCAGTACTGAAATCTTCAATTAAAGCAGTGGTTATTTTATACCAAGCCATAATCTGTGAACTACTCTTGCAAATCCCACGTACAGGGTACTAACATTTTTAGCATAGGCTCCTCAATGAAAGATAAATATTCTCCACCAGAAACCTCACCTGAGTACATAAGAATCCATGTTTTGAAGCTGATATCTTGAACTTCACATAAGACTTTTGTAGACATTCAGTAAAAAAAAAATACAAGACCTCCAAATCATTTTCTGACCACGTAATTCTTACAATACTTTCATGTAAAACATGTCTATAAGAACTGGAAAAGATTCAATTGCTAAAACACATGTTAAATCCTTCAGTGGACTCTTTTGAACCTGAGAACAAGATTCTGCGCCTATATCACTTTTTTTCTTTTTTTTTACAAATTTGTGAAAAGGGGATGGCCAAATCCCACCTAATTTATTAAAGAATGAAGAGACCCTGTAACCATATCACATTTTGATATGTGCAACATCTCAAATACTTTGTTGAATCCAACTTTCAACACAAGAATCAAAGTAAGAAAAAACATAGATAGTATAATTAATAACAATTTCAACTTTCTACAGTGTACCTTGGTACTTTCAAATGAAAATGCCCATTCAGGACAGATTTCATGAATGCTGAACCGTTGTTTCTGTGCTACAGTCAAACTTGAATACATTCCAACAGAACTTTCAAATTGGCTGTGGTCAAACCATGAGCCCGAGAAGTCAGGAGTGTATGTATCATTCCCAGCAGCTAAAGGCACAGTCCCCATCCAATCAGTGCTATTTTCTTTTCTGAGCAGAAAGTTGGCCTCAACAATACTTGTTCCAGAGGAATGGTGTACTCCAGCATCTGAGAGCTGTGAACTAGAGGTTGGTGACTCCACAGGATTGCCAGAGCCTAACAAAAATCTTCTTGTTGCTGATAGCTGTAAACTTAGATCACTCTCAGAGATCAGGTTACCAGTAGGCCTACTCTCTGCTGTAAGCCAAGTCAAATTTTCTGACTCCTCAAATGGAGTTGCAGACATATCGACCCTTTCTGAGGAAGAGATCCACGCATCCTGTAAAGAGAATGCAAATGAAAATATTTTGTAGTCCATTTCTGAAAGGTGACCAAATTACATGTCCTATGTAATGGCATGCTTTTGCAAAAGGAAAGATAAATCTGTTTTTTTAAGAAAAAAGATAGGAAAAGCTTAGGACTTGTTTTTTGCTAAAGCCAAAGATTTCAAAAGAAGCCATTACTAAAAACTCAAATTCATGCACCTGTCAAAGATGGCATACCAGAAGCCAGTTCTTAGTCATAGCAAAATAGTTTATTTCGATAATTTAACATATGACTGGACTTGTAAAAGATGCAAGAAATAACAGCCAATCTGGTGTACCTTGTGGCTAATGCTGAAACCAGAGAGAATCCAGATATAATGATAGAGAAATAATATAACAAAATATGAAACTCTTACATGGTTGAACATATTTCTAGCAGGAGATGCTGAACCAAATGCCCTAGTGCTGCAATTGGAAGACTCAGAAATGCCATCTACGACTGAGATATTTGAAGTGTTAACATGGGAATCAACTCCTGCTGAACTCGAACTCAACTCCAGCATGTCTTTCCATGAAGGAGATTGCTTCCTCTCAATACCGTAATCCAAGCATGGTGACTGGTTTTGCTGCATTACATGATCATCTGGGTGAAATGTGAATAAGACAAATTTTAGTTTCAGATATTTTAAAAGTTAGAAGAAAACAAAATAAAAGATGCTCGGACTATTGAGGTTAAGATAGCATTTTTGGTATACAACAAGCAGGAAAAGAAACTGTGAGAATGTCGTAGCATGATAGATCAAAAAACTAGTTTATCTCTCAGACTGATCCATAAAATTATTCATTTTCTAATGCAAATTCATCTGGATATGAGATAACTGTGACTATAAATTGAAAAAAAAACATACTTGTGCAGTGACTTGATTATTAAATAGAGTAGTGAATTTAAGAATGACTAAGAAGGAACAAGAGTCTTGAAACCTACATAAGGAGTTATCTGGTTGCACTTTTCATGCTTCACTATGATGGTATAGAATCATAAGGACATCGATCCGTTCTATTAATTTTTGAAACCAATAAACAAAAACAATTAATATTAGCTACATATTTTGATCATTACTACAAGATAAATTCCAAAAAAAACACTAAATAAAAATTGACAGCAAGCTCATAACATTCCCTGCAAAGTTCTGAAGCTTTATCAATTACCGATACCAGAAGCTTCAATAAAACTTGCTCATTTTTCTGCATATGTGAGCAGTGATAACACAAGCTATTAACTGGGGTTCATTAAAATGTGACCAATGTGTTAGCAAATACATTTGATCCATACGATTTAATTAACTAGGGTAAGTAATTCTAAAAGGACTGCGACCAATAAATATAACTTAAGTTTGATACGGTTCCTCCTGAATTATTTTTGTGTTCAATCCAATGTAACAACAAGATCTCACCCTGCAAATCATTGGCAACCGCATAATAGGTTCCATGGTGATTAAACATAGTTTTAATAAAGCTAATTCAATGTTAACTAACCAATTGATTCCCAAAGCTTAGGCTAATTAGGGAAAGGGTCACTAATGTATACCAAGCTTAACACCCCCTCCCCAACATGTGGCCAAGACCATACACGTGGAGGGATAACTGAGTCAAGACATAGAAATTAAAAAAAAATAAAAAATCAAGAACAATCAAACATATAACTGAACTAGAGGATATTCAAGCTCATGGCCTCCAACAAACTTGAGCTCTAACATCACGTTATCTAACCAATTGCCCCAAAACCTTACGCTGATAAGGAAAGGGTCAATAGTGCATATCAGGCTTATCATTAGAAACTGGGAGCAAAAAAGCAAAAAGGAATCAAGATGAAATGTTGATAACAATTATTTGATAAGATAATATCAACTATTGAAATTTTGAATTTCCCAGCTTGACATTATGGGTATCAAAATGAAGGTTTGATATATCGCATAATGGAGGCATACACGGCATGTCCAATCAAGGTCGGAGAAACTAGTATCGGGCACCGTACCGGTTCCCCAGCAGGACGACTCAGTACGGGCCGTGTCAAGCCCGTACCAAAAGAGGAACCGTGGCAGAGAGAAAAAGAGAGAGAGAGAGAGCAGAGGAGGGAGGGCCAGAGGAGGGCCAGCGGGGGCCGGCGGAGGCCGCGGCGTCCGCCGGCGGCAAGCGACGCCGCGGCCAGACCCCTGTTTCGTTCGAAATAAGAGAACCGGCCGCTGCCTTGGCTGCCGCGGCCTTCGCCACCCCCCCTAGGTGGCCTTCCGCCGGCGTCCGCCACTACTCCCTTCCTCCCCCACTCACTCTCTCTTTCCTTCTCTATCTTCGACTCCAACAATCGTCTTGTTTTTCCAGCCGAAACCATACCAGTGAGCTACCAGTACAGCTCAGAACGAGCGGACCACTCGGTTCGGGACAGTTCCGCCAACCTTGTGTCCAACACAGTACATACCGCAAGAAAGTCGCTGTATCTACTCATGATTTGCCATTGCAAGGCAATACAACATGAGGTATATAAGGGTAGGTATAATACTATTAGGCTGTATGTATGCAATATGGTTGGTGTTTTCAAACCATGATAGAATGAAAACTCTCATGTGTTTGTTAAGTCCGCATGCATGTGAAAAAGGCATCACAATTAAAACACTTAAGATACACAAAAGAAACTTTTTGAATGAATGTTACTGAGAAAACATGGACGAGAAGAAAAAACTTTTGAAGTACCTCTATAAATATGGATACCAAAAATGGCAAAAGTTTTATCTAAAAGTGATGACGGGGGGGGAGAGAATACTCAAAGCATATGGATGTATGCATGTGCAAAGTGACCCTTTAAGTATAACTCAACCTCTCATATCTTATTAAAGGTTAAATAAAAGCAAAGAATTGCAAAACATACAGATCCAATTCATTACAAGCATCCAACATATTCAAATATTAGAATCTTCAAATATGATTCCTCCACTATATCAAGATCAGAATGCTTATGTGAGCATGAATGTCATCCTAGGAGACAGCAATATATTAGATAATAAATAAAATGAATTTTCGCAAGCGCTGCAATTCAGCTCCACTTGGACATGATTTGGCATGGGTTTGGTGTAGTTCAGTTTTGCTTGGTCACATATAGGAGAATCAGATTTGGAAGCCTATCTAGGTGTCCGAGTTGGCAAGAGGAAAAAAGGGGGATACAGAATACGTAAGTTAAATGATAATTTTAACTAAATCATAGATTTGTACCTTTAAAAATTGTCTGCTTAAACATTAAAAAAAAAATGCTGAAAAGATATTGTTTATCAAACTCTTTCGATATACATGTTCTCATTCAAACCAATTAACATAAGGTTACAAGAAAAATAATATTTTCAAAGTTGTTTGAATATCCACATCCTTTACAAATATCTGAAAAGAACAGATAATCACTCCGGATGTCAAAATAGAGAATCAAACTCATTGCTGGAAGAGTTGAAATCTTCCAACATTTAAAAATAGCTACCAAAGAACTTCATAAGTATCTAAGTGTCTAATAAAAATCCAACTCAAATACGTATCCCCAATGGATTTTTGGAGCTGGACATGAGTGTTCACATAAATCAGGTGTCTTTCACTTTTATTCCATTTCGTAGAGGTTCTTCTCTTACGAAATTTTGTCTAGCCATTCTACTTCCATGCCAGAGGAATGGGATTCAAACCCATGATACAATATTCTCATATGTTGATTTAGAAAACCAATGCCTTAAGCCACTGATTCATTGCCTCCAACGTCTTGATTGGAATTGGACTTGTCTGGTTGGGTTGGTTGCTACAACATATGGGCCATTTGGTTTGGCCAATATATGGACTCAAGGTTTCAAATACCACCGAAATGGGACAGTATGAACGTACCATACCATTCCTGCAGGTTTCCAGCACCGCTATACAGTGTATCATACAGGATGCAGTCCCGTACTATGTATCAACATCCGGTACTGTATAATTCTGGCAAAAAAAAGGTAAGAGGTACGGTACTGGTATTTGAAACCTTGTTAATGGTCTGACGTCTACCCCTTAGCCAACAAGATTGTGCAACTTAATGGTATCAGTTTAAGGTGCCACTTTCTGTAGGCAATGGGGATTTATATCAAGTTGTGTATCGAGCAGTGTGTATCCAATTATACATTTGTATGACATTTGTTTTACGTGTGTAGAGTGCATCCAAATACTTGTATTAAAAGATATAACATATTTATTACAATGCTGTTTGAAAGGCATCTTCACATATTAGTAGACAACAACATGGTTATATAAGAATAATGGTCTAATTCTATCAATCAGCTTTTCAAATACATATAGACTGTCTTCTTTGGTGTCATCAGTTAGTAACATAGGTCATAATGGATAATAATATATCCACTATGACTAAGGTTAAATTCATCTATATATAAAAAACAGCAAAATCATTTAAGTTTACATACAAGGTGAGATCAAGATGCGGTAATATAGGTGGTTAAACCTAATTTCAGCCCATGCATTACCGCACAGGGAGACATACTAGTATGGGCATGCCTGTCAACATATAGAAAACTTATCAGACCAGGAAAATGACATGACAATCTAGATAATAACTATTGAAGTTAATTTTGATACAAATGTCTTTATATCATAGCTTACTACTATAACACTATATAATAAGCTGCACCTTGAACTGGTCTTCCTACGTTCCAGACTTCAATTGGCCCCAAAAATCAGCATATTCAATATTAGCCCAAAAGTAAGTATTGATGGATAGGAAACAGCAGTGAGACAATGCTTGCGAAAGGATGATCATAAACATAAACATCTACCCTAGCTGGTTGAGTCAGCTTCACAAATCATCACTATCATAATCATCCAACCCTTTCCTTCTCAAATATGGAATTTGCTATAAGGCAGAACATTAAGTAGATAAGGCTACATGGAAGGAGTGATGAGATATGACAAGCAATTGTCAACCTGACATCAAAACTCTAGAAACTGGTGTTGAGCTCCTCACAAGAGAGGGCTCTGCTATGAAACCTATAAGGCCAAATGATGAATATAAAAATATGACTTATCCATCACAATTTAAGCTGATGCAACCAAGGAACAACCTTCTGAATTCCCTCAAGCTCCTGATGTCATAAGCACAGATAAGACAAGAAGCCAAATGAAATACAGTCCGCTAGTCAGCTTTACGAGCTTTCAGCCAAGCGCTACCTAGGGTTTCATGACTAGCTTCTCCAAATCCTTAAACATACTCTTCCTCATGATATTTTCTTTGTTTGACCACATATTGACCTCAACATCCATCCTGTGTGATTAGACAGTTAAACCATCTTTCTTGCCCAAATTTTGAACCATATTACACAGGGGACCTCTCCACTTCATCAACTTTGCTCTATTTACTATTTAATATTTTCATCTGGCCCTCAAGCTTTTTTAACAAAATAGACTCTACAATGGAACTGGTTCAAAAGTGTTATTTCTTGACTATCAATTCCCTGTTAACAAAACATAATAATAATAATTAAAAAAAGACTTAGGCTTTGTTTGGATGCAGGCTAGCAAACCAGGGGGTGAATAGATTTAACTGTTTGTAATCACCCTCAAACCAGCTAACAAGCGGTTAAAATTATCCACTATTTGGTTGACATTCCCAGGGTCAGTGAGATAAAGTGGTGGAAAAGTGTTTGTGTGTGTGTGTAAGAGAGAGAGAGAGAGGAGAGAGAGCTTGGTGCCTAATTTTATTTCACCCTCCCCTATGAAATAAATTTAGCCTAGTTAGATGGACTTTTGACCCTATGAGTGAAAAATATTATCCATCTGCTGGTGTTTCACTGGTTAAACTGATAAGCTCTCCTTATCCACCAGCTAACCAGCAAGCAAAACTATCCTTAGGGTTTAAGACAGCCTATGAACCAAGATACAAGTAAAACTGTCATAATAATTAATCTGCACCAGGCATTGCAAAGATTACCACTACAAAATGATGGAACATATATAGGTTGAATATCACTATGTTTGCGAGGAAATTGTCGATAAGAATGTTTATTTTGTAATGTCTCGATATTTACCTACAAAAATACGAGCAGCTATCAGGTTCAGGCAAATGTCCCAAATAGGGTCAACTTAAACACTAGTGGGTTTTTCTACAGTAGATCTCTATTTCGACCCTACATGCAGATCCTTCCATTGTATATCAGCCATCTTGCATCAGATGATGTAAATGTAAATTCAATCACTTCCCATGACAAAATAATTTGTGAAGTTGGAAAAAAGAAAATGAATGAACTTCATACAAATTTTATAATTTTTGCTTGCTGGTTAACTGGTGGATAGGGAGAGGTTATCATTTTAAACAACGAAACACCAACAGATGGATAATATTTTTCAGTCATACGGTCAAAAGGCCACCTAACTAGGGTAACATTATTTTATAGGGGAGGGTGTAATAAAGTTAAGCACCAAGCTCTCTCTCTCTTCTCTCTCACACACACACTTTTCCACCACCACCACCACCACCCCCCACAAAAAAAAAAAAAAAGACTGCCAGCTCCTTGGTTATTTCTTCTGCTTATAAAGCTGATTCTTTAGAATGATTGTAGCACTAGGCCACTAGCTAATTTGACCATGTCAAGCCCAAACCTGGCCTATTCACAGCTCATACAAACCTAAGACTACGAGTGGCTTGTACAATCACAAGTCAGTTCATGCTTACCCAAGTATGGTCATTATGAGATATGTTAACCACCTTGGCCCAAGAAACGCTAGGACAAAAGAGTGTGCTTTGAAAGCTAATGAGCATTAGTTTAAAGTTTACAACGTTAGAAGTTAATGAGGTTCCCAACAGATCTGCTAGGAAAGACATTTTCCAAAATTAAATAGCTTGATGTCAAGGACAAAAGTGCCACCAACACAGGGCTTGCCGGCCAGTGGTTGACATGTCATGTGCAGTGCCTTGCCAACATTATTAAAATGCAAAGGAAAAAAAGGGTTTTAACTTTTAAGCATGGGACGGCACATAACCAACCAATGCTGGATGCCAGGAATCACCCAAGCAAGGTACATGCTGGCCTGCATAGACTGGTACAGCCTAGTGGTTATCTCCATGCATGATATTTATGTTTAAATGTTGACATATTCACAAAATTTTACAGTGCAATGCATCAACAGTCCATTGCTTTTTGTTCTATCATCACTCTTTACTTCTTGTACAAGAAGTAAGTTTTCAATTATAGAAGGAAAAGAAGGAAATAAGCCTGTAAAATACAAATATGCTTAACTCTTGTCATATGGTGAAACTAGATTTAATATAAGCTAAATAAGATGGAATATCGATGCTGAAACAACAATAGGCATGCTATACTCAGTTCTACTTTGTACTTCATAATCAAGCTTTTCAAGTATCATAAGAGATTCATAGGCAAATGAGCCGATATATGTCAATAGATATTCAGGAAATCTATGATAACCATCCGCCAATTTGAGTAATTAAAAGAACAAATACCAAAAGTTTTCAGAGACTGAATGCTGTTGTAATTTTTCTGCTTTCTGGCTTCTTCAAGTTGACCTTGCCCTGTAAATTCCAACCCATGGAGCAGATTTTCACGTGATTCCTGTAAGGAGTCCCTTGTTCCAAAATCCTGATCTTGTAAATTCTCATTCCGATCAGTGTACACAGGCAGGTCATCAAAGAAGATAGAGTTATCATCATCATCCAGACTTAACTGCACTGCAAGCTTCCGCAGAGCTTGACTAACCTCTGGCCGTGATGATTGACCATCACTTAACGATTTATCCATTTTATTGATGCGGTCGCTCTCAAGGTTCTCTATAACAAACTTAGAACTAACTTCTTCCACAGACCCTGGACTGCAAGAGCTCCGATATGGTTCATATAGGCCATTAGTTCCAGACATGAAACCTCGAAATTGGGCATTACTAACACTGGTGCTCTGATTGAAAGTTGAACAAGATTCAGTTGACAAGTTTGAAATAGATCCTGAAACATATCTTCCCTGCACGACACAAAAGCAGCAAGTGCCATAGTGAAAACTCCAAACGTATCTTTCCTTTTTCATAGTTCACTTTTGATCTAATGAATATTTGTTGTAATTTTCTTTTGTATAAACTTAATACAGAGCAAATAGACAGCAGAATAATTACAAAATCACGTCAATAGAATAAGGTCATCTTTTTTTCCCTTTTTGGTATATAGTCATCTTCTTTGTTAACTTACAAAAACATGAGAAATTAACATAAGAGAAAGACAACAATAGCATGGAGTACCAAATGGATAACAAAGGCACCTTTGAGAAAACTATCAAGAAGTACTTATTTGTTGCAACTCCAAGTAACATAAATCAGTGCTGTCCTTTTGTTGGGCTCAGAGAGTTCTTAAAGTAGATAAAGAGTGTCCGCAACTATTTCTATGAACTGATGATGATATTGTAGAGAATTGAACATCATCAGGTACAGAACAAGCTCATTTTAGTATATTGGCTTGTGAAGAATGGTGCTACAGAAATTGTTATTCGTGTTAGTGATCTGCAACCAAATTAACAGTTCTTTGGTTTCAGAGTTGTTGAGCAGATTAAAAAAATGTTGATAACTAGTTCTATGAACTGGTGATATGATATTTACAGAATTGAACATCATGAGGTATAGAACATCCTCATTTCAGTACACTGGCATGTGAAGAATGGTGCGATAAGATGGCGATTCATGTTGGTAATGTGCAGCCAAATTGACAGTCTAAGGTTTCTTTCTTCATTCTTGGATTGCTGTAGAGTGTTCTGGAGATCCCAATAAAGTGAGGCCTCTTGATTTCTTACTTTTGTATTCTATTCTTTCAGTTACAACCCTTGTTAGACTTCTTCCTTTTTAATTAAACCCACAGCCTTTTACCCAGAAACAAATTTAAACATAAATGAGTTCTTGTAAAGGAAGGTCCATAACACACCTCAGCCACTTCTCTGTAATGAACAAGAACAATGTGATCATAGGCCCTGCAAAGAGAGAAAAAGTAATCAAAACAAGAGACAAAACTCCTGAATATAGTTCCAGATGAAAGCATAATGATGTTTTCTCAGGAAAAACATAACACAGCGTGCATATGGAAAATTGTTATATAATATACACAGTTTTGCATGCTTATAGAGCAAGCAGATAGAGTGGAAAATTTATGTATCCCATAGAACATGGTGATATAGGAGATACTTGGGGATTCAATAGAGTGAATGCGCCCATAGCAAAAATGCTGACACATAATTACATGGTAATTGTAGAACTTTGGCAGCTGCATTCTAAAGTTTACATGTTAGGAGAATAATCAAAGCTTTCCTAAGTAAAAAACAAAATTAAAAATCATAGCAAGCTGTTCCAAGATGCAAATGGACAGTTGAGAAGTCAATGGTCAACAAAAAGGTGACAGTAGGAGGCTGGCAGCATTCTAAGTGAAATTGCTATTTGCTGAAGTGGGTGAAGGTAGAGCACATCAGCCAGACCTTTTGAAGCAAAAGAAGCTGTTGATCATGATCAATAATAGTTAAGGGCATAGTGCTTTTAAGAAATCAATTGAAAGAGTTAAATGCACTACATAAAATCCACTCCAATGGCCAGTTATCAACTTAGAACTATCATATCATCCAAGGATTTACACTAGAAATCCTCTCTAGTGATTCTAAAGTAGCATAAGAGAGTGACATTTTCCAATTTGAAGCTATGATGAACGTATGTGCATGCCTAACTAATTATGACAGCAGCTGCATACTCCATCCAGCAATTTCATGAAATATGGTCTGTATAATGAGTGTTGAATTCTATGTAGAAATGTTGATAAAACACATGAATTAACATGATGGTTTGCTAGACTAGAGTTTCAATTTGCATTTGCCAATTTCAATGTTTTAAAATGCAGTACATACTGCCACATATGTGCCTACATATGTGTATGCGGTCCCTTGACCGCACCACATTGCCTATATGCAGTACTTACCATATGTGGTCATTCCATGTATAGACCAAAAAGCTGGTCCATTTAGCATTGCTTGACTATCTATGGCCTACTCAGTACAGCTGCATATGTACGTCCATTTAGCATTCTAGAGCTGTATATGAAGCCCACTCTTATGCGGGCCCATGTAGATGAACCAGGTTCAAGCTGATGGTTAGGTTTGATATTGGTTTTAGGTGAGCCTGACATGGCCATATGGGTATTAATGGTGCTAAAATGTTAATTATGTTATAATTATTGTTACTGGATATTAGATACTAAATGCTAAGCACTAATTGTCAGTTATTATTGTCATTAATATTGTGATGCATTATGGGTTTACTGTACTTAATAATTATATTTATTTTTAAATAATTCAAAATTAGTAACCAGTAACCACATATGCAGCCTACATATCATATATACACTATGCAGTCCCTTGATTGCCTACACACCATAGCCACATTTCAAAACACTGGTTAGTTTATGTATAGTTTTGACAACATCCCAAATTACCCTTTGGACACAAGTAAATGAAACATTCCATTATTGCCATGTTTCTTTGTTGCTGCAGTGAATATATCATTATGTTATGCTATATAAATCTTCAAGTGCTTGAAAGAAGAGCAAGGGCCACTGTACAAGCACCATTCCCCCAAATAAAGGCGAGCTAAGATGCCCAGTAAACTAGAAATGACAGCACATTGCACGCACACACAATTTTAGGGGAACTAAAAATTGTAAAACTTGACTGGTCTTCGGCCTTCCACCAAACTAGGACAGAAAACGTAACTACTGATGGCATCATATGCATATATGGTTATGCTAAATTGTTCCAACAATCCCTTTCCCAATGTTACATCTATCTGCAAATTTTATCTCAGAAATGCTCCTAGAATTTTTATGAACATGCCATCAATTAAGCTGGCAAATTGATAGTAGCAAAATTTGTTATGCAATTGTACTTTAATGGAAACAAGGCTAGAACAACTATACAAGTGGAATTCGACATGAATGACTGTACAAATATGGTAGGTTATGCATGAATGGTAATAACATATGTCAATATACAAAAATTACTTGGTCAATCTGTTGCATTAATTTGAATGCAGCACAGAACACACAGGATGTAAAGCTTTTCTTCTATGAAAATGTCATTGATAATCCATCTTGATGAACCTTCCTCCATGATTTCTTATGACCAAAAAAATAATTGAAGGTGATAGGTCATGGTAAGATTGTCTGAGCAATTTTCTATCACTTGTAACTTTAATCCTTACAGAGTAAACTCATATGAATGACTAGTTGAAACTTGAAAGTACGGCAAGCATGTGTACTAGAATTGTGCAAGCGTTTTGACAAGCTGGAAGATATAATTATCAGAATAGTAGATCCACAGAAAAAAATGGAAATAGGATAAATTAGTAAAAAGTATTTGAAAATCTATTAATGCTTGTATGTGAACTTACGGGTCCAGCATCCAATAACTTCGCCTCTGAAAATAAGGATTTTGCTCTCCATGAGCATAGTAACAGTTCAGGACATCTACATTCCCAACCTATAAATTCACATGTGAATAACATCAGGGAAAAAATGATGTTTGGCCAAACCAACCAGATTAAACAAGAAATAAACAACATATACTGCAGATGACAAATGAGGCAACCATTTCCTACAAATCAAGTAGAAAACACAACTGCAGTCCCACAAATTCACTGGCCAGTGGTCACTGATAATCAGCAGTAAATAATTCAAAGTCAGGTAATAGAAAATACATATTGCTTGGACAGTTCTATTGCTGTTGGTACCAGACACTAGGGTATGTGTCATAGCAGCGTAACTTTAAGAAACACAATTCAATATCCTGGAAATACCTATTTGGATGTATGCATACTTTGAATTTACAATAATGCTTGACTTATGCTTCTAACAAAATAATAATCATCAAATGCAAATTAGATACAAAAACATGACATTTTTCAGTAATGACATTACAAAATAACTTAGTTAACCCATTTTAAAGCTGCCAGTTTCTGGAACCTAAAATAGATTCTACTAAAGTCCTGGCCATTTATGAATTATCTAACAACCTTTTCCATCCTCTTCACAAAAGCCAGGTTGGTTTTCACTAATCACAGTATAGACCTGCTACAAGCACCACCAAGAAAGCATGAATATTTCTTTTTTGCAAATTGTCTATGTCATTTAATCTAACTGAGCTACAATGTTGTACAAAAACACTCTGTAATGAATTCTAAGTTCTACAAAAACCAGTCAGGGCCAAATGATGTAAATTGCAAAGTTATAGAACAATGTGTTTCTCATGTTCCAAGTACTTCTTTGGAAACATGTGGCTGTTGAAACTGGTATCCAATTGAAGTACGATCAAGTCGGCCAAATTAACAACTATCCCAAAAGCCTAGCGGTCATTCTTATAGATAATGGGACATGTCAGATGAAGACATTTGTGAAGGATGGGATCTAGGAATTTTTTTCTTTTCAAGTCTTGCTCCTTTATTTAAACAAAAAAAAGGAAAAATATCCAAGTATGCAAAAAAAAAAAGTAGAATTTTCTCAAAATATAGAAAGATGCTTAAATTCAACTCATATGATCTTAAAGTGAGACTTATAGAGTTTATAATGTTGAATAGTGAAACTTAATACAGAAAAAAGTCAATTATTTTGTTTTCATTGCAATAAAAGGTTCTCTGAAAACTTTTTTCAAAAAGAAAAAAGAAAAACTCTAAAATCATGTTATTGATGAGGATAGATTTCTTTGTATTCCTCTGAAATCCTAATAACCAAGAACCAACCAAGCACACATATGCATATTATATATGTGCTTTAGATGGTCTCTCATTGAAACCATCCACACAAACATGTACATAAGAGTACCTAAAAGCCATAGCATCCAGGAAGTTAATGATGTTGTTCTCTCGATTCCCTTTCAATTCACGTCAGTTTTTCTGATGATTCTAATCCAATTGAGGGCTCGTTTGGTTCGCGGGAAAAGAAGGGGAGAAAGTGTGGTCAACGGAAAAGTAAAGAGATGCCTCTTGTTTGGTTAAAGTTTTCAAAGAAGAGAGACGGAAAAGTTGTATTCCCATGAGAATATGATTCCCACGTTTCATAGAAAAGTCTTTCCCATGAGAAACATGGAAAAGTTACTTTTCCGTGAGCCAGAAATCGAAACATTTTTATTTTTTTCCAAAAAGGCCCTTCAACATCAAATCAAGGATCCATATTTGATCCAAAGCATTAAAGACCTAATTTTTATTAAGGGTATAATAGAAATTACACATAACTTTCCTAAGAAAATGGATGGTCAACCAAACATAAGCATTCTGAAAATCTGTCACTTTTTCATGGTCAACCAAATATGCCAAAAATACTTTTTCAAGCATCCTCTTCCCAGAAATCTGCTTTCCAGGAATCATATTCCTATAAGAAAAAATGCTTCCCGCGAACCAAACGAGCCCTAAAGGAGAATGGCAAATCCTAAAGCCAAAAGTTCCAGTATATAATTTGATGCCAAGCAGTACAGAATAAAGCCAAGAAACTTTAATAGGAGAGTTGTAAAAACTCTTAAGCCATAATCAGTAGGTTGCTTCTTTAATGCCTGGGAACCACTCCATTAATGCCAAAAAAACTCTCTCCATTGTCAAACAGCACAGATAATACAAGGAAACTCCTTCATTAACGAGCAAAGTTTCAGAAGATGAAACACACTCTAGCGATCAGCTCATCTGCAATGCAATATAACTTATGGCCTCCTGAGCTGGCATTACCTACAATATGCATGTTGTTTGTTGGTTTCTTGCAACTCATGTGATGCCCCGTTTTGTGGTCATCTTACATGTAATTTGCTACACTCGAAGCACCATTTCTGACTCACTTTTTGCCCACAAATTGTCCATTACAGTTTCAAGTAAATTCTGATGGATCATCAATTATCACCTTACTGTTAGATATTTTATCTTTAAGAAAGATTCTCATGTATCAAACAGATACATATTGACACCATGACAAAGACCAGCATTCCACATATTTCGATATATTGTAAATGACAGTGCTACATAATTGCACAAAATATGGCATACTATGGTCAAATGAAGCACACAATGTCAGTTGCCAATTATCAAACATAATTTCTTGCTATCATCTTCCCCTCAACTTTCCTCTTATATGCTCTTCAGCTCAACAATTTTTTCATGAAGTAGCATACTTCTCAAAACTGCTTCTTTCTCCTTGTAAATCTCTATGTATGATTATCCTCAAATTGAGAAGTGAGAGTTCGATTGCCAATTTGTATAATACAGCCACAATATATCCAATATGCATAGTATACTTATTGGCCTTATATGTGTTATGGTGATGCCGCCATTATAACGTATAGAAGAGTAATGGAATTTTACGCTAAAAACTCAAGAATACATTGCATGCTTCTCCTTAAACATTTGCTCCATTTTGCACAAACAAACTAGTTTTGCAATTCATTATCTTTCTGTAAAACATAATTAATCAGTGATATTTATGACAAATGTAAATAACTCTGAGAATGCAGATGTAACAAGCATAGGCAAGTTGCTTGAACAAACCTTAAGTCGTTCATGTGCTTCTCCAACAGTTCTTCCATCTCTCTTCCTTCGCCACATATGACCATCTTTACGGAAAAAACGGAGTATTCTACGGTTGAAAAGGAACAAAGAACCACCTGGAGACAAATCGGAGGCAATCAGAATGTATAGATGAATAGAATCAACAACATCAAACTTCTAGTGTATGATAAATTCTGCATTACTGGGTGGCCTCTGGGCTGGCTCTTGTGAGAGTGGGAATCTCTCATAATTCTGTAAGATGAAGAGAACTTCAGAAGGCTTCAGCCAGCGTGTATGAGCGTCTTGCTGAAGCACATTTATGTCATAAACTGAAATAACACAAAAAAGAAAACACATAAAGCAACAAACCAAACATATGTCTAATTATTATATCAGCATTTCAATGCAGAGAAAGGTTAATAACAAGTTCACACCACAAAGTCTAAGGGCTTGTTCAGCATTGTTATTGTTTTTGTTCCTGTTTCTCCACAAATTAGTGAAATACCACATGGAGATTGACATTGAAGATATAACTTGCACAAAACTTCTGCTATCCTTGCTTTTATATTTCCTTTTTTTGAAACCAATAATTCTTTACTTCCGAAAGCTCTAAGGATCTTACAAACAATTTTAAAAACAAAAGATTCATGATACACGTCATCCAGTTAGTTCTTTTTTCTTCTGAGGTTTCTGAGAACAAAAACAGAAAACAGAAGCAATACCAAACAGGCCCTAAGTTCCCGGATTAATTTTTCATTAATTCGCCATATATAACCATCCTTGCTCAAGTAATACCCAATCCCAGCATCCAACAACAAACGTCAAGAGCAAAGTACTTTGGTCCAACAAAGCCAATGATTACGAAAAAAATCTCAACTTGACAACTGAACATAGTACCATTTTGAAAATTAATTTCCATTTTGCTCACAACAATGACAACATGATCCCAATTCAAAACAAAAGGTAATTTAAAAAACAATCTTTTGTCCTAAAAACGACGCAAAAACCTTAAAACTGCAGCACCCCCAGATCTAAAAGTCCCAAAATTTCTCAAATAGATTTCAGATCCATCTACCAGATTCTCAAGACAACAAGTCAATTCTAATTAATTTTCCCGACAGAAAATTCAAAGCAAAAATTAGACAACAATTGACCCGAGGTCAACGAACAAAAACATCAAGGAAAAATCGAATCTTGACACTTAAAAAAAGAAGAAGAAGAAGAAGGATTCCGCGTTACCGGGCTGCATCTTCTTCAGCAGAAAGCACAAGCTTCGATCTTGGCGACGGAATTAGTCGGAGCCCCAGTGAGAGCGAGGGTTTAAGAGGACAAAAGCCTAGGGACTGGAGCGATATTAGACTAAGGGGGAGGAGAAAGGCGGGTTACCGGGCCGCATCTTCGTCAGCAGAAAGCACAAGCTTCGAATTGGCGACGGAATTAGTCGGAGCCCCAGTGAGAGCACGGGTTTAAGAAGACAAAATCCTCGGGACTGGAGCGATATTAGACTAAGGGGGAGGAGAAAGGCGGGTTGAACCTTGATAGGGATGAGTTCGCCCTTCTTTTTTGGTGGGAGAAATGGCGGAAGATAAATGAAAGAAATTACCAAGATGGGAATTAGATGAGAGAGACGAAGAAAAAAAAAAGGCAAGCAGCCGTCATTTTAAACGCAGCTCTCTCGCGGACGGTGACAAGGTCGGTTAATGTCCTCTCAACGTTTGGAAAATAGCAGTACATACGGTTTTTCACCTGCCGTCTTTTTCGTATGTCTCCAAATCGATCATCGTATCTCGAATAGATACATAACATCAAAAAATATTTTAATCAAATTTAAAATGTTAGACTGATTTAAGTAGGAAAAAAAATCTACTCTGACTTTGAATGTTGAACAAAGACGCTCCGTCAATTAAAAAAAAAAAAAGGATCCAAGTTCCTCCTTCTAAATACCCAATACAATATACATAAATATTTACTACTTTCCAAGTTCTTCCTTCTGACTTAATCATCGGAAAAACTTCTTGACTAAATAAGCTCCGTCGACTTTCTATATCTTCTTTTTTTTTTATTTGTAGGTTATCTAGTACAAATTGGATCTTCCTCCTCTTGTGCAGATTTTTTTAAAGGCCTTCCACCTATCGGATTGCATTTTGGCGATAATACTAGTATTGCACACATGACACAAGGACATATATACTGGTAGTAGAGGCTTGACACGGGGAAATTGATATAGACAACCATGTTAGAGGAAGTAATAATGTTTAAAAAAAAAAGTTTATCTTATTAGCCAAGAATGCAAACAAGTGATTCCAAAGTATGTACATGATATGCTTGGCCCTCTTTCACACTCAATCACCATCTAAGTCAGGTTGCATTTGCCACTAATATCAAGCTAGACTTGTTCTGCTACGCAAATACATTTACTAATGCACTTCTTTTTATTTTTAATTCTTGTTGATCAAATGAACTAATGAGAATGTAATTTTATTAAAATGATGGATAGGTATAAAATATCTAGCTAAGAAATGGCCCAGTCTCAATGGTAATGGAAGCGTGAGGACCATAGACAAAGGATTGGGGTGGTTTTGTAATAATAAAGATTGGTTGACAAAGTCCTCTGCCTTTTGGATGTGCCCATTTAGGATGTCTCCATTAGTAAGTAATGTCTCAATCGTTGTAGCCCTCATTGACATGAACTTTAAATCTGTCATCCATGAGCCTTTGTTAAGCCATTGGCTGGACTCCAATGAAACATCTACACATAAAAAAGAATCAATTGCTGTTTGGACAGATCCATAGCATGCGTATTCACAAGAGCATCCAAAATTAGCCGCGTGTATAGCGTATGAGGTGATGGCTGTCAAACTTAAGTTCCAGAATTGTTGATGCTAAAGTTTTTGAAGTAAAAATTTTATAAAAAAAAGCTATTTGCTATTTGGTAACTATATTTTTAAAATATTATAAAATTTTAATATATATTTGGTAAATAAATTAAAAAAATTATTTTAATACAGTAAAATAATTATAAAAAATATTATATAGTATTATATAATAAAATATAATAGAGTATAATATTTTTGGTAGGTGTGTTCCATCTCGCTAGATTTTAGATATTCCAAACCTTCTCTCTCACACACGATGCTGTTGGATCCAAACAATCACCGGGGAAGAATATATTATATGATATTTAAAATATTCCAATGGTTTCGAGTCACGCGGTATTTGACAAGGTACTTGGAAGTACTGGCAGACACTATCGACTTAGTCTCATGAGCTGTCGATTTTATGAGCCGTCGATCCATCCGCACACATATTTAAAGAATGTCTTTGGAGAGAGCAGCTAGACAAAAAGGAGAATAATTCTCACCGAAAATTTCTTGGGAGAATCTTTTGATGCAATGGTGCCGCAAATCATGGTCCACGTGTATCATGACAACCTCGTGGATGATTTAATACACCCGAATACCTCCATTGGTCGTAGAGGCTCTCATGATACACGTGCGTGGGCTTAGGATGAGCCTGATCTTTCTCCTGGGCATGCCCTGTTCAACCATCTTGGCATAGTCCATACATCCTGATGCCTTTCAATTTTTTCGGCCAATGTTGTCGGAGCTGAATCGGACTGGACCAGTTGGTTCAATCAATTGAACTGAGAATTAGTCAGCTAACCGGTCCGGTATATATATCTTAAGTTAGATCGGTCAAAAATTGATCAAAAATTGGATGAGCCGGTTGAACCAGATAAATCATAGAAATTTGAAATCTAAATTAAAATTCTTGGTTTAAATACTTACTAATTTATTTTTTCTAATTTAAAAAAATTCTACTACACTTATCATGATCAGGGCCAGGGTTCGGACACTTTTTTTATTTATTTTTTAAATTATGACATCATGCTGATGTTAGTATTTTGCGAACTAATTGAATCCGGAACCGGCTAGCAAAATGGTATAATCTCTGGTATAGCTTCGACCCCACTCTAAATATAAACTTAAACCCTACAAATTGAAGGGAAAAAGTGAAAAGAAGTACACTAAGTTAATCTGGGATAAATTAGGTATTGACTAAATTATATAGCACCAAAAAATCTTTCTGATCCTCTATTCCTAAGAGGAATATTTAACTGTCATGACAGTGGCTGAAAGCAGGTTGGCATCCTAGAAAGAGATGGTTGAAAGCCATATTTTATGACAGCTGCTATTGGTTTCTAAAGAAGTGTTCACAGTATTATAGTGATAATTATCTTGAGTAAGGCCATGATACCTTCCAATTCCAGCAAAACAAGCATGGTCCAGAGCTGCAGCAAGGTTGCTGTCCAATGTAAGGATGACTTTGTCTCCATCCTCATCTTGATACTGTAAAATCTTTGTTAGAATAGGACTGCCATCAACTGTACTACTTTACAAATTAGGGAAGTTATCTCTAAGACCCCAGTACTTGTGGCAAATGATTCCTATAATTGTCATCACCCACCTTCTGAATGATAGAAGTGATATAGGTATGTCAAACTGCATGTGTCTGAAATGGTTACCACTAAAATAACTCTTTAAGAAGACAGAAATTTTATACAGATTGATAGTTATTAGAGGTGCAAATGAGTTGGGCCGAATCATAAATGGCCTCGCCCCCAACCCGATTTCTAGTTCGAGTCTTAATTTTGAACCCAAATCTAACCCAACAGAAGATTGAGTCGGGTCGGATCGAATCTACTGCTATAATTTTTGATCCAATGGATCATTCGGATTGAGTCGAATACATGTATAATCCGGACCCAGTCCAAAAAATTTGGGTCTAGTTCGAGTCCGGTTCGAGTTAACCCATCAATGGCTTCAAAACTTGTTTGCATCTCTACGGGCCCAAATAATTTTACAAATTCGAGTCGGGCTGGGTCGTAGGATTGAAAACTCAAAATTATCCAAATTTCAAATAGATCGGGTCAGGTTGGGTCGGGTCTGAATGTAGTAAATCCAAATCCGACCTAGAAAATAGAACGGATCCAATTTTAGAATCCGACCCAATCCCATGGGTCCTTCAAAATAGATCGGGTCAAATCTAAGTAGGTCAGATTAGGTCATGGGTCAACCTGACCCATTTGCAGCTTTGATAGTTATACTATGAAAGATAATGAGAGCACAGATTGTACGGCAGCTAAACCTATGCATCTGCCCTTTCTATCCTCGAGCTAAAATTCTAATTTAGTAGGTGAAGGTTGAAGAAGGATAAGAAGATTCCACTATGTCAGTTTCTTCAGATGCAATTTTGATGGAATTTTCACCAGAACACAACCACATGACTCTGGGATGCACTTGAGGATAACCTCCATGCATCATCATCATCATCCTCTAAATGCCTCAAGGCCTTAGCAGAATCCCAGAACTTTTGCATCATGGAAATCGTTGCCTCATTTCCGACTCCCACCATGCTTCCAACCTTGATTGATGACAAGCAAAGAGATCTAGATTACACCCCATCATCAATACACAGGGAACAAATATCATAAAGAAAAATACATTAGTTAAATTGAAAAATATTAACTATATGTGATTGTAATTAAGTATGATATTCTTATTACAGAGGTTACACTGAGACTTATAAACCATACGACAAATCCGATAATCCCTGATAAATTGCTTTTGTTTCTAAAGCAGATGATATGTGACAGTTGTTCACCTACTTGGGATGTTTGTGATAATTAACATAGCTAAATGATGGAAACAATGGCATCATCATGCATATAATTAATTTCTAGGAGCAGAACTCTAAGTGATCTTAAAACAAAAAGGCTGAAAGCTGAAGAAGTGAGGTCACCTCTTCACCTAGATAGTGACCTTTGGACCTCCACAGGAGCAAGTGTGTGCCAGAAGCTCAAGCTCTTAGCATATAAATATATTTGCATGTCGTATAGGGAAAAAGAGTTGAACTAAATTAGACAAATACAATGACATCTTCAACCTCAACAACTAATTATGCTTGAAAGTTTCACTTCTATAATTCAAAACCTTAAACAAGATAATAACTATTTATAGGTGCTAGCCAGTATTGTTAAAATCATCTGATTGATTAGGAGCTTGATTGATTTGTGATTGATTGTGCCAAACTTAATTGGCCTGCCAAACTTTGTCAACCTCCTAGTTTTATATAAAGGCTGCTCCTGTACATTGTAATAGGCAGACAAAAATACAATTTTCTTCTCTCTTTCTTCTATTTCAACAAGTATAATGCATAACCAAAGCCAATTTTGATCTTACAAAGTATAGAAGATAGGCTTTAATTATTCTTTCCCATTCACTTATGCTAGCTGAGGGTCAAATCTATGTTGTTTCTTAACACTTCCATTTGGGCTACGTATTGTATCTACCCACCTTTCCTGATGACACAAAATCTTTGTTGTGCACACCTACATCTCCATCTTCTAACTCTTAGTGCAGTTTCACTGTCTTCAACAATTTGCGCACTTAAGAAGATATCCTTCTCAGTTTTACAAACATCCACCTTATGAATCTCATCTATGTGATGCATACCATACGTGCTTGGGCCCTCATTGTTTCTGACCTTATTCCATACTATATTGCAGGCATTGTTGTTGTCTTTTCTTGGGTTTTAAAGGGCCATAACAATCACATTGGGGCTACGGCAGGGATGTCCTTTATCTCCATACTTGTTTATTATTTGTGCTGATACTTTGTCACGAGCTTTGCAGAGAGTTTGCGCTAGCCGGGAGCTGGTGCCGTATAGTCCGGCACCAGGGGCCCGACCCCTTTCCCACTTATTTTTCGCTGATGATTGTCTTCTTTTGACCAGGGCACGAGCGGATGAGGCACGGGTTCTTCGCAGGGTGGTGACGGACTATTGCATAGCGTCTGGCCAGAGAGTGAACTTCCGGAAGTCAGCTATTACCTTCAGCCCCAGTACGGAGTCCAGAGTTCGACAGGAGATCTGGGGGTTACTGCAGATACCAGAGCAGGAGGGGACGCTGACCTACCTGGGAGTTCCCATCACCGGCCGGCGACAGCGAGTGGCAGAGTGCTCGGGCCTGGTGCAGCGGGTACAGAGCAGGCTTGAGGGATGGAGAGCATCTTCCCTATCCATGATGGGGAGATTGACTTTGGTTAGATCAGTGTTGGGATCCATACCGATGTATCTCATGGCCAACACTGTTATGCCAAAGACGACCTTGTTGAGGATTGAGCGTCTTCTCCGGAGTTTTTTGTGGGGCTCACACGGTGGAGGCCATGGAGTGCATTTGGTGGCTTGGGAGCAGGTTTGCCGTCCTATTAGTGAGGGCGGTCTTGGGGTGCAGTCCCTGATGGAGAGGCGCGAGGCGCTCATCGCTCGGCATGCAGTTCGGTTTATACTTGAGCCACATAGCCTATGGAGTCAGGTGATGGCAGCCCGATATGGACGAGGGGGCCTGGGGGGGCATGGAGGGGCCGCCGAGTCTCTTTCATGTGGCGTGAGATTGTGAGGCACTTACCGACTGCATTAGCGAGCACCAGGTGGCTGATCGGCGACGGGCAGAGCATTGATGTGACCAGCGAGCCATGGGTGGACACCTTGCCATTGAGGAGTTGGCCGACCATGGTCGATGTAGAGGCAGTAGAGGGACTACGGGTTAGCGACCTTTTGGCAGTAGGTGGAGCAGAGTGGGATGATACTAGACTTCGACATCTATTTGGGGTACACCTCGCAGCGAGGATCCGGTCTCTTCCGTTACCAGGATGTGGGGGGCGGGATGTCAGGGTATGGGGCACATCGAGCCAGGCCAGTGTCAGGCTAGGAGACCTCTCCCGTGTCATCCAGTCAGAGCGGGAGAGGGGGCCGGATTGCACATGGATCTGGAGGCACGGTCTCCACCCGCGGGTAGCCCTCTTCTTATGGAAGGTGTTCTGGGATCGCCTTCCGACGAGAGCTGCGCTGAGTAGGCGTGGTTGGGGGATCCCCGCAGAGTGTGGAGCGTGTGGGGCTGTGGAGTCGGTAGACCATGTGCTCTTTCAGTGTGTATGGGCGAGATTGACATGGCAGTGGGCCGGGATCCCGCAGGAGGCCCGGAGTGACAGGCCACAGTTCCTTCACAGGATACGACAGGGGCTACCCAGTTCCGGGACGTGTCAGGAGGCTATTAGAGCGACTTGCACAGCGCACCAGATTTGGCTGGCAAGAAATGCTCGTACTCTCGGCGATCGTAGGGTGTCACCGAGGTTTGCTGCGGAGCTTGCTCGTGTTCAGGCCTTTGAGTTTGTACCCACCACCTCTTCAGACAGACCTTTGACAGCTCGGGACACCTGGGGCCCCCCCTCTGCTTCGGCAGCCCACCATATGGTGTTTTTCACCTGGGAGCCCCCACCCCCGAGTTTCCTCAAGGTCAATTTTGATGGGTCGGTGTTGGACGGCGGTGCGCGGGGTGGTGCGGGCTTTGTTATACGAGGCCCGCACTCCAGGGTAGTTGCAGCAGGTGGCTGCCAGCTGTTCGATACGTCGGTTCCGGAGGCAGAGCTTCGAGCAGCCTGGGCGGGCGTGCGCCATGCGAGGATGATCCTGCGAGCCAGGTCGATCATTTTGGAGGGCGACTCCACCACGGTCATCGGATGGATTCGGAGGGGGGCGACGGGTGATGGTACAGACCACCCTTTGATCCGCGACATAGGGAGCATGATGGGAGATGAGCGAGCCTTCCAGGCTCAACATGTATTTAGAGAAGCTAATGGGGCAGCCGACTGGGTGGCGGCCCATGCGGCTCATCACTCAGGGTATACCCTTTGGTCGGGGGAGGAGGAGCTGCCACATGCGCTCCGCGAGTTGCTTTATTTTGATTTTCTTGGATGTATTCGTACACGTATTGTATGAAATACCCGTTTTCAGCAAAAAAAAAAAAAAAAAAAAAGGGCCATAACAATAACAAGACACCTCAAAGATGCCCTTCCACTTTGTCCAATATGCTTTTAACACTATCAGATATATATTAATCTTTCTCATCAGCTTTTATTAAAAAAAAAAGAAGGAAGAAAGGAAAGTGATGAGGCTGGGGTATCACTTGGCAGTCAAGTCTGAAAGCATCTTCTATTTTTCCTACTTAAGTATCATTCTATATATATCTCTAAGTATGCATTACCACCATATATCCTACGTACTAAGCAATCAAACTTACTTCCATCTCATCATTACCACAGTACAATATACGTTTCTAGCATAACTATGGCACTTCTTATTGGCTATCATTTTTTTGAACAGAGGAGAGACAAGGTAGCTGTTGGAATATGGACCACCTCAAAAGTACTCAAATAAACCATAAATAATTTAATTTCACTGAAATAACCGGTTCCGATGTGTACCTCTTCAATGTCGTTTTCTTTCGATCCACAATAAAATAAATAATACCTGTAGATCGGTCCGAGACGTGTAGTCACTGTCTTTGAAAGAGATTCGCCTCCTTACGTGCACCGGATTCTGGCGATCCCTTTCCAAAATACAACGGACCGTTGGATTTGCAGACGTACACAGTACTATAAATTCTCTTGAACTCGGCGGGGACTTTTCTATATGCTCGTATATGATAGTATGAAGAAACAAAGCTTTGAAATCAGAAAAAACGATAAAAATGAGAAAACACCTTTTTTTCTTTTCTTTTTTTTTTTCCCTTTCTTCTCGGTGAGGCCTTTCATAGCCTTCACGTTGGAGCCCAAACATCTCCCTATTCAAGATGGTTTTGAAAACTGTCGTCCATTGATTTCTTCAACGGGTAGATCATTCAAGTTGGTAACTGTTAAGTTCTTCAACGGGCAAGTCATTCAAGGATCGGCTTAAATTTCAAAACCTCTTACAATAGCTACAAAAATAAGGTGTATACAGATGACCTACTGTCTTCAAAACTACTTCTAACAACGTTTCTCTCAAACAATAAAAGGAAAAAAAATATAAAAGATAAAATAGAACTTCTCTGAAATATTTATTCTGACAATTGTCACTATTCTATAGATTTACTTGATGACCTTAACATACATTGGTGTTTTATATTTCTTACTTCACACCCACCAAATAACTCCTTGCTGTACTCAGCACTTTTCCAAGTCCACTAAAATCATTTTTATTTCTTTTCTGCTATTTATCAAATATTTAAGCATGAAAGCAACCTCTTTGGTTGTCATTACTGGCATAAATAAATGAATTTATTATTAAGTTTTTTTTTTTTTTTGACAGAAACCAGCACAGTTTGGTTGTGGTGGAGTGCTTTCAAAAGGAGCCTATCCATACCAACCCTAGTGTGGAATCTTGATCACCTTCAGGTTTTCCCTGAAGTTGGTCAGTCAGGCTTGATTAATAGATTTGATTTTATTACCACTGTCGGAACATCTTTTTTTTCTTTTTCTTTTTCCTTTGTTGTTGTTGATTGATGATTATGATATTGAGGTCTAGAAGCTTGTTGTTAAGATTACTTAAAAATTCTATTGTGCTCCACATTGGAATTGTTTATATCTGTATTTAATTCTCTTAGATGATCTCATGAATTTGGGAACAGAAGATATCCTATAAAACTAAGTGGCCTAGGGTGATTAACTATCAAAATGAAGGATAGTAAAACATCATATCTGAAAAAATCAATGAACATGCATGCAAGAAGATCATTAGTAGCATCGATCGCAGGCTGAAAAAAAAAGAAAAAAAAAAGGGTTTCAAGTGCCAGTCTATGTCATCTAATGCCAGCCAGTAACTTAGGTCGACAAACACCTATTTATTCTTTGTTACTTTGTAATCAAAGAAGGATATCAAGTCCTTTTCTCTCTCTTTTTTTTATTATTATTTCGGCATGGCATGGCACGGGTGCCAGCAAACACCGTGCATGACCACCGGCACTTTAGCTAAATCCTTGGCTGGAAAGGACATAAATGTGATAGAAAGGAAAGAAAGAGAGGGCTTTCTTGATGATTTGATAGACCATATACAAAAATGAACTGACTGAGAAGATAAATCTTGCAATTTAGATCCTGCTGAAAAGGATTCAACTTGTTCTAATCTCTTTCCTTTCTTCTTTTTTTTTTAAAAAAAAGGAAAAGAAAAGCCTGGAGAATTCACTCTCTCAAAATTGGGAACTCACTAGGCATTGACAACAACCTAGAAAGCTTCTGAAACAAAACGATGATCGTTAAGTCGGACCTACCCTTACAGCAGTAGGAAAAATACAGATAGTGATATAATAATGATCATAATGCATGAAGAGCACAGCCAGAAATATCATTAATGGCTTTCAGGAAACTCGAACATCAATCTTGTAATTGACATGTCTTCTTTTTGCAAAAACATTGTTTTCTTTTCTTTTGTTTTTTTTTTTGGTATAACGGTTGCTCACGTCAATCTAGCGTGAGTGCAACCAGCAAAGTCAAGAGAAATAAAGTGGCATAAAGGTAGGGGCAGTATTAGACCATGTTCACCGGACCTCTCTTGAATAATGAGCAGCAAAGGAGACGATCCAATCAGCCGCTCTGTTTGCCTCCTGGTATACGCGAGCAGTCTGAAAGGAATAGCAGTCTCTTACCAGCCTCTGGATATCCCTAAGCAGTAGGTCGTCGTCGCTCTATCGCTCTACATTCCGAATCCACTCGATCATCATGGTAGAGTCTTCTTTCAAAAAGATGTTATCAGCCCCTAGGATATTCCTCGCATAGGTGATATCCTCCTATGCTACCCTGAGCTCCACTCCTATAACAATCATGTCACAAGTGCACCGTCCACCTACAGCAATCAACCTGGAGTTGTGATCCCGGATCACAAAACTCATCCCTTCTTTTTTAAATATTAGAAAGGCTTGTAAATATTTGCTATGAAAAGCCTGAAGATGAAGCTGCTTAACTACTAATTTACTTTGAAGGAAATGATGGATAACCATGCAATCCTATAAGATGCTGCGTTACCATCACATGCATAAATTTGTGCACAACAATATTTACCTCCAACATTCTCATTCTAGTTGGGGAAACAACACTAAATTAAATATAAATATGTAACAAAATTGTCTTGATAGTGCACCTGGAATAGGATTGTGGGAAAAAGAATATGTAGAAAAAAATATTGTAGTAAACTTTTTCTATCTACATCCATAAGGTAGGCATCATATATATTTATAGTTGAGAATGTACAAGAGATTACAATTAGGACGATACAAAGATAGAAAGTAAAAACAAATAGATCCCTACGATCAGTCCTAAATTTATGCTATTCAAATTTCAAAATTTAGAATTCAAAATTCAAATTTTTTAGAATCATGGATTTTTGATATGTGGCTTGATATGGGGCTAAGATGAAGATACTATCAATACCCTCCCACAAGCTAAGGTGGGTACCACCGAGAGTTTGGAACGTAGTTGTTGAAAGTGTTGGAAGGCAAGCCCTTCGGTGAATATTTCAGCGAGTTGGTCATTGGAGGAGATGAATTGGACATGAAGCTGATGATGAGCCACTCGCTCTCGAACAAAATTAAAATCAATTTCAATATGCTTGGCTCAAGCATGAAACATGGGATTGGCAATGAGATATATGACAGATCAATTATTACACCAAAGTGTAAGAGTTTAAGAAAGTGAGATACCCAATTTCTATAGTAAAGATTGAATCCAAATTAATTCAGTAGTACCATTGGCAAGCCCTTTGTATTCAGATTTTGTACTTAAATGTGCCACAGTGTGTTGCTTGTTAGCACTCCAGAATATGAGATTAGAGCCAAAAAAAATATTGAAACCACTTACAGAACATAGGTCATCAGCATCACTGGTCCAATGGCATCGGAATAAGCATGAAGATAAGAGAATAGGCCTTTGGTTAAATAAATACTATTATTGATAGTGTGCTTCGAGTAGCGAAGAATATACTTGACAATATCACCAGTGATCTGAGATCACCTTGCTGATCCTATTTGGGTCACCAAATGCCACCTTACTGGAATGATATGACCCCTTTGGCGATGTCGTAAGGGTAGAGGTTTGATTATGGTTGGAGTCAGGCCGTAAGGGTGGGGTGGGTATAAGGTAGAAAAGGAAGGGATTAGCTTATCCTAATCTTAAAAAGAAGCCAAGAACATCTAAGAAATTGATTCTTGCTTGATATTGATTTAACAACTTGCATTCATTTGGTGAAATAATGCATAAACACATGATCCATGATGTTGGAATCACTGGGCACAAGAATGAATCTTTCCGGCTTACCAATTAATAGTCATTTTCATTCAGACATTTCACCAAACACATCACAGGCATAAATGGATAAGCACAAAGAGACAAGATTTACGTGGTTCGGCAGCAAGTGCCTATATCCATAAGGAGGAGGAGCAATCCACTATGTTAATCGTCCCAATAGGGTACAAACAGAGCTACATCAAGGCCCAAAATATGGGCTGCCGAATGATCACAAGAGAAGGCAATAGTAAACCAAATATAAGGTAAAATAACCGATCGAACCAACCCTTCTGCAGCCACAATGGTAGATCAAAAATGTAGTATGCAAAACAATCTTTCTACGGCTCCAATGGTAGATCAAGGGAATATCAAAAGATCTTATCTTCCCTTCTTTCTTATACTGTGAACAGCAAGAATAGGGGCTCACGGAAACAAGAAGCCACAGAGAGGAGTCACGGCAGAAGAAGGAAGAAGGTCTCTGGTGAGCGGAAGATCAAAGAACAGAAGCTTGTTGTTGCCGAGAGACCGAGAGCGCACGAGAGAACAGAAGAGGATGGAGTGCGGCGATCGGGATCCACCTCTCACAAAAAACCCTCGACAAAATAAGGGAACCGGCTGCCTTATATAATGGGATGTCAATCTTGCAAAAAAGTCCCTCTCAAAACTGTGATTTGGAGCAAAGTCCAAAATAACCAACAATCCTCCTCCTTGCGACAAATCATGTACCTAGCATCAAACATGGATTGATAAAAATAACCTCCTCCTCACTACAAGCCCGGAAGGGCATTAACAAGTGCTCACACCAATCAAGTTCAGAAAAGTCCAGAACTTAATTGATGTGATTGGTTTAGTGAGAATATCAGCCGGATTATGAGTAGTGTAAATTTTCTGAAGCTGGACATCGCCATTCTCCACCAAGTCTCTGATGAAGTGATACTTGACTTCCACATGCTTAGTGCGTTCGTGATACATCTGGTCTCTGGCAAGATACAAAGCACTCTGATTGTCGCAATGAATATCCAAACGGTCCTGTTCAAGACCCAAATCCTGTACCAACTCTCTTAGCCAAATAACTTCCTTTGCTGCCTCTGTCAACGCTATATACTCTGCTTCTGTAGTAGACAAAGCAACTGTAGGCTGCAAAGTAGCCTTCCAACTAACTGCACAACCAGAGAGAGTAAATACATATTTGGTTAATGATCTTCTTCTGTCCAAATCACTAGCATAATCTGAATCAGAAAATTCTGTAACAGTGCAATTACTCTATGCGGAGAATACTAATCCCAAATTAGAAGTGTTTTTCAGATATCTAAGTATCCATTTCACAACTGACCAGTAAGCCTTTTCAGGCTTATCCATGTATCTGCTTATTACGCTTACTGCCTGTAAAATATCAGGTCGAGTGCAGACCATTGCAAACATGATGCTGCCTACTGCACTTGTATATGACACTCTGGACATATATCTCTCCTCATCCTCAGTCTGGGGACAGAGTCTGGCAGATAATTTGAAATGACTGGCAAAAGGAGTAGTGACTGGCTTGACTATAGACATACCAAATTTATCCAATACTTTCTTAATATATCCATGCTGAGTAAGAAAAAGTCTACCCAACTGCCTGTCACGATTGATCTCCATCCCAAGTATCTTCTTTGCCGGTCCAAGATCCTTCATCTCAAATGCAGTATTGAACTCAGCTTTCAGATTTTGGATGACTGATATATCCTTGGTTGCTATCATCATATCATCCACACACAACAATAAATAATAAAAGGATCCATCTGAAAACTGCTGGTGATATACGCAACTGTCATATGGAGATCTGTTGTATCCATGGTCGACCATAAACTTATCAAATTTGCGATACCACTGTCTTGGAGACTGCTTGAGACTATATAATGATCTCTTAAGCAAATATACATGATCTTTCTTGTTTGAAATCTCAAAACCAGGTGGTTGTTGCATATAAATCTATTCCTCTAAATCACCGTGAAGAAAAGTTGTTTTAACATCTAGCTATTTCAGCTCTAAATCCTAAGAAACAACTAAAGCAAGCAGCACACTAATAGAAGAGTGTTTGACTACTGGAGAAAACATCTCCTTATAGTCATTTCCCTTTCGTTGCTATAGCCCTTAGCTACCAACCTGGCTTTATATCTAAAATCCTGAGGACTGGCTCCCTCTTTCTTCTTGAAGATCCATTTGCAGCCAATTACCTTCTTGCCCTCTGGTAATCTGACTAATTTTCAAGTCTGATTCTTCTCTAAAGATTGTAGTTCTTCAACCATAGTCATGGTTCATTGTTCAGCCTGTGAACTACTAATAGCCTCATGATATGTGGTCGGCTCATCACCAATAGTGTCTGCAATGCTCAGAGCATAATAAACTAACCCAGCACAAGCTGAATCCTCAAAGCCATACCTTTGAGGTGTTCTGATCTGATGCCTGGGTCTACGAGTGGCAATGCGATCAATTTGATCCTGACCCTGTATGATAACCTCCTCCTGAGTCTGTATCTCTGCATCTGTCTGTTGGTGCTGCTCATTCAGAATAAAAGTATCTTCATTTGCCTGCTGCTGCTGTGATCTGATAGTCTGATCAATATTCATAACAGTTCTATCCATTTGATCCTGATCCTGATCTCTCTGAGAAGAACTAGATTGTAGCTGCCTTAAAGGAGTGGCTATCTCATGAAATGTCACATCCCTACTGACTAGATATCCTTGGGATCCAGGCTCCGTGCACCATAGTCTGTAGCCTTTTATCCCATATGCGTATCCAAGAAATACGCACTTCTTAGCCCTGGGGTCCAACTTTCCATCTCTTATATGTGCATAAGCTGGACACCCAAAGACTCTGAGTACTGAATAGTCTGCAGGTGTTCCTGTCCACATCTCTTTTGGAGTTTTCATGCCCAATGCTGATGCTGGAGATCGATTTATAATGCAGCAGGCTGTGTGCGTGGCCTCTACCCAAAAATCTCTACTTAATCCAGAATTGGATAGCTTAGATCTGACTCTCTCTATTAGTGTGTGGTTCATGCGTTCTGCCACACTATTTTGTTGAGGTGTACCTACTGTGATTCTATGTCTGACAATGCTCTCTGATTTGCAAAAGTCATCAAACTCAGTAGAACAAAATTCTAATCCATTGTCAGTTCGGAAGGTTTTCACCTTCCTATCATTTTGTCTCTCGACCATAGCCTTCCACTTCTTAAACATATCAAACACATCACTCTTATTTCTGATAGTGTATATCCAGACTTTGCCGGAGTAGTCATCAATAAAAGTGAGTAAATACCTAGATCCACCCTTGGATGCAATTAGGGCAGGCCCCCATTGGTCAGAATGAATATAATCTAATATACCAGTTGTCCTATGCATGCCTGTAGAAAAGCTGACCCTGTGTTGTTTTCCGAACACACAATGCTCATAGAATCCAAGCGCACCAACCTTCTGACCACTTAGCAAACCATGTTTGCTCAGCTCCTGTAAACCTTTGTCTAAGATGTGGCCCAATATCTGGTGCCACAGGTATGTCAAATGTTCAATAGAAGATTGTACTGCTGAAGCCTGTCCAACTATTGTACTACCATCCAAATAGTAAAGAGTTCCACACAGTTTTTCTTTCAATGAAGTCAATACTCCTTTATTGATAGTTATTGATCCTTTACCCCATCTACCCTCGAAACCTGCACTATCGAAAGCATATACTGAAAGAAGGTTTCTCTTTAATTGAGGAACATATCTGACATAGTCCAAAGTCACCATAGTGTTTGCATTAGATTTAATTTGAATTGTACCAACACCTTCCACTTAGCAAATGCCATCATCTCTAAGAAGAACAGTGCCCCCCCTCACATGATCTAAAAGAAGAGAACCATTCCATATGGGGTGTCATGTGGAAGATGCTCCAGAGTCCACAATCCAAGTATCACGATGACTAATACTGCAAGCAGCTGTAAATACTATATCATTTTCATTACTATTGTGACCTACTATTGCAACTGCAACTGTTGCCGAATCTGAGACGGTTCCTTTATCCTTTTGTTTCCTCTCTTTCTTAGACTGTAGAAGTCTACATTCTGATTTTCAGTGGCCTGGCTTCTTGCAATAGTGACAAACACCTGATCTTTTGGACCTAGATTTTGATCTGATTTTGGATTTGCTTCTATCTTGTCCACCTTTCTTCTGTTCATCTCTACCTCTAACTATAAGTCCTTGAGCTGGAGTCTGAACCTGATGCTGTAGCTGTACTTTCAATCTAAGCTCATTGGATAACAAAGTAGTTTCTACCTCTTCAAGACTTATTGTCTCTTTTCCATAGAGCATAGTAGTAGTAATATGCTCAAAGGACTTAGGTAGTGAGTAGATCAGGATCAAAGCCTTGTCTTCTTCATCTACTTCAACTCCAATATTTGTTAAATCAAGCAGGAGCTTATTATACCCATTCAAGTGATCTTTGAGTGAAGTCCCTTCTGCCATACGAAATGTGTGCAACTTTCTCCTCAAATACAGTCTATTAGTAAGGAAATTTGTCATATTAGACTCTCTAATTTTTTTCCATACTCCCTTAGCTGTATCAAGATCCACAGCATTGCGTAGAACTTTATCACTCAAGCCCGAAAACAGAGTCCCTAGTGCTCTCTCATTAATCTCTTCTTTGACAGCCTCATTATCTCCTGAGATTGCATCCATACCCTTGAGGGCCTTTGCTACATCCTCTTTAACCCACAAGTATTTCATCCTTACCTTCCATAGTGAGAAGTCTCCTGTGCCATCAAATATAGCCACTTCATGCCTTATAGTAGTGGAATGAGAAACAGAAGCCGAATCGTTAGCCCTAGATGAATTTTGTTGCCCGTCAGTAGCCATAGCTCTGATACCAATTGTTGGGATCACTGGGCACAAGAATGAATCTTTCTGGCTTACCAATTAATAGTTATTCTCATTCAAGCATTTCACCAAATACATCACAGGCATAAACGGATAAGCACAAAGAGACAAGATTTACGTGGTTCGGCAGCAAGTGCCTATGTTAATCGTCCCAATAGGATACAAACAAAGCTACATAAAGGTCCAAAATATGGGTTGCCGAATGAACCAACCCTTCTGCAGCCACAATGGTAGATCAAAAATGTAGTATGCAAAACAACCTTTCTACGGCTCCAATGGTAGATCAAGAAAATATCAAAAGATCTTTCCTTCCCTTCTTTCTTATACTGTGAGCCCTTGTTCTTGCTGTTCACAGTATAAGAAAGAAGGGAAGGTAAGATCTTAGAATAGAAGCCTATTGTTGCCGGGAGACCAAGAGCGCACGAGAGAACGGAAGAGGATGGAGTGTGGCAATCGGGATCCACCTCTCATGAAAAACCCTTGACAAAATAAGGGAACCAGCTGCCTTATATAATGAGATGTCAATCTTGCAAAAAAGTCCCTCTCAAAACTGTGATTTGGAGCAAAGTCCAAAATAATCAACACATGAAAACCATATAGGCAATAAATTAGCTTGGGCCTTGCCATCATACTTTTCAGAACTTTCGTGATATTTGCAATTCAGCCAAAATGATAGCCACTCAATAAATCAGGACCATTTTTTCCCAAGGCAATATATGCTAATTGCTCATAGATGGGTTTTTAAGACAATATTGGTTAGAAGACTTCTAATTGCACAATTAGCTAAAATTTAATTGATTCAACATGCGATTAATATGTGTGGAGATAGACTATTTCTAGAAAGTTATTTTCATTTTTTCTTAAAAAAAAGTAAAAAAACCTACTTTCAATATTTTCAAAAATAAGAAACTTATATTTTACCACCACCGCCAACACCGTCTCTGCCACAACCACTACCACCTTAGCCACCACTACTACCACCTTTGCCGCCGCCAGCATTGCTACCTTTCTAGCCGCCACAATATCGCTACTATCATCGCTAAGTCTATCACATTTTTGGTGCCTCTACCACCACCACCAAACTAGGATAGTAATATAACAAGATGACATATATTTCTATTAGAGAAATTTCAAATGCAATTGGCAATGTTAAAATCTAATCTAAAATTGGTTATGGCTCTTCAACTGATCCTTGTGATTGAATCTCATAATAAAATATGACTTATAAAACTTATAATATTAGTATAATTGGCATGACTAAATCAACTAAACCTATCATAACTATTATAACTTTACATATTTCAATAACTCACAATAATGTATTATCAAGTAGATTGCCAAAGGTCTTTGCATATATGTGCTCTAGGTCAGGCATGCCACCCATACTCAGCTTAAGCTGCTTACTTGATTATTGTTTAGTCTCAGACTAATTTTATCTTTGAGACTATCATTCTTAAAAGAGCTAAACTTGCATTTATTAACAACTTAACTCAGCCTAACTTGGCTCTAACTATTTTTGTAAGTTGAAAGTTGACCTGAATTCTCTTATCTATAGGCAACAATCCTCTAGCATTAATGTGGCTGCCCCAAAGATTATGTTTGTAGAAAATATTTTGCAAGCTAGCAATAATTTACATATCTCAACATTAGCCTGTTTGAAAATAATTTACTCCATTTCATTTTTTAATATTTTGTCTTATTATTATGATTTGTTTAAGTTTTCCAATTACGATAACAACATGATCTAGATTTAAAAAATATATAAAATCAAAACACCTTTTCTATTATCTTCTATCATAACTGTTACAATGACAATTTCCCCAAAAATTTTAGTTAAGTTATTATTTATAACTATTACACATATAATCTTGTGAATTTTGATGCTTCATTGACTCTTTTCTTGTTGAAGAACCAAAAAACTAATGTAACATCTCTTTATCATTAATTAACATCGTGTTAAGTTATGATTTTCTAAGTAACTTATTCATGATTAAACTCAACAAAGCCGTTTTCTTTTATTGGCCATTACTGTTAGTGGCCATCTTGTAGGAAAGGACGACATGAAAAGTGCTAGATTTTATAAAGTTAAATATTATAAATTGCTGGATTAAAGCTTTTGAGAAATATAATAGAATATCTATTTTTTTTCTAAGACCGAAATCTCTATGTGAAAAGATGATCTTTATAGACTCTCCACCGATGGAAGTGAAATACGAAAGTTACAAGTTATTTTTCAATCAACAAAATGAGAAAAAAGAAAAAACCAAACAAAGAACGATCCTTGTTATGTCACTTGGTGGCTTTATTTACTACATCAATTTCTATTGGTATCTCACCTTTTGTTATAACACATATTTAACTTGCATTAGTTTTGGCCCATTATAATTTATTCGCTACCATGGCCATATTTAATTCAACTCAAATTAGCTTTTCTCTATTATTTGAGTTATTTGTATCAATTTTGACTTAACTTTAAACTAAATTGTCCTATGAATTCATAAATTTTTATATCATCAACATGCAAAACCTCAACCAACTATGTCCAGCTCCACGATAAGCGCTCGATACATAAACATCTGATAATTCGACCTTATATTTATTGATGTTTAATGGACAATATCTAATTGATGCAATAATACATTAACGCGTGAACCACAAAAATCATGAAGCCGACAGAGAACCTTCTCACTCATCACAATATATACTAGTTACTCATAACCGGAACTTTTTTGAGACAATATTTGTTACAAGAACTAGATCATACAACTAGTTAAAATTTAATTTGTTAATGAATATGCATAAAGAGATTATTTTTCGAGCAAGAGCTTATGATCAGTGATCTTGTGTTTATTTTTAATAATAGAACAGAATGGAATAGATGTCTCAAAAAAAAAAAAATTTCTGATCCGAATCATTTTTTTAATAAAAAAAAACCAAATTTGCCAAATATGAATGTGTAGGGTATGATTTTGCCACCCGAATCTCCAAGCTCCAAATTCGAGAACCAGCACCGACCGGAACCGCCTCGGCCCGTTTGGGCACAAAATCGGCCGTGTCAACCTCCTCCCCTCTATCGCTCTCCACCCCGACCCCGCCGTCCGCCGCCTCCCCTCATCTCCCCTCGTCACTGCCGGCATCTACCGCCGCCCACCGCCCACCGCCGTCCACCTTTGCTCCACCTCCGCTTCTCCCTCCCCGGCACCGCTTCTCCCTCCCCGACACCGCTTCTCTGCGTCTTCGATCCGAAAGGTGATGGTCCGAGATGGAGCAAGAAAGAGGGGATACGGTGGACGAGGTGCTCTACGAGATCCGTCACCACGCAAGGCGGGCTCTATCCTCAGATCCATCTTTGCAACAGGTCCCCTCTCTCCGACCTTCTGTTCGAATCCAATCTCTTCTTTCTTCGCTTCTTTTAACTGATCCTCCTTTTTCTTTTGGAATTCAGATGGGCAAAGGATTTAAAGCAGGTTTATTGTCCTATCTTTCAGTTCAAGGTACGATCTTTCATATCCATCAATCTGGTTGAAACTAGATTCCTCAAAATTATGATAGATTTGTCTAAAATTTGGAATTTTTGCTCCCCTGCTTAGTTTTTTGTTATTTTCTTGCCTTTACTTTTTAATGTCTGTGAGTTCTAGATTAAATACTGTATCAACTTATATGATTGAGCAACAATGATTTGTGTATTCACTTAGCTAGGTCTATCTTGTTGGGTTGTGTTTTAGTTGGAACAAGCGTTTATGTTTGTTAATCATTAGTTTCTGGACTTCACAACTGTTGTTTCTAATGTTGTGGATGGAGTTTAAATCTAGTGTTTTCATTTGTAATGTGAAGGTGTAAACCGACTTAAAGAGAAGTGGAATGAGTATAGGCGGCCGAGGACATTCAAAAAGAGGATTTCGCTTTTTGTCTCTCCAGATGGCGAGCATGTTGCTGTAGCTGCTGACAATCAAATCTTTATCCTGCAAAAGGATGATGACCACATGGAGCCGTGTGGCATCTTTACCAGTAAGTTTATCCAGATTGATTTCTTGCACAGATATTGCAAGGATGTTGATGTGAATTCCATTGACAAATCTCATGTCCTATGATTTTTCTTTCTTTTTTTTCCCTTTTTATTTGGGAGGGGGTTGCTATTTTAGGGCCTTCTTAGAGTTTTGGAAATTGATGCATCATTGTGATATAAGTTCTGTTCTAGAAGGGAGTCATTGCTGCATTATTTAGATGGTACATGTGTAAAACATTTTGGAACTAAAAAAAGTGTAAAACATTTCTTCAGTCACTTGCAAAATGGACTTAATTCAGAAATTGTTCAAATTTTCAAGTATTTCCTTCTTTTCATTGAAAGATAGAAATCAAATGGTATATGAGAAAACTAAATTAAGAAGGCAAACTCCTTCATTCGGTTATTGTGAATTTGGACAGAAAATAACTCTTTAAGATGTTCTGGTTTAGCAACTTTTACTGGCTATGTTGTACCTCTCTGTCTTTTATAGTTTATACTCCATTGTACATACCTCTTTCGCAACTATCCGAGCTGCAACTACTTCCAGCACTTTGTGCTTCATCATAGAGAAACCTTCTATCTCATTTGTGGACCTGTCCTTTACAATGCATGAAAAGCCAAGAGAAAAAAAAAATCTATCAATGTTTCCTTAGCATCACATCATTGCTTTTCTTGAGAAGACCCCATTAAATGCAGAATCTGATCTATAATACAACTAGAAACAGCCTCCAACATACTTTTTTTTTTTTCTGATTTAGAGGAATCTTGCCAGAACTAGTACCTGTATAAATGCTGATATGTTAGTTTTCAACATAGGCAAAGTGAGGACTATGAATCCATATACATAAATTCTTTAGTGGATGATCTTGGTATATCTCAATAAGTGCTATTCTTTGAATATCCTTGATACATCATTTGATCTCTATTGCGTGCAGCTTAGTAAGGCCCTTCAGCCATATCGAGATTCATTATGTATCTTTGAATTGTCCTTCACCATTGTGAAGACCCACAAAGGATGACTTTTTTGGCCAAGCTTTGGCTGATTTAGAGCCTGACCTTTTTTTTCGGTTCAGGGTAAAATACTTCAAAGGGTGAAGGAAAAATATGTATATAATATTTCCCTTCACAGCTTCAGATTTGAGTTAACATCAGAAACACTAGTGGTTAATAGAACCAACTTCCTGTTGGATGCCCAAAAGTATCTGCTTAGTGACCAGTTTCAAGGAAATTTTCCCTTAGATATGAAAGTTCCTCATTCTCCAATCTCTTTTACAATCCTTTTTTCCTATATATTTCAGCACCTTGTTAAATGTAATGATCTGGTGCTAGCTTATGAGTTCATGAATGTGATATTGAAAGTGTAGAAGGAAATCTATTGGTCCAAAGTGCCCATAGAAATCTAAAAGGAGCAGTCATGGAATAGGTAACTGGATGTTGTTGTTGCACCCAAAAATGATGCATTGCAATACATATATTTTATGTCGACATATAATGTTTTTTTTTTTTTGAAAATTACAAAGTACATGGTGATACAAGGCATGAGCTCTTATCAAATCCAAGTAAAAGTCGACCTTGACTTTCTACACCCAAAAAAGAGCATACCTGCAGAAAAAAAATCACAACAAATTTGGGAATAAGACAAAGCGAAATGCATCAAAATGGATTTCCAACATAGTTAGAATTACCTGAATTGGAGTGTGCTTGATGAAGGAAAGGCCATTCTATAGAGCTGATTTCGTGCAAAAGATACTCCCCAAAGTAAAACATCTTAGAAACATTGATTTTTGGGTTCAAACATTGTATATTTGGCATCTTCCTGGCTGGTAAGTTTGCATTGCGAATGAATCCTAAGCATTCCTAAGTTGTTTAAACAAGGTGAACTTATTTTACCACCAACATGGCCTTTTTTCAAATATTCTGGATACAGGAAAAGAAAGAAAGTAGTATGATCTCCTCTTATATGTACCTTAATTTGACATAAACTAGTAGTCAAGAAAAGAATTTCTCCTTTTTTGCTACTATACTACGAAACCATTTAAATGCACAATAGGGAGAGACAAGAATATCCCAGCCAGTCTGCTAAGTATTGCCCATGAAGGGAAGCAGTGCTGGTGAAGGAATCCGTAGAGAACAATAATGTAGGAAGAATCAAGGAGGAGGGAAGTAATGGAGGCAACATGGAGGAAGAAAGGAAGAGAGCTGAAATGAGATGGGTGAATATTCCTCTAAGGGGCCACCGGGTGAGAGGGACTTCTTCACTTAAAACATGGGAAAGAAACAAATAAAAAATATTGAAATTTTTCTTATCCATTGAATCACTGGTTCTCCATGATAATCTGAATCTGTAAAACTACATTTAAATAACTTTTTTTAGGAATACAGTCCTTTACAGTTAGGATTCCTATGGAGCATTCATTTCCCATCAAATACCATGGAAACCAGATGTATCCAAACAGACTCTAATTTTACATGTTACTCTAGGCAGATTGAATTTAATGTACCTCTCTAGCTCCTGCATTCTTGAAAGAAGGAATCAACCTGAGAAACATATGTGGTCGATCTTCTATTGTGGAGATCTATATACAAGTTGCCTTAAACTCATATAAATCGAGGTTAGAGAATTTACAATATGAATTTATATGGAACTAATGGGGCACACCTGAAGCTTCACCTTCTTTAAGTATCTCATGCCCACTATTCCTTTTCACTACGGAATCGATTCTCAGATGCTTAATAGGTCTTTAGATTATTTGGAACTGGTCTATGGCATTTTTTTTTTTTAATTTACACTATTATTTATGTGCTTTCTTGGTTTATATATCTTTGCCTTGAGCTACTTGGCTTTTTTTTATCAGTGTATTTTTGTGATTGTCAAATCAAGGAGACCCATTCCTTTGGAGCAAGGCTCTCCAAGCCGGTACCAAGGCTCGTATCAGCTAGCATTTGGTTTGGTATGGTACCGTTGTGCACTGCATCGAGCCGCAATGTACCAGACATGAAAGATCGAGAGAAGAGAAGAAGAGAGGGAGAAACTCTAAGGAGAGAGAAGGGAGAGAGGCATTGACATCGGCGTTGATCGAGGGCGATGGTGTTGATCAAGGGCCTGAGAATTGTTTTAGATCGAGGGAGGGGGTGTTGACATTGACATTAGCATCAATCAAAGGAGAGACCTTCTGAATCGTTGATTTAGGAAGAGGGTGTTGGCTCGATCGACGTAGATTGTTGGAAGAGAGATTGCCAGGGGAGAGGGAGATTAGGGAGAGAGAGAATCGAGAAAGAGAGGGAGATCTAAAGAGAAGCTTCAAGAGAGAGACAGCTAGTTATATATATTAGAGAGAGAGAGATACAGAGAGAGCTAGTCTTGGCTAGTGGATTTTCACTCAGATCTGATTAGATTTATATTAGACAATGGAGGTCCTACAATTGATAATCCTAGCAGTTGGATTCGATCTACTACCTCTAAATTGTTTACACACCAAAATTATGTGATTTGGAGACCTCTAGCATATGCATGAAGTAATCAAAAATTGGACAGTCTAAAAAATATTAAATTATATTTGTTTTTTGATCACTTGATGCAGGCCGGAAATTTTCAATTTCATGATTTTTGGTGTGCAAGCAGTTTAGAGATAGTAGATCACACCCAATAGCTCGGATCATCGATGTGGGATCCTTATTGTCCTATGTAAAACTGATCGGATCTGAGTGGAGATCTACTCGAGTGTGGCCAAGTCTATATATATGATACATACAAATTGGATCAAATTACATGGTCAAACCATGCTGGTTATCAATTGGCCCGGTTCAGCATGGTTTGACGATCCTTGCTCTGGAGCACATACACTTTAGTACATAAACTTGTTTTCTTTAGAGACAAATTTTTGAATTATTTTATACTCCATAAGTATGATTTAGTTATTTGAAATATGTTTAATGTTTTCGAGTTCACCGCTTTATTATGGTGAAAAATTGTAAATATAATGCACAAATCATACTATGTGAAAAACCATATATAACTTGCAAATTAGCTTCTTTTTGAAGGTTTCTGTGTCTTATTTTCCGTTTTGGAATCAGGTAACGACAGACTCACTGTTTTTACAAATGGCGCTTGGTTGGAACCTCATGGTATTCTTGGTGTCATTGATGACATGAGTACCCTTTACTTCATCAAAGTGAATGGAGAGGAAATGACAAGGAGAACTAGGAACCAATTGAAGTTGTCTGCACCTATCACTGACCTTGCAGTGCAGGATGAGCTCAACTCAAAAAAATCTTTCTTGTAAGTCATATATAATCACCGATGAGACGTTGGGTAGAAATTTAGTTGAGCATCAGGAAACCATGCCACATGTTGCTCTCCTAGCAAAATTTTATTCATTTCATAGTGTATGATGAAGAAATTTAAGTCCTTTTACAGGTGTGGTTTCTGCATTATTACAGCAGATGGTTTGATTCACCATGTTGAGGTCACTCAAGAGCCTAGTGCATGCACTTATCCAATTTCTTCTTCAAGCAGTTGCATAATGCAGAGGGGTCAGTTCCCTCATAACGTGTCATGCCTGGACTTTCATCCATTCCTTTCTTTGGCAGTTCTAGTTGCTGATTCTAGTGTCTCAGAAAACTCTAAAGACTGTCCTGGTATGATCATGACATCTTAATTTTAGATATGTATTTAGTTACTTTCATCAAACTCGTCATCTGAATATCTCAAATTTGTATGGGAATCAATTATTAAACTAGCATTGAGCATTTTGGTTGAGAAGTAATGCCAATGCATCTGTATGCATTTTCATGTGTTTTATATGCATACACACTCTTATGTTAATTTCTAACTTCATATTTTCACCAGGGACCTATAGTCTATATGTGTTGCGTATCACCAAAAACTCAGAGCTAGAGATAATGTTCTGTAGTCCTCAACTTGAAGGATTATTTTCTTGTCCTAAAAGTCATACAAGCCTCTTAACATCTCCAAAAGTTGCAATCTCACCACAGGGCAAGTATGTGACTACTCTTGATTTGAATGGATGCTTAAATGTTTTCAAGCTAGACAGTGAAGTGTATTCTCTTTCCCTTCTTCCTATTGCTGAAAGGGAGCACCAACACATTTCAGATTATTTGGCATCTGGGAAGAAGAAATACTTTAATGATATCATTGATGTCAGTTGGTGGGCTGATCATATACTTACTTTTGCAAAGAAAAGTGGCAGTCTCATCATGTATGATATTATCAGAGGTATGGAAGTTATGGAGAATGATCAAATTTCTGTGTCAATCATAGAAAGAGTCGAGCATCGCCAAGGGTTTGTTTTCATTTTGGAGGGTACAACATCTGGAGATTCTATGTCTGGGCATATAGGAAAAAGTTCCCAGCATATTGAGCATGACACCTATGAAAACAACGACCAGCCAGATACTGATGGATTTTGCTGGAGTTTGATGTCATTATCTGAGAGATCTGTCTTAGAAATGTACAATATTCTGATCAGCAATCAAGAATATCAGGCTGCCTTGGACTTCGCCTCTCGTCATGATCTGGACACAGATGAAGTCTTCAAAGCACAATGGATGCATTCTGATCAAGGCATTCATGAAATAAACATGTTCTTATCTAAAATTAAAGATCAGACATTTACACTATCAGAATGTGTAGACAGAGTAGGACCTACTGAGGATGCTGTGAAGGCTTTACTTTCTTATGGGATTCATGTTACTGACCAGTATGTATTTTCGGATTCCGATGACAGCCAGTGCAGCTTGATATGGGATATGAGGATGTTTCGGCTTCAGCTATTGCAATATAGAGACAGGTTGGAAACATTTGTGGGGATAAACATGGGAAGGTGCGTATTTGTTTTTCCTATGACCGCCATAAGATGCGTAACAATGACAGATGAATGCTAAGATACGTTTTTGGTTCATGGAAAACATATAAAAAATATTGATAAACGATAGGGTCGCTAGCTACTTATGAAAAAAAATGAAATCTTTGATTTAATTTGTTTAGTTTTATTTACATAATAAATTTTTGTTAAGATATTCAAAGAATCTAAAACTTCCAAGAAGATAATATGATCTAGGATCAATTAATTTTTCTGGGAATATATTATGAATGTATTTCACTTCTCTATCTTCAGGAAAATGTTTATTTATTTAAAGAGAGAATGAGTTAAAAAGTTAATGCCTTAAATAAACCAAATGCATGTGCTGCAGATGAAGGTGTGAGGCACCTGTCTAGGCTTCAATCTAGGTGCTTGGGCAGCTGCCCTGCCTGGAAGCCTGGAAAGACTAGGTGCCTAGGCAGTTGGGTTGTCCAAGCATCTAGGTGGGATCTCTAGGAGCTACCTTTTACAACCTTAATGAGTTATACACTCGTATAATCTATTTGTGTCATAACATTGGTGCTCTGTTGTTGACTAAAATTATATTCTCGATAAGCTCTTTAAAATTTAAATTCCTATGCTCTTTAGCTATTGTCATCTTCATATACTATCTTCTGTTGGACAACTACTTTTTTCTTCGAGGGCATTTGATTAATTTTTATCCTTCTAGCTTTTAACTTTGAATGTGATCATTTAGGCTAATCAACTCTTATGAAATTTACAAGTGCAAATCATCTCATTAACTGTCTACGAGTATGCGGCAACGCGACACCAACCAACTGTAGCTTGAAAAAATCAGCTGAAGTTCTGATGCTAAGGGGTGATGGAGCAAAGTTGATGTGCCGGTTAGGGATTGGGGTCCAAATAAGGTTCGCCGTCTTGGTACTGGATCCTGTATCGGTGCTATACTAGCACAGTATCGATACGGTACGATACGAAAATTTTTGGCGTACCGAGTGTTAGTACGCCACTTGTACCGGATACCGGTTCGGTACACCACCCATACTGGATACCGATATCGAACTGGTACGATAGGATACTCAGTACGCCATCCGTACTGAATACCGGTATCGAACCGGTACAATATGGTACGCCCCGTACCGTCCGGTTTGGACCGGTACGGCATATCTTGGGTCCAAAAATATTAAACTAAGATGGTATATGAAAAGTAAAAGATATAATTAAGACTTAAAAATAATAGAAATTATGTAAAAGTTTTAAACATCTGCTGCCTTATATTAAGACAATCTAGTATTTTATTTAATAACATGATAAAATAAAAGGACTATATCTATTTTTGAAATGCATCAATCCATATAAATTTAAAACAAATTTTATGAGTATCTGCATTGAACTGTCTATCAATGGTAACGAACAAATATTTCATGTTATTTGGTAAAACCCACATCTTATTGGTTTTGTTTGAAAGCACATGTTCAAATCAAGGTGGACTATTTTCATCTATCTGCAAGCTGAAGCATGCAGGTGCCTCTTTTGATGTTCCGTTTCAGCTTAGTAGGCCAGAAAACAAGAATTTTCATATTTTATTTTTATTTAGGAGCTAAATAGGTTTTTTTGATGAAAAGACTGTTAATATTTGTTCAGATGCTTTTAAGTACTCAATTCATATGCATAGCAAGGTTGGATTTCCAATAATTATTCGCAAATATCCTACCACTTATATGCGGTCTCTTGAAGACTGCATTTTCTGTTGTATTATTCTATTAAATTTAAAACCCTAAAAATGTTTCGGTGCCTTTGCCTAGTTTCTGGCTTTCATCTTGTCATATTCCTCAAGATACTGACCCCACAAAACTTGCCTCTTGTTGATGGTAGGAGAATTATGTTGGTGAGTGACGGTTAATCTTTCACTATGCCCTTCAGTCCTTCATAAACTTTTGCTCGTGGAAAAAAAAATTGGGTCCAAAAGACAAATGAGTTCTTCATACTATATTTAATGGCCAATGTAAATTTTAGTTGTACTCTCTGATATGGCATTCAAGATTCGCTGTCCAGGTACTGGACCTTGTACTGGTATCATCCTATTACAATATCGGTACATAGTATGGTACGAGATGGCTAGACGTACCGAGTGTTGGTACGGTATGAGATTGTGTACCGGATTCGATACCAATATGGTATGGTATGTTTGATATGGTATAGTATAGTACATTCAATGCAATATGGTATATCTGGTATGGTATGGTACCCGATCGGTACGGCAAATCTTGATGGCACTAATATCTCGCTTAGTTCCTTCATGTGAAATCAAGCTCTCAGAAGTCCATTAGCATGTATGAATTAGGCTTGCTGCATTTTATTCTCTTAATCAACTGCTGTTTTTTTCGTTCCAGGTTTTCATCACAGGAATATTGCAAGTTCCGTTCTGTGCCTCTCACTGAAGTTGCTCTAGCTCTTGCTGAAAGTGGCAAAATTGGGGCCCTTAACCTGCTCTTCAAGCGTCATCCTTATTCAATCTTTCCTAGAAATTTGGACATCCTGTCATCTATCCCAGAGACGGTACCTGTTCAATCTTATGGTCAGCTCCTACCAGGGAGGTCTCCTCCTAGCATCATTGTTCTACGAGATGGTGATTGGGTTGAATGTGAAAAGATGGTATCCTTTATAAATAAATTACCAAATGGTTCTGAGAAAAGTGATCAATTTTTGACTGAAATCATATTGAAGCATTCCAAAGGCCTTGTTTGGCCATCAGTTGCTGAACTTTCTGACTGGTACAAGAATAGAGCAAGGGAAATTGATAACTTAAGTGGGCAGCTGGACAATTGCCTTTCTTTGGTGGAGTTTGCATGTCGCAAGGGTATTGTGGAGCTGCAGCAGTATCTTGAAGACATCTCATACTTACATCATCTCATCTATTCTGATGGATCAGATCAAGATTTTATTATGAGTCTTGTCACCTGGGAACAATTGCCAGACTATGAGAAATTTAAAATGATGCTCAAGGGAGTTAAAGAGGACATGGTAATGCAAATACTGCAGGAAAGAGCTATTCCATTTATGCAAAACCGAGATTTTGCTGAATGCTTAGGTTCTCAAATTCAGGTAAAAGAAGACCAATACTTTGCACATTGTGCATATGAAGAATCATTCCTGGTCAGATGGTTGAAGGAGATCGCTGCAGAGAATCGGTTAGATATATGTTTGGCAGTAATTGAAAATGGATGTGGGGACTCACCAGTTGATGGCCTTTTTAGAGATGAAAGAGAAACAATAGAAACTGCACTGCAATGCATATATTTGTGCACTCTTACGGATCAGTGGAATATGATGACATCAATTTTGTCAAAGCTTCCGCGGAATAAATTAAGAGAGAATTCATCTGAAGCTGGCACAGATTTTACTCCAAGGCATGGTATGGGGAGTTTTGGAACTCCCAAGTTTTCTAACACGACCAATCAACTTGGAAAATCACAACTGCTGTCAAAATCAGCAAGCTTGCACAAAGGAGTATCTGTTTCAGAAAATTCTGGAGGATGCGCTAACCAATTAGATTCTGATCTAATCAATGATAACTTGGAAAAGAGAATAAAAGTTGCAGAAGGCCATGTAGAAGTGGGGAGGCTGTTGGCATATTATCAGGTTTTAATCTTTCTAGTTTCATCTTAGACAATATTTTCAGTACCTTTTATTGGAATGTTTATCTGCACTTGAGAGTATTTCTTTGCTTTCCATGTTGTCACTCCATTGTCCACACGAAGCATAATTTTTCCTTTTGGCTATTTCTTGTAAACTTAATCTGGTTGAATTTCTGTTTTGAGATCACCAACGAACAAATAAAATCCAACATATTACAAACTAACAATTTATACAAAACATAGAAAAAAATATAAAGTTATATTCTATTCTAATTCAAATTACAAGCTAACAAATAAAGACAAATTCCATCTCCATAAAGTTAAATATTTTATCAAAAAGTCAGTAGAGACCCGATATAAATGGGTTTCCCGAAATTGGAACCAAAGCTGACCTCACCCTATCTAAAACCAGAACCAAAGCAGCTCAACAAATTGGTTCAGTTCGGTTTTTGGTTGACCCAAATACATGTGCCTCTAGTTATTTAGATTCTAGATTGAGGTTCTCATGCCATTTGTTTATCTGCAGGTCCCAAAACCAATGAGTTTCTTTTTGAGTGCTCAATCAGATGAAAAGAATGTGAAACAACTTCTTCGACTTATTCTGTCAAAGTTTGGCCGTCGGCAGCCCATTAGAGCAGATAATGATTGGGCTAACATGTGGCGAGATATGCAATGTTTTCAGGAGAAGGCATTTCCTTTCCTTGATTTAGAGTATATGCTAACTGAATTTATTAGAGGGCTTTTAAAAGCTGGTAAATTCTCCCTTGCAAGGAACTATCTTAGAGGGACAGGTTCAATTGCTTTGACTACGGAAAAGGCTGAAAATCTTGTTATTCAAGCAGCAAGGGAATATTTCTTCTCAGCTTCAAGTCTGTCCTGTAATGAAGTAAGTAGTGGTCAGAAAAGTTGTATTCTATGCATATGCTTGTTATCCAATAGTTTTCTGTGCACTTGATAACTATACACTATTGCAATCTATTCTTGGAAGCTGATATTGACCAAAAAACCTTAAGAAAATATCAACGTATTCTAAATAATATTGTGAATACAGTCCATGTTAATAAGTCATCTTTGGTCTTTCTTGTTTACTTGAGCCTAGAACCAAGAGATCTGCAGAATTCCCCTTTTTAATAAGAACTTGCATTTTTTTATTTTTTATTTTTTAGGGTGTTGGCGGGTTTGAGTTATATAAACATATATTTCAGTTGATATTGTGAACATTAGTATGGACCATGGATTAGTCATTCACTTTGCAATCATATGTTACCCACTAAGTTTGGCTACATCTTATTAAAGTTATCTTGTTAATTGAGCTACAGGATCTATGTTTGGTTCATTCCCTCTCTACTAGGTGCCCCAAATGGTGATTATATGTTAAGTTGATGTTTTGAATCTATACTATCAAAATCCGTAGGGTGAAATGGATGGCAGGTTTCTCCTTTGACAGTCACTGTAGGAGTAGCCCAGTGGTGGGTTCACCTCTCACTTGTGGGAAGAGTTTCATGTTCAAATTATGGTATGGTGCATATAGCTCAAACCTGGGCGAGTTCAGAACATATGGGTGTCATTTGGCTGGTAAGGCAACGGATGCAGGATCTGTATGATGGTTTAATTCATTTGGTTGGCACAATTCTACAAGATTTCATTGTCATTTGGAAGTATTTCATCATGATTTGATGTGGTTAAAATGCAGTCTAGTATCAGTTAGTATGGCCAATTATGTATTATATGTCCAACGTGATTTACAGGCTCTTGTAGCAGATTCACTGCACCCTGAAATCTTCCTTTTAATGCATCTCAAGGATCACTGAGTTGATTTATTACTTCCCAATAATCTCTCTCCATTTGGGTGCGCTAAATATCAAATAATAGAACGGCGGTTACCAAAACAGTAAATGATCAAATGGCTTATTTTCCAGCAATTTACTATCAATTGCTATAGCAATAATTTTAGGAAAAGAAATAAACTTTTTGTGTCTTCAGCACTCCATATAGAATGAATCTTGCTGTAATTTTGCAGATCTGGAAGGCTAAGGAATGTTTAAGTCTCTTTGCAAATAGCAGAAGTGTTAAAGCAGAGGCTGATATTATTGATGCTCTCACCATCAGACTTCCAAATCTTGGAGTGACTCTTCTTCCTGTGCAGTTTAGACAGATACGAAATCCTATGGAAATCATTAACATGGTGATTTCAAGTCAAACTGGAGCGTATCTCAATGTAGAGGAACTTATTGAAATTGCTAAATTGCTTGGATTGAGCTCTCAGGATGATATAGCAGCTGTAGAGGAATCTGTTGCAAGAGAAGCAGCAATTGCTGGTGATCTGCAACTGGCTTTTGATCTTTGTCTGGTTTTGGCAAAAAAAGGGCATGGACCGATTTGGGACCTCTGTGCTGCAATTGCAAGGGGTCCGCATCTTGACAACATGGATACAAATTCTCGAAAGCAACTTTTGGGTTTTGCTTTGAGCCACTGCGATGAGGAATCAATTGGGGAGTTACTGAATGCTTGGAAGGAGGTTGATATGCGTCTTCAACTTGAGCAGCTTATCACTTCGACAGGGACAAATCCTCCAAACTTCTCTATTCAAGGCCCTTCAATTGTATCACTTCCTGTCCATAGTGTTCAAGATATATTTGACATAAGAGACAGCTCAGAATCTGTGCAACTTGATCCTTGTAACAAAAGAGGGAATGATGATGTTAACTTTAATAGTATAAAGCAAATACTTTCCAACGTTGGCAAGGACTTACCAAGTGAAGGTGGGATTAAATGGGATTCTCTTTTGAGGGAAAATAAGCGAGTCTTATCATTTGCTGCATTAGAGCTTCCTTGGCTTCTGGAGTTATGTGGTAAAGAAGAATATTGTAAAAAAACAATTCCTGGCACAAAAACTTCTTTTAGAAAGCATAACATTTCCATACAAATGCAAGTTTTGGTCAGTATCCTCTATTGGTTGGCCAGCAATGGTATTGTGCCAAGTGATGATCTGATTGCATCTCTTGCAAAGTCCATCATGGAACCTCCTGTCACTGAAGCAGATGATGTTCTTGGGTGCTCATTTTTGTTAAATCTCGTGGATGCTTTCCATGGAGTGGAAATAATAGAGGAACAACTGAAAAGAAGAGAAGCATATCAAGAAATTTACAGCATCATGAATATGGGGATGGCATATAGTTCACTGAACAACTCTCAGAAAGAATGCTCAAGTCCTAATCAGAGAAGGAAGATGTTGCTGAACAAATTCCATGAAAAGCATGCATCATTTAGTTCAGGTAGTTTACTTACAATTACTAGAGATCCTTGCTATCGAGACCTGTGCTGAAAAGAATTGCATAAACTTAATGTAAACAATTTATTTAAAACATTGAGTGCATTGTGATTGGGCAGGGAGATATCTGAGCTGCCATCGGCAAACAATCAAAAGAGGCAGTGAATGGCGACACTGATAAAAAAGTTTTTTATAATTTAACACAACAATTTTTGCATGGAACCCATAAATGTCTGTAATTTTTAGCAAAATGCTTGCTAAACAGAGAAATTTGACCTTTCAATTCAATATAGAGACTCTCATGCATATCCAATAATGGAAGACAAAACAGAGCACACCATTAACAAAACCTGATGTTTCTTCTTTGTCTTGAAAGTGTCTGTGCTTTAAAATTCATAATTCATTAATTTAAGTTTTTTCTCTCCCTTTGTTATGTCTAATCAGATGAAATAGACCAGATTGATAAAGTGCAATCCACATTCTGGAGAGAGTGGAAAACAAAGTTAGAAGAGCAGAAACAGCTTGCTGATCAAGCAAGGGCACTGGAGCAAATCATTCCTGAAATAGAAACTGCCCGCTTTTTATCAGGGGACGCCGATTACATCAAGAATGTTGTTTTTTCCTTCATTGATTCAGTAAAGATGGAGAAGAAACATATTCTTAAAGAAGCAGTTAAGTTGGCTGATACCTATGGCTTGAATCGTACCGAGGTCTCTCTCTCTCTCTGTCTCTCTGCCCCCCCCCCCCCCCTCTCTCTCTCTCACTCACACATGCATGCAGGCATAACATGCGCTTATGCTCATGCGTGCGTGCATGCATACACACTTGCCTTGCCACTTCCCCCTTCCTCGATCTCTCTACTAGATCTTGACATGTGCAATGCATGTGATTGGTTGTGAGTGACTTCTAATTTTTAATTTTTTGAGATATATATTTTCTTTTTTTCTAATGCAGTTTTCTTCTTTAATTGGAAGCGGGAGTCTGAGTTTTTCGAAAGAAATAAGAGACTGTGAAAAAAAAAAGTAAAGTAGAAGTAGACCATTGTGATCTCAACCACATAGTCTAGATATTTTTTGAGATTTTTTTTTCCTGAGATCTATCTTTCTTTCCTTTCTATATGGCTGTTCTTTTTGGGAAACCTTAGCAGAATCCTGAAGTTAAGGTACTTTACCTTTTTTATTATTTCTTGGGATACCCAGACTGTCTGTTTTTTGTTTATTTGAACTAGATGGAAAGCTTCTGCTTCTCAACTCCTGTTTCTTAATAACCACTCAATGATGCGATATTTCACATGATGGTGTGCTGAATGAGTGACGGTTGTTCTGGATATATAGTAGTAGATGTGCATATGCCCACCAACCTGCCTGATGTATACAATGTTCTGTTATTTGACCTATCAGATGAGCATGCTCCTTATTGTTGCTCTTTTGTAGGTGCTACTACGATTCTTTGGCTGTGCTCTAGTATCTGAACATTGGGGAAATGATGATATTCTTGCTGAAGTTTCAGAATTTAGAGAGGACATAGCCAAATGTGCTACAGGAGTCATTGATATGATCTTCTTCATTGTCTACCCAGAAATTGATGGGCATAACAAGCAACGGCTTTCCTACATCTATAATATACTCTCAGCCTGCTTCTTGCGTTTGAGGAGAACTGAAGATCCGGCATTGGTGACATACTTGGAACAAGGACATATGCACATCCTCGAGCCATTTCAATTTTATAAAGTTCTTGAACAAGAATGCCAGAGAATATCTTTCATCAATGGACTGAACTTCAAAAATATTGCTGGACTGGATGATTTAAATTTTGAGCATTTCAATGAAGAAGTCTGCAATAACATCCATGAATCTACTGTGGAATCTCTAGCAGATACAGTGCGGTCCCTTGTTAGTCTATATGATGATTCACAAGCCAAGGGTCTCATATCATGGGAGGGTGTTTACAAGCATCATGTTCTAGGCCAATTGGCATTTTTAGAAGGCCGAAACGAAGCAAGGTCAAATAGCATAAATGCTGATGAGTTGCAAGCCCTTATAGAAGTGAATGAGCTGAATTATGACAGCTGCAAGAAATATGTCAGAGCTCTGTCAAAAGCAAATATATCATACATTATCGGGACATACTGCACACTATGTTTTCCTTGTAATTTTTCTAGGAGCCTGCCAGATGAACCTGCATGGAAGGATTGTCTGATTGTGCTTTTAACTTTTTGGATCAGAATGGTTGAAGATATTCCAGATAAATTGACTGCTGAAGACTTTCCAGAAAAGCCTCTCCGTTGTGATCCGAAGAATCTGTTGAGATGTCTGAAAGTTTTTAAAATATTGGTGATGGAAAATGAGGTATCTGCCGATCAAGGATGGAGTACTGTCTCCAACTATGTTAAATTTGGCCTTGTGGGTGGTTTGACTTCAGACATCTTACCTTTTTGCAAAGCCATGGTTTTTTCGGGGTGTGCTTTTAGATCAATTGCTGAAGCATATTCTAAAGCAGAACCACATCCAGCAGTCTCAAGTTTGGACAGCAAAGGTCAGGATCTTCTCGATCTCTACATCAATTTGATGGATACAGTTTTATCAGATTTAAGGAGTTCCAATGAGCGCCAAAACTTGCATCATCTGCTGTCCTCTCTGAGCAAGTTGGCAGGTAACCACAACGAAGATCTTATGATGATCAGATCTAAAGTGTGGGGAAAACTAAGTGCATTTTCAGATAACATGCAGCTGGAAAGTAACAGACGGGTGTATGCTTTGCAGTTGATGCAATCAATCACAGGAAGAAATCTCAAAAGCCTTCCAGCTGAACTTGTTTCAGAGGTCGAGCCATGGGAAGAATGGGATGAGTCTGGCTGCATGAAGACTGATGTGGCTGCAGAGGGAGTTGATGTGTCTAACAGTATTACAAGTACCTTAGTTGCCCTTAAATCATCGCAGCTGGCTGCAGCAATTTCCCCAGATATTAAGATCACTCCAGAGGATCTAATGACCATTGATGCAGCAGTGTCTTGTTTCTTAGGCTTATCGAAGAGTGTCGATTCTGCAGAAAATCTACATGTTTTGCAAGCTGTTTTAGAGGAATGGGAAGAGCTATTTTCTGCGAGAGTAGAGAAGGAAATGAGCACTGAATCACCTAAGGAATCCACCAACTGGAGCAGTGATGATTGGGATGAGGGCTGGGAAAATCTTCCAGAAGAGTTGGTCAATATGGATGGAAAACAAAATGGTTGTATCATCGTTCGTCCCCTTCACACTTGTTGGATGGTGATCATTAGAAGGTTCATTGAACTTTCCAAACCCAGTGTCGTGTTGGAATTGCTGGCACAATCATCATCGGTGACTGATAGTACATTGCTAAATGAAGATGAGGCCCGAAGCATGTTTCAGCTTGTGGTTGGTGTTGACTGCTTCATGGCTCTGAAAATGCTTCTGCTGCTCCCTTATGAGGACCTTCGTTCTCAATGCTTACGATCTGTGGAGACTAAACTTAGAGAAGGAAGCATTTCCAGTGCATCAAATGCAAATGATTATGAGCTTCTAGCACTTCTATTATCATCCGGAGCCCTACATCAGATTGCCGCCGATCCATCCTATTCCAAAGTGCTATCTCACATCTGCTTTTCGATGGGCCATCTTGCTCGGATTTGCCAGGAAGATATGCTTAAATTTAGCAAGGGTGATGGAAGCAGGCCACACCAGAATAGCTCATTGCTATTTGCAAGGGTTCTGTTGCCATGTTTCATATCCGACCTCGTCGCCGCTGGACAACCTGTGCTGGCTGGATTTATCATTTCCCAGTGGATGCACACCCATGCATCCCTCGGCCTTATTGATGTCGTCGAGGCGAGTCTAAGAAGGTATTTGGAAGGACAGTTCCTCCAAGCACAGGCACGAGGTGGTGGTGAGGTTGGTTTCGAAGAGTTGGATTCATGCGGGTCCTTCGTGTATGCAGTTTCCAGTCTAAGAGTTAAGTTGGTAAACCTGCTGCAGTCTGCTTTGTTGGCTCTTCCAGATAACAATGCAAAATAAGATCAAATTTTTGCTATTGTACATGCGAATGTATTTGATGTAATATCAATAGTTCTATGATGATAGATTAGGAATATATGCACAATATCCAAGTCCATAGAAATATTCAATGATTTGAAAAGGATTTTTTCCCACACTACCATGATGGCTGCGGATTCCAAAAGTTTTCTAGCACTTGAATCTATATCTACCATGCGCGAAGCACGATCTCTATGTATGACACCATGAGTCGGCAACCAGGTCAGGTCCAAACTAAGTTCATAAACTCCTACAATAAGGCCTTGACGAGTGCTGCTCGCGACTCTAAGAAGGTAGAGTTTTTGGAAGTAGAGCTTTCTAAAATAGAGCTTTTAAAAAGTTGTTTGTTGTTTGGTAATTATATTTACAAGTGCTTTTAACATGTGTTTGGTAAATAAACTGATAAAATATTTTTGGTATGGCAAAATGACCATAAAGGACATTATATTAGTATTATACAACATAGCATAATAAAATATAATATTTATTAATATATAAATATATGATGTAAAATAATATTACTATAATGTAAAATAATATTATTATAATATAGTAATATAATATTGTATGCTATAGCATAATAATTTAATATAATATTAAATTATTTAACATAACATATCAATGTATTATGATTTAATGTAATATAATATTATATTTATAGTATAATACAATAAAAAAGATATAAAATATTATAATTATTAGTGTAAATTATTTTTTCATAATATAACAAATTTTCTAGCTATGTGTTAAAATTGGTTAAATAATTTTTAAAGAGACATTTTGTGTAATTGTTATATTTTATTATGGGTATTTTGGTAAAAAAACAACTTTCCGATCGGGCCTAAAAGTGTTTTTGGGGAAAGCTTCAAAATGGAGCTTCTCTCAAAAAGCTGTTTTTAGCTTTCTACGAAAAGTAAAACAACTTTCCGAGAAAGCTAAAATATCTTTTCGAAATTTTTACCAAACACCCATATTTCATCTAAAAGTATTTTTGGAGGGCTAGAAAGTGAACGGAGCCTAAATCATACTGTATGTAAATTTTAGACCAACCATTGTGGTACTATATAGTTGAAAGCACAGTGGTTCCAACACGGGGCAAATTATCATGCAAAATAAGTGCATTTGCATGCACTTGGATTGCCAAAGCCAAAATGTTGGAGGTATGGCTTTTCGAAAGTTTAATCGAACATTAAATGATGAACTTATGAGTTGGGATCCTATGTGGTGCGTTTATTGAGGAAGGTATATATTTGGATGGGCGACACATCGCCAAGATGGAAGACAGCCGTCCATCTCCGAGATGGGCGTGCTAAATATCATGGGCTGAAAAATTGGTGACAGTCATACATCTCTAAGATTAGCGCTGCAGTGCAAAGCATGCACCATGGAGATCCAAACTCCAAACTTACAAGACTTTCTTAGTTCTCAATGTCAAAATACCATGTTGATAAAACCATTGAGTCCAAAGACTTTAGTGCAGCCATCAAGAGAGCCCAGCTGGCATCTTACTTATTTAAATGAGAATGCGAAGCATCAACTTAGAAATATCTTTGAATATAATTTCTTAATGTGGCGACAAGCAATTGACAGGCCACCAAACAAATGAAGCAATGCAAAAGTTCTAGACCTAGGAAAATATATTTGGATGATGTTTCCAAGATGCTAAATCATGTTGTTTAATATATCAATCAATGGTAGGTAATTGAACAATGCATTATATAATCCTTACGTAACTACTTATCTTGTTAATTAAAGCACCGAACATTGAGCTGTTTGCTGCATGGAGGACGGTGAATAATTGAACCGTTGAAACCTTCCAAACTCCTGCCTTCCAAACTGGTACAAACTGGAGAGGACTGGAACTCAATTATTTTGGTACTTTTAACTCCTAGCATGATCAATGCATTGTTGGATGTGACAAACGTGGTGCATTCGAGTGGAGGCAATCACAGCTATTGGGTGTCACAAGTGGCCTTTAATTAGCCAGTCTCATATGGACCACTCGATTCACCCTTGTGGACCCAAAGCCATGAAGGAGCCCTCTCACCAAACATTCAAATCCATGTCTCCCTACAATTACAAGAAGACAAGAAGGTTGTAAAGATGAGGAAATAAAGTTTTTTAGTGGTGGAATTGGTGTGACTGGTAGCTGCAATGGTGGGGTTTTGGATCTTTGTCAGCAGCCTTGATTCTCTTACCTTAAGGGCTTGTTTTGGTTCGCGGGAAAAGAAGAAGGAAAAGTGTGGTCAACGAAAAAGTAATGAGATGCCTCTTGTTTGGTTGGAATTTTCAAAGGAAAGAGAAGAAAAAGTTGTATTCTCATAGGAATATGATTCCCATATTTTATGAAAAAGTCTTTTCCATGAGAAACATGAGAAAGTTACTTTCCCATAAGCCGAAAATCACTCTATTTTTATTTTTTTCTAAAAACGCCCTTCAGCATTAAGGAGACATTAAATATCTAATTTTTATTAAGAATATAATAGAAATTATACATAACTTTACTAGGAAAGTGGATGATCAACCAAACATAAGCATTCTGGAAATCTGTCATTTTTTCATGGCCAACCAAATATACCAAAAATATTTTTTCAGACATCCTTTTCCTATAAATCTACTTTTCAGAAATCATATTCTTAGAAAGAAAAATGTTTTTCATGAACCAAACGAGCCCTAAGCCACTTTCCACCTCACTCCTCACCTTCCATTTCTCCCAACTTTAGCCAAGAAGTCCCATGGGTATATATATATATATAGATAGCATCACCACCTCAAGGAAGTAAAATATGTGTGGAGAGAAGCAGAGCACCATTGAAACAGAGAAAGAGAGACAGAGCTAGAGATCTCTCGGAGAACAAAGAGGAGATGTCGGACTGGGGGCCAGTGTTCATAGCGGCGGTGCTCTTCATTCTTCTCTCACCAGGACTCCTATTCCAGATCCCAGGGAAAAACAGAATAGTGGAGTTTGGCAACTTCCAGACCAGTGGAATCTCTATTCTAGTCCATGCCATCATCTTCTTCGCTCTTGTTGCCATCTTCCTCCTCGCCATCGGCATCCACATGTATCTAGGCTCCTAATTATCCCTCCTCTCTAAAAAAAATTCCCATCTTGGAGCTGTTTCTCAAATGGGTGTTCTTAGTTCAGTGTATTTTCTCCAAAATCTCATTTTGGTGTTGTTTCCTCTATGGTTCCTCTTAGTTCAGTGTCATGTTGTTACTAGTGTTTTTAAGAGTTTTGGTCTCTCTTTGTTCCCTAATGCTGCAGTGTTGTGTAACTGAATAATGGAAAGATCATCTGCATAAAATTTGTTGCTGCTCTCGTTCTTTCAAAAAAAGTAATTTATTGCTGCTCTCATGTCATGTTTAGATGAATTTGTCTGATAGCAACTGGCTTATCCATACACTAGACATTGAATGGATTTTGAGTCCGTACTCTTGATACACTAAGTGGATATTGAGCTTGAATCCAAAGACTTGGTCAAAGTGATTTCAAATATTTTCATCTCTGATATCTTCTTGCTTGCTTCCATGTCTTCCAATCAGTTGTAGCTTTCAATGATGTATTCAACACACTAAAATGAGTTATTCCAGCAATCTTTTTGCGGCTGCTTGTTGGTTTTTTCCGCATTTCGTACTAAGAATTGTCGTGTTCTTGAGTATAGTAATGGTCTGCCAAAAAATTTTATGTTATCAATATATATTTGTTAGATTGCAAATGTACAAATTTAACAACCTATGGAATGACTTCTGCTAGCGAAAATCTAAGAGGAGCACAGATTTGTTGGGACTAGAATATGATGTTAATTTTTTTTTGAAAAAAGAGGGAGATCCATGCAAATTTTAGTTATGTAGTTTCAAATATTTAGAGATGCACCATCCGAGGCTCAAATATCAAATATCTGGTTGCTGTAACAGAGAGGTAACCAATGAGATTAAGTACCAATATTGTCACGGCTCATATTCGGAGCTTGATATGGACGTATTACCAAGAGATACAACCCACAATAATACGAAGCCAACCGTTTTCTTTAGCTTCCAAATTCATCTCAAACAAAATAGAATAAATAGAAATCTAATTTTATTATTTATTAAATACAACCATTATCGGTTCAGAGCTTTTAAATCTAAACATAAATGTCCAACCCATAATCCTCATAATTTAGAAAATTACTAAGCTACAAATTCATAATCAACTAAAGAACTAAAGTTTTGCTATATAGATCATCAAGCTTGGTAGCACGAACTTCAAGCTTGGATCATGCTTCATCCCTACTGATCTTATTCGCCTAGAGAGAGAAATATAAAAATAAAGATTTATGAGCAACACGACTTAGTAAGTAAACCTTTCACCATCTTATCGGATCAAGCATAAGTTTTTTTTTTTTTGCATGAATAGATGCCTCATAAAGTGAAAACAACAATTATTGCAAGATAGAACATCTCATAGTAAGTATCATATGATAAAAAAAGTCATAAAATTAATCATGCATACAATATCATGAATATATCATAAACAAGGTTCCAGTTATATGGCATAAATAAAATCATAAATCATTTACCATTTAACCATATCATTAATCAAATTACTTCTTTCAGACTAAATGCTGAGGTTACTATTATACTTGTGATAGTGTCGTAATCGACATACGCCAACTACTATTATCTATTGGTAGGGTTACCAACTACCATTATCCACTGGTAGGGTCGTATGCCAACTACTATTATTCGCTGGCAAAGTTGTATGCCAACTACTATTACTTGCTGGCATGGTCGTATGAAACTGGATGTCGATCTATACCACTTTTCGGGGCCATATATGGCTATCTCAGAATTTTTTTGTCATAGTCCTTAAAACAATTTTTCCTAAGTCATATGTTCTTAAATTATATTTTTTTGAATCATATATGAATAAAACACTAAAAGGCTTTATAGAGTTTATAGTCCACAAATAAGCATTTAGTAGTAGAATAATCATAAAATTATTATTTTCATAATAAAAAATTCATAAATATGGAGTATATATTCATAAATAGTACTAAATGGTAAAATAATCATGGAGTGTTGTTTCGTAATAAATCATGAGTTTTATAAGATTATATGCTTGATTTTTTATCTTAAGAAAATATGATATCATCAATATTTAATACTATTTTTATATTTTCATAATACCACAAAAAAGTAGAAATTTGAAAACTAATAAGGAGGGTAGGGTTACTTACAAGTTCGAAAATTACTAAGGAGTATAAGACTTACTTACCTCTTCTACCTTAGATCTTTTAACTTCACCAGATAAACTTGTTAAACATATTTAAAAAATATTAAGAGTAAGATTATTTCCTATTTTGTAACTTTAATGAAATAATTTGAGAAGACTTAACTGAGCGTACAGTGGTTTCATGTGGGTTAGATTTAGACGATTCACTTAGTAAATCTCAATCAGGATCAAGATCAATCAACGGTGGTTGGGGGCTCGTTCTTATATATAGAGGTGCTCCTAGGGTCCCTGCGACCCTAAGACTCCTCATCCTGGCGCAAATTGCTAGGGGGAGAGGAGGAAGACCCTAGCTAATACGCGTGGCGAACGCTATTTGCCCCCCTTGGGCCAAGCTTGGGCTGGTCAAATGGACCGGGCCCAGGCAGGCCTTCACAAGTATAGAATAATTTATTAAGGTTTGAACACAATAAGACACTGAGTTGAATATGAAATGACTTTAAACGTGCATATATCTCTTCAATACTACTGAAATACTTTGTTACACTTGGTTTCCTCAATAAACCAATATCGAAAAACTCTGTGATAATTCATCCATTTTTCTTGTGTGCAGAATTTCAGTATGAGCTTATGTGCTTGAAATTTATCATTTGATGAACTATTCGCTCAGTTATCTTTTTCTAAAAAACATATAGCACTGGTGGATGTCTTCTGGATGCTGCTCTTATCCTTATATCATTTAGGCGGTTTGTGCGCAATCTTAGCAATTAAGTCTACCTTTTCTGTTACTTTATATTTGTTTAAGCATCAAGGATTTTTTCCCTTTTTCATTTTCTTCTGCGAAAATGGTGGTGGATAAGAAACTGGTGATAGTTTACTTCTTAAAATTATTTTCAAAGTGGTAATGACAAGAGACAGTTTGATTCATGGTCGCTCTGTAGCTTGCGTCCGTTATTCTTATCTATAATTCTATAATTCCATGCATATACCAAAGTACTCGGTCTTACAGTACAAAGAATTCATCAAAACATCAGTTTGAAAATTTATACAACTTTTCATGAGAAGGATCTTGAGCACCACCGCAATCAAGTAGTCATCAATAGAGGAAATACAATTATAAGACATCCAAGCATAAATGAGGCACATCTGCCCTGGCAGGAGAAGATTAATAACAAGATTTTGTTTTTTATCATTCTTTTTTCTGGAGAACTAAAGATGGAGTGTAGACAATTAAATAGCTTTAAGGCAACCACTTAGAAAAAATTCCTTTTGCAAGAAGTAACATGAAACATTAGAATATTGATATAACATGATATCAGATTAGTTATAGATGTATGCAAAGTTTTGAAAAAAGGCACACTAGGTAATTAGGGATGTAAAGATGTAACACGCCACTTGTACTACAAACTCTCATGTAATATAGTATTAAATCAATATCTTTAATCATTACTCAGTAGCAACATGTTTGAATTCACTATAGAAACTGAAAAATATTTGCCAATATCTCCTATATGTATTGGCAAATTAGCCTCTCTAAATGAAGTTGTATAATTGGTATAAAGAGCTTGATTACTTATACAGAAATAACTTAAGGTTCTCACGTATACATAGAAAAGTACAATCAAAATCCAATTACAAATAACATTAGAAAATCAACTGTTGTCTGAGAGGCAGCCCAACAACACCAAAGGATTAGAAGACTCGAACAGCTGCTGCCTTGTGTCAGGCAGTGGAGAAGGGAGGAGATGAGGAATTTGCCACTGCAAGAGCCTTCATTTATGGTATGCATAGAGTTTATCCCACCCTAACCAAGCCTATTCTTCCTTCTGGTTTGATGAGAGCTTCGATCGACATGCATGTTGAAGCCTGAAAATCAGCGTTAACAACAATACACACCATTACATCAAAAAAATAAAAATAAAAATAAAATAAAGTAGAGCATTAATGGGATGGGATAACACTCATGCCTTTTCCCTGTCTTTTTTTTCTCTCCATCTCAGGCTAGATCTTTTTATGTTTATTTTTACGCGATTTGTGTTTATTTCCACAAACTAGTTCAAGAGGTAGTGTTTATTATAGAGACCTCAGTATTTATTTTTGCAGAGTTAGTACACCCATTTTTTTTCTTTATTTTCGCAATTGTTGTATTTATTCTCATGGACTAGGTTTTATCGTTTTAAGATTAGTATTTATCTCGAACACCTTAGTACTTATTTCTATAAGTTGGGTGGAGAGAGAGAGAGAGAGAGAGAGAGAGAGAGAGATGCTTCTCCAGGGATGGGCATGGGCATGGGCATGGGTGGCACGTCCTATCCCCCACCACCAATCTATATATATGTATGCATATATATATATATATATATATATATATATATATATATATATATATATATATATATATATATATATATATATATATATATATATATATATATATAGCTCTCATTTTTTCTTAAGTTTTGATGAGATCTTGCTATTAGTAATTCACATAGGCACGACAAGAGATAGATGTCATAACATCAGATGATTTCTTTTTGATGTCTAACCTTAATCCATGAACCTTTATTCAATAAGTCCATGAATTTAAGATGTGTATAGTATTTAGCGTGGATTTAAAGGTGTCATTTGAGGTCAAAGATATAAAGATCATATATCAATTTCCTTTCTACATTTTAGCTCCATGAGAGTAGTTTCTTGTTATAGGTGGTGTTGACATTACGTTATATAGATGCTGTATCTTCATCCAATCATCCATAGTTGAGTTTAGAAGTACTTTCAAGTGATTTTTTTTTCTCAAATTGTAACTGCATATTTAGCTTCAATTTATATCTAGTTATTCATATAATTTATAATCTTATATAAAATAATATTCAAAAGTACTACTTCTGGTGTATGAGCTACTAGAGAAGACATCTTACAAATTAGTTAGAATTAATACCAAGAATTTCAAGTCATTTGCTGACCTATACCCTACATATATAAGTGTGAAGATGCAGTACAAAAATCCCCTTCTTCCCTACCGTGTCAAATTCTACCTTTTTAAGCTTTATATTTGCATGTCTAACAAGTATTAAGTTTATCAATTTTCTCCAATATCTCACTTAAACTTGTATACCATGGTCTGCCGTACCGGTCCGGCCTAGGACCGGTACTGGATCAGCTGAAATCCGGTACCGGTAATTTATTGTTGAAGAACCGGTACGGAACCGGTACGGGATCGATTCGGACCGGTACGGAACCGATTTCATACTGGTCTGGAACGCCACCGGTACGCCGACCGGTACCGGTACGGCGGACCTTGTTCTATTTCTATTACTAACAATTCTTTTTGAAAAATGGCCATCTTTGATGCCACCTGTACTAAATTTATAGTTTTTTTCACAGTTATGATTTATACTTAAAAAATCATGTAAGTTGTACTTCTCACACTAGGCATATGCTCATTAATGCTTAATGCATAACCTAATTCCAATCAATAATAGCAAACATCATGCTAAAAATGAGGTTCCAATTAACATTTTCTAGAGCCTAGTCCATGCGCTCCACATGAGAGATAGAAGAGTACAGATGGTCAAGAAAAGTGGGGAGAAAGTGTAAAAAGGATAGCCTTGGAATACTCAAAAATGTGGACTACACCATTAAGCATTTGCATTTTTTATGTTGAAATGCAAATAAATTGTTAGATCAGTCCATGGCCTTACTTCATCCTGACTTCATTAGGTCCAATTTGACAGGGTTTTCTAGATATACGGTTTGAGTTTTAGTTTGAAATATGATCTATAGATTCTCAAAGGTGTAGCCACACGCCCTTGAGAATTTGCCATACAATATAGGGTGATAAAGTGTCAGGATCAACCTATGACTTGGTTTTGAGCTGATTAGGTCTGACATGACCAAATTCTAAATATATAGGTCGAGTTTGGGTCTGAATTGAAGAAATTGAGTTGGCTTTGGACGTCATATGCTTTCGGACTTGATCTAACATAAGCCTACTGGTGCACTCATTAGGCATAAAATAGCTCCCAAAATTTCCAGCTTAATCTAACTCAATTTAAAATGTTATGTCTCCTGACCCCTCTACAACTTATTTCAGGTTTATAGGTTGAGTATCAGGGCTACTTAATTATTTGTAGACGAAAGGCTCAGTTAAGATTAGTTGTATCATTAGTTATAGCATTTCCCACCAATATTCCTCTTTTTTAAGGAAGTAATTGAGGTTTGTTCCTTGTTGACTAAAAATTTTATTTTCAGTCCTTGATTTGATAGCCATTTTATGTTTCCTCATTGACTTATTCTTAAGTGTGCAAAAACTAGAAATAACAAGTATGATGGAAATAAGTGGGTTCGATTAAACATAAAATAACAACCAAACAAAGGACTAGGTATTAGTTAAGTAGGTGTTTTTCAGTCTCTCTACTTGTAGTCCATCTTATTACTAATTTCTTTGAATTCTCTTGTGATCCATTTTATTCCTAATTTTCCTTGCAGACATGGGATAAATAGTATACTTTCTTGCAGACATGGGATAAATAGTATACTTTCTTTTATCTTGTACTTTACTCAAATTTAAACTAAACCTAATATGGGTGCAAATGCAACAGTTTAGGTTTGGATGATCCAACAAGTCCAAACTATTTTCTACTGATCCGACTCAATCCAATCTACCAGCTTGGTATTGCCTTCATTTTTTGTTTTTATTTTGAAAAAATCTAAAAAGGAAAATGAACTAGATTGAACTACATGTGCAATAAAACTCATTAAATTTTTAAAATTGTTTGTAAAGTTTTTTAAAACTTTTTGAAGCAAAGGTTCATTTCTTTCGGCAAGGATAAAAATAAAAACAAGGAATAGCAGCGGTTTTGTTCATAAACAATCTTCAACATTAATCTTTATAGAGTATTTGACAATATATAGAAAAACAAAAGTTTAAAAACAACATCCACACCCAAAAAAAAAGGATCACATAAGCTCATAAAAGTGGAAAAATAAAAAGAACAGGAAAAACAAGACTGCCACTTTGAGGGCCAATGAAGATGGAACTACGATCTGACACTAGCCTTAAATATAGAGATGAGCTTGCAGAATGACAAGGAACGACATGAGGAGCATGGGCCAGAATGGAGACCCAGGAGTGGCCTAATGTATTTGGGAGCCTAAGGCCGTTTTATCTTTGAGGCCTTCTCTGCAGTGGGCCGGCCTAAGGCGAACTCACATGAGGCTTTTTTTTCTTTCCATTTTGTCTTTGAGGTTTTTCTTACGGTGAGCCTCCTTTAGGTCGGGGCCTTAGGCGACCGTCTCAGTTACCTAAGGATTGGGCCGGCCTTATGGAGACCCAGCTGGTTTTCATGTTCATGAAGTCGACTGGCCGGTGCTTCCCCGGCAACTGAAAGATCACTCCGGGGCTCAGGAATGCAAACAGAGCTGAATCGATGATGGAGGGAGCCCAATCCTTCATGGATAGCACTATATATCCGAGTACCTAAAACGTAGTGGCCAACTTTTCTGAAGTTGATCACCCCCGAAAAACAAGAGCTTAGAGAACTAATGGAGACCTTTGAAGTGTTTGAATTCAAGATGATATATAGAAAAGATGATGATGCTATTGAGATCAGAAGGAAAAGGTACCTAGGATGCCAAAATGCTCATTGCTTGGACAGTAATCTGGGAAAGCTAGAATAGAACAATCATTCCAAGGAATTCACCTTTAATTTTTTTTTTCTTCAAAAAAGTATATGCTACTGTTAACCAAGTGGTGCATTAATAACAAGTTAAATAAAAGATCACAAAGTTTTTGATGGCTTTGAGTAGGTGATACTATAATAATGAAGACCCTGAAATGCGCCTTGCATTACGGAGTGTGAACTATGTTGGGGAGTTCTTTCCATGGTTTGTGTTAACTAAGTAATGCTTGCATGACATTTGATCGATCAAAACTAGCAAAAGGATCGAGTAGTATAACTTAAGAATTTTTACAAATTTTTTGTTAGCATAATTTTAGGGATCACGTAACAACTAGCATCGTCTATAATATTTTTTCTTATTAGCGTGATTCTGTGCCAATCTATATTATTTTTCTTCATTAGGATGATCTCGTTAGAGTGATTTTAGGGATTATATAACAACTTATATTAGTTAGTAATATTTTTTATTGTTAGTGTGATCCTATAACAACCTATATAATTTTCTTTGTATAGAGTTTGTATACAAGTATATATAACCCCTGAGGTGTACCGAATATTCTGGATCAGAGAAATAAAATCTCTTCTCTGTTTTTTTCTCTTATTTTTTTTCTTTTTCTGTAAATATTTTAACATATTATTAGAGCCACCGATTACGTAACCTGCTGCCATCATGTCTTCCGCCTTTGCTGTGGCCATCGTCGTCATGTCTAGAAGCTTTGAAGACCCCCATTGCCGAATTATCGATCTCTGTTTCCAGGTGAATTAACACTCGAAAATTCTCTATTTTTTGGTGGATCCGCAGATTCTCTATTTTCTAATGAATTAATATTGATCTTATTGGTAGATCTGCATATCCTTTATTTCTAGTAGATTACTACCCGAATATTCTTTATTTTCTATGAATCTACAACTCCACCCTACCACTTTTTTTTCCAGCTTCAGATCTTCGGTTGTCTTTCCTCACCATCGCTCGTCCTATTTTCTTTATCTCCAGTTTAGTGTGATCCCATATCAGTCTATATTTTTTTTTTGTATGGAATCTGTACACAAGTATATATAACTCCCGAAATGTACCGAATATTCTGTAACAGAGAAATAAATTCTCTTCTCTCTCTCTTTTTCTCTTATTTTCGTCTTCTTCTACATATATTTTAACATTTTTATATGATATAAAAATATAAATTGATATGTAAATATAAAAAAAATTTAGAATCTTTGGTCAAACTAGACAATGTTTTAGTGCAGCTCATCCAGATCTAGTCGGACGTGCGCCCGATGGTAGAGGAGGCGTCGGTGAAGCTGGCCGCAAAGGCAGAGGAGGAGGAGGATGCGGGCGGTGGAAGGCAAAGGCAAAGGACCAGGCAGTGAGAGGCGAAAGCGGAGGAGGAGGGCGAGGTGGGAGGGGAGGTAGATGCCCGCACCGACAACTTCATCAATCAGTTCCGGCAGCGGCTCGAGCTTTAGCGACTTGACTCCATCGTGAGGTACAAGGGGATGCTCAACCGTGGGGTTGGAAATCGAAGTTAGAAATTATTAGTTTTCGCTTCTTTTGTCGTTAGAAATAGGGGAGAAAAGAAACGTCCTCAAATTGCATCCCTCTATATTATGTTTATGGTTGGGGATGAGGTTAGGTGATATAATTTGTAATTTGTAAATAAAACCCCAGATGGGGTTGGGGATGGGGTTAGGTGAAAGTGATCTCTCTGGCCGGATCAAAACAGAAAGAGTGTCTTTTATCACTATGAGCTTTCCGCTTTCATTCATTCGATACTCATCTGCTTCTATTTCCACTTTCCGTAAGCGAGTCCTGGCTCTTTCGAGCTGCTCAATGGCCCCTCTACGTAATTCTTCCGAATTTCGAATAGTACTCAAGGTCGCGGTATCTTTTTTACTCAAGATTGGGTCTCTATGCCAGGTGTTTTGCCCGTGGCTTCAGGGGGTATTCATGTTTGGCATATGCCTGCCCTGACCGAAAGATTTTGGGATGATTCCGTACTACAGTTTGGCGGAGGAACTTTAGGACACCCTTGGGGAAATGCACCCGGTTTATTCTTTAGGAACAAGCATTTTGTTTTTTTATTCTTTGTCTCTATAAGTCTCCTTTTTCTTTTCGGGAGCAGAGCAGTCACAGAATTGAAATGAAAATGATTGAAGTATTTTTAGAATGGCGATTCCTCACAATCGCTCCTTGTGATGCTGCGGAACCAGCGAAGCTAGGTGGTGCTATTATGGCGGGGGAAGGGTCTACTTCTGCTCCATCGGAATGCTTTTGTGGCAGGTCTTTCTATTACCGATATGGACCTCACTAATGGGTCTCGTTCTGTACCATAAGCGACGGCAGTCTTTAGCGGTCCGGTCATGTGTTCTATGACCATTTCGACGGCTTCGGACTCGGGAATGGCAAAGGACATCTTTGAAGCGACCGATGGAGATCGGTTAACATCATCTTCGAGATGAAACGTTTTCTCCGATTGCTAAAATGACCAATGTCAGATGCATTCTGTCCATAGCAGCGGATGGGAACTTTTTCAGTTAGATGTTCAAAACCTTCATGGTCGTTATAAAGAAAACCGACGTTCCGAAACGTCGACTCATCTTCGGAATCCAGGCAGGGAATTTATTTACAGTTTATTGTAATTTGTAAAAGAAACATCATTGATGAGATTATATGTAATTTATTGTAATTTGTAAAAAAACATTATTAACGTCCAGATGAGATTATATGTTCTTTTGTTGTAGCATCTCATTGATGGAGTTTGTAAAACAAACATATTTCCCGACTTGAATTTTCTGAGCATGTGCTTTTTCATTGGTAATAGACTTCTAATTCTTGAGAGAGTATTGTATATATGAGGTTGCTGCAGAGACCGATGCTTATAAACGTCGGCGGAAGCCAAGATAGTCCGACGCTTTTATGCGTCGGTAAAGCTTCCATTTTTGCCGACGCTTTCAAAAAGCATCGGCAAAAAAAAATTCCACTTTCCTCCTACCGACGCTTTCAAAAGTATCGGCGCTAAAATTACCGACGCTTGTAAGCATCAATATTGACTTTAAAAAACACCGAAAAAAATAAATTTTTTTATAGTAGTAATACTATAATAATAAAGACCCTAAAATGAGCCTTGCATTACCGAGTGTCAACTATGTTTGGGGACTTCTTTCCATGGTTTGTTTTAACTAAGTAATGCTCGCATGACATTTGATCAATCAAAACTAGCAAAAGAACTGAGTAGTGTAAATTAAAATATGTAAATATTTGTATGATATAAAAATATAAATTAATATGTAAATATAAAAAATTTCGGAATCTCTGGTCAAACTAGACCCGCGTCATGTTTTGGTGCAGCAGCCAGTGAAAAGCACGTGAATCTACAGTACTTTGGGAAACGTGAACCTTTCTTAAACGTTGGGTGGTCACACGAGAAAATTAATAAAGAGAACCCGGATTCCAAACGTAACCGGCCCTGGTTTCCGCTCCATTCCTTCTCTTTCTTTATCAACCCCTTCCCTTTGCTCTCCTTTCCTTCTGGTCTCCCTGCAATCTCCTCCCTTTCTTTCTCCAATACCACACCTCTCCTCTCCCGTGTTCTTGGGGTCTCAGGGGGAGAGAAAGATGGCGGACTGGGCGCCGGTGGTGGTGGGGGTGGTGCTGTTCGTGCTGCTGTCGCCGGGGTTGCTGTTCGAGCTCCCTGGGACACACCGGGCGGTGGATTTCGGGGGCTTCCGGACCAACGGGAAGGCCGTCGCCATCCACACTCTCATCTTCTTCGCCGTCTTCACCATCCTCATCCTCGCCCTCCACCTCCACATCTACACCGGCTAATCTAGCTACTTAGGCTTAGGTAATTTCTCACTTATAATTTAATTTTAGCTTTCCATGGCTTGTGAGCACTGCTGCTGATGCTGCTGCTGATGCTGCTGCTGCTGTTGTTGTGATGAATGAAAAGAAGAACAGTCTAATTTTCTCCTTGTCCTCTTTCTTTTGATCCATCTCTGCAAGGGCAAGGGAGTTTCTTTGTGTCTGTTTATGATGCTCCGCCGGAACATGGAAACAGAGGCATGTCACTTGGATGGATGTATGTTGGGCTGCTTTCCATCAATTATTCCATGAGTCCTACTGTGATCATTAGTCATTACTCATGGTGGGCCATGCACCAAATATAGCTGGGGTAGGGTAGTCTGGTCTGGCTTGGTTTGTATCTTTGGCCATTAGGTTCATGCCAACTAGCTTATGTCATATCCAGGACTTGTTTGATCCAGACGATTTTTTTTTTCTTACTAAAGTAATCTTTTAAAAATTTGTTGCTTAAATATATGATATATGAAAAAATAGTTTTTACATATTTAGTTGATTATAGAAAAATCGTACATTGCAGAGTGGCTTATATTTGGTTGAGCATTTATTTTTCTAAAATAATTATATAAAAGGCTTGTTATGCTCCTAATAGAGGAAGATCTTATTCAACTCTATCTAAAAGCTTAAGAATATTTTTGAAAAAAAAAAATCTCAATTTTCAGCTTATGGAAATTGAACTCCCGTATGTTCTATATGTATTTTTCTTTTCCATAAAAAATCTACTTTTCCATCTATCTTCTTCAAAAAATCCAACCAAGCATGAAAAAAAGAGTCCTTGAATCGTGGTGAATGTGGAATGGAGGATTGTGATTCCTTTATTTTATTCTATTTTTTCATACACTTTAATTAAAATATTTCTTTTTTAATTGATGTAGTAATATTCATCTTAAAGAAGGAATGAGATAGAATTTAACCAAGCTTGTTTTATTTATGAAGAAGTACTTGTGTTTTTACAAGACTGCCCTTCAAATGTTCAAATGGTTGCATAGAGGAAACTAGTCTATCAGGTTGTTTTGATTCCAGAGTTAACCTATGTGAAATTGTTCTAACACTAGGCCCAAATACCCGGAAAAAATAAAAAAAACAAACATAAGATAGTCCAAATTGCATTCTTTCGTTCAACTATAATTGTTGAATTAGCAATGTGAAAGCTAACAATAATTGTTGCGACCTAACAACACGCTTGTCTAACGTTTGCAATAAAGTTTTGAGCATATTAATACAAAGACAAACAAAGATAATGCTAATACTTCTACCAAAAAAAAAAAAAAAGGATATTGCTAATACAACTCACTTACTTGAAGGACCAACAAACCCTACGGATCCCTCGGGTCGCAATACGTTAGACTGAGGGTATATATTTTTCCTTTTAATTCAAGAAATATAATGGGGATGCCGCTATGATCGACGTTATTTGATGATCCAGGAGGATTATCATGCTATTATGGACTAGTTTCACCATTTTGAATAGATTTAGATGTAGTGTGGAAGAAAGATCTAATGCATTTAGAATCTAATAATGAAGCGTAATTTCTTGAGTATATAACTTTCTTATACAATGTTCGTTTTCAACATTTCAAGCATCAAAATAAAGTCCTTTCCAAGTACCAAGCATGAAGGGTTAAAAGGATCGTTATGACACTAATGTAAGAGGCGATGATGTTCAGGGACCAAAATGGACCATGTAAGACTTGAAATGGACTAGTTTAAGTAAAATTTTTCTCTTCACTAGTATTTTGAATATATATATATATATATATATATATATATATATATATATATATATATATATATATATTTCAATTTGGAAGGAATTAGGCAATGAAGCTAGAGATAAAATTGATGTAGCAGTTAAAATCTAATTCTAAGACAAGTTTCACATATGTATATATATGCGTGCATACATAGGCAAAGAACCTAGAGATAAAATTCACGTAGCAGTTAAAATGTAATTCTAGGACAAGTTTCATACATGCATGCTTACATCCATACATACATGAATACCTACATACCTATATATACATGCACACATATATGCGTATACACATAAATGCATGCATAATTTAGAAAAAATTGCTTTCAACTAAGAGAAGAATTCGACTAGAGTTTCGAGAGGTAGACATCACTTATATAAATGGAGATTTTCTGTATCAATTTACATTTAGTTAATAAAAGAAAAAAGAGCTCAAAACTCAAAACTCAAAACTCTGCAGGAAAATTTCATTATGTTGCAAGATGATATAGCATTATTATACAATGTAAAGTGCTTAGATGAACATCTAACATGTTAATTAGGATGCAAAAATCATCAACTTCGGCACAAAATGAATAGCACTCTGCAAATTCATGAATCAAATGCTTAGGTATAATGCTGTAACATGTATTACAATGCCTACAAAAGGACTTGGCACCCGTCATTGACACCCCTTTATTAAGAACTTGGCCAAAATCCAAGAATCTAACTTTATGATGGCACTTTCATCATATTTCTTCGTAAACAAGAAAGAAAAAGAAAGCTCATGAGCTCCAAAGAGACATATGTGCCAAGTGGGAAGCTAGCTGTGGAGCCGCTCTTCTTATTTTGTTTCTACCCTTTATGAACCCAGCCCTCTTACTTTCCGGGACTAAATTATTTACTAATTTTATGATATCATTCTAGTGGCAAGTTTGGTTCGAGTAACAAAGCGTTATTCGGCGACTTGTGGCCGAACTTTATTCTTTAGGCCACTTGTGCTCTAACTTTATTCTTCATTCTATTATTTCTTTTAACAAGTTGGTTGGCAAGTGCATTACATGTGCCAACTATCATATTTAATTTGACCTATAAATAGTTTTTTCCTAACTTATTATTTTATTAATAGATAATTGAGATTCGATGGTGTTGCTGCCAATTCCACAGCGATGATACTGGCTGCTTCTATGGATCTGCAAGACAACAAGAGAAGGTCAGAGAGTTTATTTGTTTGGCACCAATCGAACTCTCTGATTATAGACGGTTTTTTGGTGAGAGGTGAGAAAGAAGGAGGAGTTGGTTGACCGATAGAATAATTCAGCAATTGAATACTGTGTAGTAGAGTGATTATCTTTCGCGGGAGGTCTTCAGGCTTATTAATGGTTGGGATTCCAAATCTCTCACATATCTTAACAAACTAGGAATCGTGCCATAACAAATGTCCATCGGAATGCTTTTGTGGCAGATCTTTCTATTACCAATATGGACCTCACTAATGGGTCTCGTTCTGTACTAGGTATGGATTTATATGAATCTGCTGCATCTTTTCTCTCTAGTGTTGGATCACCTACTAACTACTGCGCTGCGATAAGGATCGAAATATGGCTTTCAAATTAAGTTTCAAATTAGTAGATGCTGCCAAAGGGAGTGGCGATGCCATATGCAAAAAGGAAGAGACTCATAGAATGGCAGAGGCAAATAGAGCTTTTGCACACTTTCGTTAATCCATGAACAGGATCTATATAGACATATAGATCCATGGATACATACATCTCGATCGGAAAAGAATCAAAAGAAAAAGAATCGGACAATATCTTTCTCGAAACAACCAAAAAGGAAAAGAAAGATGAAACATAAATCATGATCAACTAAGCCCTCTTGTGGGCTTGCTTAAGAATAAGAAAGAGGAATCTTATGGAAATATCAGCCGTCTGATATATGATGGAATTGATAGAACCTCATGTGCATTTGAGGGAAAGTGTCGAGCTGCTTCTACCGCAAGAAAGTTCTGTTGGGCTTAGATTAGTTGTCAAGCTAACTGGTTGTTGAGCCGAGATAAGAGGCTTCAGTTCTAAAGGTCTTCTACTTTAGGTCTACTCACTACAGGAAAAGAGGAAAAAGCCGACGCTTAAATACCGACGCTAGGAAGATGCGTCGGTAAGTTTCGTTCCCGCGCCAAATTTTACCAACGCTTTTAATGAGCATTGGCAATTTGAAAAATAGGACGACGCTTAAAAGCGTCGTCGTAGGCCTCGAGCTAACATCATGTTGCAAAGCGTGTGGAGTGCATGGACGACCCTTTAAAGCGTCGTTGTTGTTGCCTAAGATGACACTTATAAGGGTCGTTGAATGTGAACCCTAAAACGACGCTTATAAGCGTCGGCGAAGGCGAAGCCCTTTCCAAACCTAGCGCCCGACCCCAAGCCCTCATTCTTGCCCTAGCTACTCCTCGAGCCTCCTCATTCTCCTCTCTGATGCCGCCCTAGCCCTCGTCTTCCTCCTCTCCGGCGTTGCCTTAGCCCCCGTCTTCCTCCTCTCCGGCATCGACCGACCGACCTCAACCCCCTCCGCTCGAGGTATTTTTCTTCTCCTCCCTTCTCTCCCTCCTTCTTGCTTGTTCTCCTCCTCTTCTTCGTGTGTTCGTGGGTTGTTTTTCCTTCTTTAATTTGTTCTCTTGCCCTCAAGCCGTGATCGAGCTTCGCCTCTGCCCGAGGATCTTCTCCTCCTCCCTCCTCTTCGGCATCGATCGACCGGCCTCAAGTCCCAATCGATTGAGGGCCGCCTCCGCCCGCAGTATTGCACTATGCATCATCAATTGCTTTTGGTGTTTTGATATCTACAAGAATAGGAGTTATAATGATAAATCAATATGGAATGATTTGTTCAAATCTGCTTGATTCGTTGGCCTGGCCTCTTCTTGTTAGGTTCCTCATTTATTGTTTGATACTCTATGGTCAGTGTTGTTTCATTGAATGCTAACGCCGCAGATAGAGTTAGATTAAGACAGATTAAATGGAAGTCCTCTTTTATGTTGCCTAATCTAGAAAAAAGCATAAGAATGCTCTTGGGAAAACACCTAATTGATGTCATGCTGGAACTTTGTGAGAACTACCACAAGCACAAGTCTTACTGTTTAACGATTTTGTTTTAATTAATACTTTGGTTTTAATTAGACTTGCAGTTAATGTTCAACTCAATCAGATGATTATTTTTCTAAAAAATCGTTAATTTAAATGTTTATGGTGCTACCGTAGGGTCCAACAGTAAGGCACGTTTGGCATGATAACCTGTTATTTTTTGGCATTTGGAAAGCCTGTGAAATCCAAGTGTTCCTTGAAAAACTTTGAACTGGAAATCTTTAAAAACAAAGACTCCATTTTAATGAAACTGATGAGACTAGTCCCCTCCATATTGTCAGGGGTAAAAAAAAAATCTACCAAAAGAAGCTTGTACGCAGAAAATAATTGAATAAAGCATGGTGGAGAAATCAGTAGTGGTCCTTTTAAGTTGCCTTCAATGGCAATGCTATCCTGCTAGACAGTTGAAAAACTTTAGTAGGAATATTTTAAAAGAAACCTTCATTTATTTAATGAAACTGGTGAGACTGATCCCTCCCTATTTCTCAAAAAAAAAAAATCTATAAAAAAATCTTGTAGGCAGAAGATGGAACACATAAACTGCCTTGGGAGAAATGAGTAGCGGTGCCTTAAAGCTGCCTTATATGTCAATGCCATCCTTATAAACAGTTGAAAAACTTTAAGCTGAAAATCTTACAAGAAACTGTCATCGAGAAATGAGCATCGGTAGCTATTGAGGTGGTAGCTCAGTGAAACTAAGCCTTACTTTCAATCAAGTGGTTCCGATTTCGAAACGCGCGGACGTCAATTAAATTGTGGAGACCGAATGCTCCCTACTCGGATACGTAGTCTGGAAGGGCTTATTGATCCTCTGGTAGCCTTGGTGCTAGGTATGATGTACTCACACGGAGGACAACTGTGCTGGAGCCCAAAAGGATAATGAGCCGAGCCCATAGATGGAGAGGGTATGAGTAAAATCGGCCGGCGTGTCTAACATACGGTCATTTCTGCCCGCATTGAACATTCTTCTGGTGGGATGGGAGCCTAGTGGAGGCTGCTACGCAGGGGTGAGCTTGTCTCTTTTTTCTCTCTTTTTTTTTGTTTCAGAAAAAAAAAAGAAGAAGAAAGAGTACCGGTCTTTTTAAGTTGTCTTGTGAGTAGTCTTTTTTTTTTTTTTTTTTTCTTTTTTTTTACCAAAGCGAGGAGGGTGCAAGGGGCAATCTCGTTGACCTCAGATCTAGTGAGAACGAGTCAACCATAGATTGCGGCTGTGATGGGTTACCACTACTGTGACCTTTATGGTGGCAAAAGCTTGCCCTGCCTTCACGTTGAGGTCTGCTCATTATAATACAACAACAAGCACAAGTCCTACTGTGACCTTAACTAGCTTGTTGTTTTAGATTGCAGATGATAAAGATCTTTGTTGATTTGACTCAGTCAAACTTAGTTATCAGTGTGGTAACATCACACCAGTCTGATTTTTTTTTTATACCATAATTTTATTTATCTTTTTTTATATAAATTGCAGTTCAATCGGTATTCTAATAGAATGGACAAAAGTTAGATAAATAAGTTGAGATGTAGTACCGAATATTTGGATGGAGTTCAAAATTTCATTAAGTTTGCTTTTTGAGAAATCTAATATGAACGAGAAGATTTTATGTTTATATCAAAAATGTGTAAACAGATCTGCTCTTGAACCCAAAATGGTTGAAGAACATTTGGTGATGAATGGTTTTCTAAAGGATTATACTGAATGGGTACTTTATGGAGAGTCCATATTGCCGTCTCCATGTAACCAACCTTCCTATCTAGAACACACCTTTAATTTTGGATCTAGCAACATGGAACGAAATTCTGTAGGAGAAGATGATATAAGGGACTTACTTAAAGATGCTCTTAGACATAGTATTAGAAATTTAACAGATTTTAGTGGAGGACAACAAGAAGACATAATAGGTGATCAGTGTACTGTTATTAATCAGTCCATGCATGTTGAGGAATCTATACAATCTGATGACATAGCTCGTTATGATAACTTGGTGAAAGATTGTGATTAAGAACTGTATCCGGGTTGTAAGAATTTTATGAAGATTTTTTTCTTCTGCATTTATTACATTTGAAATATTTGAATGGGTGGTCCAGCAAGTCTTTTACTATTCTTCTTCAATTATTAAAGGATGCATTTTCGGAAGGTATTACTTTGCCATCATCTTCATATGAAGCCAAAAAACTAATAAAAGAGTTGGATGTTGGATACGAGAAGATAAACAGTTGTACGAATGACTGCATTTTATATCGCGGTAAAAATATCAACCAAGAGTCGTGCTGAATATGTGGAACTTCATGATGGAAAAAACATAAAGAAGACGAGAATGATTCATTGACTGAAGTGGATGCTGTACCAACTAAGAAAAAACCGACTAAAATTTTGAGGTATTTTTCTCTTATACCAAGATTGAAATTTTTTTTTGCATCACCGAAGACCGCTTCCTCGATGAGATGGCATGACGAAGGCCGTACAAAGGATGAAATGTTACGACACCCAACGGATAGTCCCGCATGGAAAGCATTTAATGACAGGCATCCCGAATTTGCTTCTGATGTTCGCAGTATTAAGCTAGGTTTAGCTATTGATGGGTTTAATCCATTCCGAACGATGAGCTCAACATACAGCACTTGGCCAGTTATTTTGATTCCATATAATTTGCCACCATGGATGTGTATAAAACAGTATTCAGTAATTCTGTCAATGGTTATTCCAGGTGACAAGGGCCCAAGTAATAATATTGATGTTTTTCTACAACCTCTAATAGAGGAATTGAGACAATTATGGGAAGGTATTGATGCATTTGATGCTTTCGCTGGCCAAAATTTTAAATTGTTTGATGCATATTTGGACCATCAATAATTTTTCTGCATATGTTAATTTATCTGGTTGGAGCACTAAGGGGCGTATTGCATGTCTTTCTTGTGGAGATTTAACCCACTCATATTGGTTAAAATATGGAGGAAAGTTCTGTTATATGGGCCATCGTCGATGGTTAGAAGCAAACCATCCATTTCGATTTCAGAAAGACTTGTTTGATAGTACCATAGAGTTGCGATCTGCCCCTATTCCACCAACTGGAACTGAAGTCTTTAAACAAATGCATGGCACCAATTATATACCGGGTAAGGTCTCTCAATGTTAAGAAGAGGGGAAGCAGAGGTTGCTGAGGATGCTGATAACTTTTTTGAGAATGAAGAAAGATTAATAGTAGAGGTTGCTGAGGATGCTAACAACTTTTTTGAGAATGAAGACAACGTATATGGTCAGGAAAATGATGATGACTCAATGGCAGCATCTACACAGAAACAACTATGAAAAAAAAGGAGCATTTTCTTTGATTTATCTTATTGAAAGTATAATCTTTCTCGACATAATCTTGATGTGATGCATATAAAGAAGAACATTTATGATAACCTGATTGGAACATTGTTAAATCTTGATGGAAAGACGAAAGATAACTTGAAAGCGCATCTTGATTTGAAAGATATGGGCATAAGATAAGAGCTTCATTCAAAAGAGCTTGCCAGTGATAAATTTCATACACCTCCTACATGTTATACAATGTCTACTCAAGAGAAAGATCTTTTTCTAACGGTTCTGAAAAATATGAAGGTTCTTGATGGGTACTCATTGAATATTTCACGATGCGTAAATTTCAAAAAGCAAAAACTTTCAAATCTTAAAAGTTGCGATTGTCATATTTTGATGCAAGATATCTTTCCATTGGCTTTAAGATCGTCAATGCTGAAACAAGTTTCCGCAATTATTTTTTAGTTGTCATCATTCTTTAAGGCATTATGTTGAAAAGTTCTTGATCCTAAAGAGCTTGATCAATTGGAGTCTAATATTGCACTTACACCTTGCCATATAGAAAAGATCTTTTCTCCTGAGTTTTTCACTATTATGGTTCATCTACTCATCCACTTAGCGGCGGAAGCTAAACTTGGTGGATCGGTTCACTACCGATAGATGTATCCTATTGAGAGGTAATTTTTCTAAACTCTAATGTCCATATTTAATAATCAGTTTGATTTTGATATTTATTTTAAAAATTTATTGTTGAAGGTTTCTTGTGCGCTTAAAAGATTATGTACGTAATCGAGCCTATTCCGAGAGCTCGATTGCTGAAGGATATATTGCTGAGGAGTGTTTGACATTTTGTTCGAGATATCTTGAAGATGTTGAAATAGTTTTCAATCGACCTCAAAAAAATTGTGATATCATAGAGAATGCAGATGTTTACAGGTTCTCATCTGGTAGAAGAGTTTTGGGAAATGTTGAAAGTGTTGTTCTTGACCAAAAATCGTTGGCATAGGCACAATCGCTATGTCTTACTTCATAATGATATAATATCCGAGTCTCGCAGGTTAGTATGGTTAATTGAAATCTAAATTTACTGTGATATCAGGAGAATGTAATATTGGTACTTAATTAAAGATTTTCTGATCGTGCAGAGAATTCTTAATAGCTTAACAAAGTCTCAACCATAACATTCGTCCTACACCAAGAATTGAGCAACGATGGTTGGTTGAGTTATTTCCAGAATGGCTTTTCAAACAGATTAGATGTCTAATACATTAAGCTTTTTTTTTATTTTTTATAGAGAAAAATTAATCATTATTTCTATAATTCTTTTTAGATACCAATGATGATGGAGAGAAATTATTTTGAGGAGTTAATAGTCATTGCTCGAGGTCTAAATAATATTGTCAACAGATATGATGGATTCATTATAAATGATTTTAAATTTCATACTAAAGAGTGTGAGAAATTTAGAAAAATCTAAAATAGTAGAGTTATGGTTGAGGTGGACGGAAAAAATTATTATAGTGCTCTAACAGATATTTATGAACTGGATTATTATGAAAGTTTAAGGTAGCATTATTTCGATGTGATTGGGTGGATATAAACTCACATAGAGGTTTGAGGCAAGACATAAATAGATTCACACTTGTAAATTTTTCAAAATTGATATATACTGGTGTGTTATTGAAAAATGATCCATTTGTTTTTTCATCTCAAGCTCGACAAGTATTTTTTGTGCAAGATTTAAAAGATAAAAATTGGTCTATTATTATTAAGACGAAACTTAGGAACTTGTATGATATAGAAAATGGGTTGGAAGAGGAGGACGATGGTACTTATACTTAGTATATGTTTTATAATGTTGCGCCAACTGATGAAGTAAATGCGCCAATGAGTTTGGTTAGAATGGATGTTGAATGAGAATGTAGTATCTTAATGGTAAGTAAAATTTATGATGTATACGTTGAATGAATTATTGTGTTATCTTTTATTAGCAATTCATTTAGTATAAATTTATCATTTAACTAATATTAATTATTTTTTATGCATACAAGGTAACAATATGCCTTGAGAAAAACGATTTAGAGATGTGGAGTTCCAGCATTCTCAGGTGGGATCTTCTTCTGATCAGTCTCTGCAGTCCCAGCAGCCATGTGAGCACCAACAGCATGAGTCTGGATCTCAGCGCGAGCCTCCTGCTGATTGCTTAGGGGGAGGATGTTGCTATGGATGAGCTCCAGGTCCAGGGTAATTCGATTTAAACTTCAAATTTTATGTTCATATTTGTCTTCAATTTTTTAAGGCATATTTTATTTAATTTTAATAGATGGACAAGGGACAGTGAGAGCGAGATGGGGACCCACTTAAGCAAAGAATGTGTGGCAGCTTCGTGAGGGTGAGAAGATCATCATCTGATGCAACGAATTGGGGCAGCCCATCAATAGAGCTGAAAGTCTTTTATCAACCTTTTTAGGATCGGTTGCACACAAGGATCAGCTGTGTCCACTCAACTATACGAAGTGGAATGAAATGCTTCCTTCGTATAAGGTTTAGCTTCTTAGACTTATACAGGTAATGAATTGAATTTATTCTTTTTAATTTGATATCTCCTATATGTTAGTTTGCTTACTATCATAATTTTTGATTTAATATTATTATAATATTGTGTATCTTGTTGTAGGGTAAGTTTGTACTCCCTTCAGAGCTCCATGATTGGGTGCTAAAGTCCCTCAACTGCAAATGGAAAGAATATAAGGAAAGTTGAAGACGGATTACAAGCACGAAGGTATGATAGAGGCGGATGTTGCTCGTATTTGTCCTCCTGATATATACCCTCAGCAGTGGAGGGAGCTTGTTCACTACTGATTTTCTGAAAGAGGACAGGTCACGTATATTGTTTCAATATCTTATATTATCTTTGTTATTAATATGGATTGTAATTATATACATTGAATATATTTTATTATGTACTTTTATTTTGGCAGACATATTACAATAATGGTAGAGCTGCACGAGCATCTCAAGCAGTTCCTCACATTTCAGGCTCGAAAAGTTATGCGAGACGTAGAAATGAATTCGTAAGTTCTTTTGAACTATTGAAACTCTACTAACATATAGCACATATCATGATATATAGTTTGTCAATATACATTTCGTGTGTGTAGATAGAAGAGCATAGGAGAGAGCCTAGTAAGGTAGAGTTTTATAAGATGACTCACACCCACCGAGATGGTAGTTTTGTCTGGAACGAGTTGAGAGATATAGTTGTATGTATTTATTTGTGATTTGTTCAAAAAAAAATTTATTAGTTTTACTTTTTTTTTGAATATTAATGTGACTGTTTTTTTGAGAGAGAGATATAGGAAAGAGCTACAACTCTTATTTTAGAACGCATTGGGGAGTCATCATCATCTGACGCGGCCAGTCGCGTCGAAGCTCAGGTCTATACCAAATTGATGGAACCAGAACGTTATGGTCGAGGGAGGGGTTATGGCGTTGGAGTCACCCCTACTCAGTTGTCTGCAGTGAGCCAATATACCCAAGATGCTAGACAAGGTAGTAGTACTGCAGAGGTTTGTAGTCTGAAGACAGAGATAGTACAGATAAAGCAATCATATGAGACAAGGATAGAGGAGATGAGACAGAGTCATATACCGATATGGCGGAATTGAAGCAAAGCCAAGAGTTGAAGATGCAATCTTTGTGGGATTAGCTGGATCATATTTCATCTTTTTTGCAGAAATTTGCCCCTCCGGTAAATAACTAAATATATATGAATATTTTACATAATTATAATATATTATTGTACGAGTATAATGACTTTTGTATTCTTAGTTTCTAAAGTGTCTTTTTTTTCTTATAGTTTGCTGATACTTCATCTACTCGTAGAAATGATGATGCCGTCGACTCTTGATATCGTCGATTGTTTATTTAGGAATTTGATATATATATTTTTAATATTTTTGAAGTACAATGTAATCAAATATGATAATATATTTTTTTTAATAAAAAAATTTTGTTTGTGATGTGACTTTTGTTATATATATTTGTTGTGCTGAAAAGTAATGTATACAGGTTTAAAATTTATTTTTATAAATTTATTTTTTAAAAAAATCACTATTGCTGATACTTAAAAGCATCAGCAATAAGTAAACCGGCATGCCTATACCGATGCTTTTAAGCGTCGGTAATAACCAAATGGCACGGTCTATACCGACGCTTTTAAGTGTCAGCAATATCAGGCCTACACCGACGGCTTTTAAACATCAGCAATGTCAGGCTTATACCGACGCTTTTAAGCGTCGGTAGTACCCAAAAGGCACGTCCTACACCGACGCATAAAAGCATTGGAAAAAAGCCCTTGCCGATGCTTTTAAAAAGCGTCGGCATAGAGTCAGGTAATGCCGACGCTTTTCAAAAGCATCGAAAAGAAAATCTCCCACCCCCACCTGCCCGACGCTTTCGCCACGTTTTGGCAGGAAAAGTATCGACGCTTATAAGCATCGGTAAACACTCTAAAAAATGCCGAAAAATATTATTTCTTTTGTAGTGACTCGTCTCAGCTTTCAGATCGGCTAGGGAGCCTCAACCAGAATGCCTTGAAGAATTTCCGAATGTGTCTAGGTTACCACATATATAGATCATAAGTTGGACGAATCTGCTCACACATCCACCACAACAGATATTATGGTAAAAAAATCATAATATTTAAAATAATTAATGATTTATATGAGATTATTATCAAATAAATTATAGCTAGGCAGACATCGGTTTATGCCATTCATGAGTGTAAAACATGAATTGATGGTTCAACTCTTTTTCTATGTTTAAATTTTCCTATGAAAGTGTAACCAATTTCCTCATCCACAACGATCCGGTCGGATTGGGCAAGAGCGGCGGGTCCAGTGGCCATCTTATACAAAGGCTTTAATAATTCCCAGATATAACTCAAAATACAAAGGCTGTTTTATACTATAATAGACGAGAGCGGACCGAAGAGGAGGATGACCGTATCGTTTTTAATAATATAGTCATAGGTTTTAGATCTTTTATTGGGCTATTACCCTTCATCCGGCCATTGCCATCGTCCGTCACGAAATTAGCCGTTATAAGAGGGTAAATTGTCCCTCATGCAAGTGCTAAAGAACAGCGTCAGTATTTGCAGCACCAAGGGATTTACTAGTTGTGATTATAAAAAAAAAAACAAGGAGAGGAAGCCTTCCATTTTCTGTTCTTAGAAGAGGTTTGTGAACTTTACAATGATAGCTGGGCTTCCTATCATATTTGAAAGGATTGAGGTTTTTAGGGTCCATTTATAAGAGATGTATATGCTACAAAAAAGCATGGCTTTTGTATAACCTATTTGGGACATGGAACTCGGGTTCATAGATCATGCATTTGAATTATAGGTCAAATAGGATCTAGCTGTGCCAAATTCTGTAGGGGTCTATTATAAGCTAATACTGGTCCGAGTAGCCATCTTCCAAATACTTATAATCCCTTCAATCTTGATAGAGATGAGAGTTTATTCCAAGTTATTTGCACTACCAGAAAACACGCGTATAGTGACGGAGATTCCCGTCACTATACCGTGTTTCCGGTTACTAATATGGAATTTGTGACCGGAGCTCCCGTCACTGACTTCGTTACAAAAACACGCGTCGCTAAATTCTCCGTGACGGCGGCGATTCCCGTCAAAGACTGGCACTTTCATCGTATTAGATATTGTAAGGACCGTGCAGACGTGTTTAGTTCCATATTGTATATTTACTTCTATATTGGCTATATACTAGGTAGATCTTGAATACTTGTATAGGGCCAAGGAACTTAAATAACATCTTCTAACTAACTTTTTTTGGATGAGGTCTTGGATTGTGACAAATGGTATTAGAGCATACTCGGCCCATGACCTATGTGGAATAGAGGACACTATAGTATAGATTCATAGAGGCTAACCACGGGCCAATCGTGGTGCTTATGATTAGATTTGAATGGATTTAGACTCTTAGCCTGGCGAGGACGCTAGGGCTTAAATGGAGGGAGTATGTGAAGATCCGTGCGAACGTGTGTTTAGTTCAATATCAACTATATACTATATAGATCTTGGGTACTTATATAGGGTCAGAAAATTCAAATAACAACTTTCGGCTAGACTGTTTGAGTGAGATTCTGGATTGTGGCAAATATAATCTATGTTTGTGAAATTTGTAAAAGAGTTAAATCAATTCTATGAAGAAAATCAATGTCAATGGAGAAATTTTTTTGAAAGGATTCTAAAGTTGTATCATCTGGAGGAGGTAAGCTTTTCAATGTCTGGTAGCATTCTGAATACAATCCAGATGACATTGTTTCACTCCTAAACTATATGTGCTCTAAGAATGATGGTGCTGCTACTGCAATCATTTCAAAGTGATAGTTCAAAAATTACTTAGGCCAAATACTTGAGAATACATCTCTCAAGATTCAAACTCGAACTTGGGTTTTAGGACATTCATTTTTTTATATCTATATTATGCTCGGGGTTCAAGGCCTCGAGAACCTATTAGGAATTCACTTAGAGATCACTAGATCTGCCTTTGAATTGTAGGAGAGACTTAGGAACCAATATGCCATCGACCAAATTTGATGGATACGGTACTGGGGGAATGTAATAGCCCAATTTTTTGAGACTAAAATAATTTTGTCCTTGAAATTAACTTACTATATATTACAGAGAAGGTTATTCTGGTCGTGTAACCCAAATTACCAGCCAATATAATCTATAACAAATTTAGATAGAAACAATTGAAATGAAACAAAGTGATTTCCTAAATATCCGGTGTTAGAAGATAGCCTCCCTAAATGGTTTTGATTAGTTCATTCATTCACCAACCATGGCACGACATCAATAATTCAGTATACAACTGTGAATCCAAATCGATGCATCTTATGTGAAGATGGAATAAAAATACCAAATCTCTCTACCAACATACAGTTGCAAAGCAAAGAAACCTTTTTGAGGGGAGAAATGGCAGGAAGCAGTCCAAAACCAAAGTGGAAAAACATGAAACTTTCACCATCTTTGATCAGCCAGCACGCACATGAATGCCTACTGCAATCACCAGGATGGTTAGTATTGCAAAGAATATGATACTGTGGACCAGAATTGAGATCCCACTTGTGTACATATTACCAAACTCTATTATTCTTGCCCTGGCTGGCAGCTGAAACAAGAGCCCCGGAGAAAGGAGAATGAAAAGTATCACTGCCACGATGACAGGCCCCCAATCGGTCGTCATGCTGATCTCTCTCCTCCCTGAGCTTCAAAGGAAGAAGGATGGTATGCTCTTTTCCTCTTCAGATGAGAATTGTAGGTGGTGGTAATAAGAAATGTTCTTGGAGGGGGAGGGAAGCCATGCTTAAGAAGCAAGCAATGAAAGGGGAGTGAAAAAAAAAGGTGGTATCTTTGAAGTTAATGGGGGAGAATGCTTTCCACTAATTCTTTTGATTATTGGTCACTCAAGGCATCTTTTCATATTGTGGTCGGGAAAGATGGGAATGAACCTTTTGGAAAGACCTCTCGAGACCCATTAATTCCTTATTTCCCTGTAAGCATGTGTTAAAGGAGGATACTTTGAAGAGTGAAAGACTCATCTTTTCTGCAAGATGCCAACAGACTTGCAAATAGCCAGGGCAAAGTTGGGGGCTTGCATGAGATTGCTCACTTTGTTCTGTTAGGATAATCCCACGTAGACTTCAGTCAAGCTCTTATGCATCATGCTTTAATAAAAGGTACTGGCTATGCCATGGCTATGGCCTTTTTATTTGATTGGTTGGATAAAGAGAAAAGTATTATACAAATTTTTGTTTTATTTTTAGCATTATCAGCAGGCCCATGACTATCAGAATAATCTCAACTTTTTCTAGCGTTGATCGTAAAGCCGTAATATTTGATTTATTCATGAACATGCACTTGCGATTAAGATTTGGACTGCTCTCCAATTGTGCAACCATCATATATTCCCCATGAAAAGTTATTCCAAGATACGTCCTTTAAGCTTCATCTAACAAAATGTTTCACCAAATCCTTTTCGATCGCAGTATATATGTCCCTCAATCTTCATATATAAATTATAAAGGAAATCTTACAGATGAACAGTATACTTTATTGGATAAATTAATGGTGGATTTTAATTGGCCAAAGGATTTATTTTTTTTATTTTTGAAATTTGCAACGTAAATCAACTTTAGGAATGCCATACAGCTGGGTTCGCACTAAAACCATGAGTCTTCTTGGAAAGAAATGCAATATAGAACCAGCTTCGGAAATATTGATAGGATGTGCCTGGACTTGGCATGTACAAACATCCGAAATAGATCCAACTTCATAATCCAACCATAAATATTTATATAAAATTAGACCCTGGGTTTAGCTATTTGACATCCTTAATGTTTGAATTGCCAAACTGGACAATCTTATTCCCAAACCAGGAGGGTACACATCAGAGTACCTAAACAAACCATGCATGGGACTAGCCGTTGTAAATCCTCCATCAAAAAGAAAACTGAGTTTAATGAGCAACTTATTTATTATTTATTCACAAAAATATCTATTTCTACTAAAAAGAAAAGGACTGGAGTCCAGTATATGTTTGCAAAGAATGAGTTCGGATCCTCATATATGTTGAGGTTTTGGAACCTCAGGAAGAGAAGAAGACGTATTGCACCAGGATGTGGATCTCCCCAACCCATAAATTCGTGGTGAGGTATTTCAATATATATAGAACTGTGCACAACGGCAATGGCTACAAGGTAGGGAATTCAAAAGAGGAAACTAAGCTGTTTAAGTTAAGGATGAAATGATCTTTCTGATTTCAACGGTAACAGCATGCGGGGTGGAGTTGTTGGTTCCATTTCCAACCTTATCTTCATGTGGTGATAAGTGTTGAAAAGTAAACTTAATTTAATGAATGACTTTTGAGAGGATTCATGAATATATGAAGGGTCACCTTGAGAATAGTGATTTATGTATATGTATTTAAGTAGTTCATGTCTTTTGGGTTTTCTATGTGCATTTAAGTAGTTTATGTCTTTTGGGTTTTCTATGTGCATTTAAGTGGTTCATGTACTTAGGTTTATTCATGTACCTAGAAGTTTTATAAATACCATGTAGTCTTATAGTTTTGTAAGCAAGGCAAGAGCCAAAGTGAATAGAAAAAATCTGAAATATTCTTCCTCTCCATCCTTTCCTCTCTAATCTTTTTTTCTATATTTCTAACAAACTGGTATCAGAGCTCCAGTTTCTTGATCCTGGAGATGGCCAATTCTACCTTCCCATTTCAATTCCCTCGCCTTACAAAAGAGAATTATGAGAATTGGTGCATTCGTATGAAGGCTTTGCTTGGATCGCAAGATGTGTGGGAGATCGTGGATAGAGGCTATGAGGAGCCTCGTGAAGAAGCTTTGATGAGTCCTGCTCAAAGGGAGGCTCTACCCAGAATGCGGAAGAAGGACCAACAAGCTCTCACCCTCATCCATCAATGTTTGGATGAAGCCATGTTCGAGAGAGTGGCGAATGCGACCACCGCCAAGCAAGCATGGGAGATCTTACAAAACTCCTACCAAGGAGTTGATAAAGTGAAGAAAGTACGCCTTCAAATGCTACGAGGAGATTTTGAAGGCATACGAATGCAAGAATCCGAGTCTATTGCGGATTTCTTTTCGAGGGTGTTGGCCATAGTAAATCAAATGAAGAGGTATGAAGAAAGATTGGAGGATGTCCGAGTCATTGAGAAAATTCTTCGTTCGTTGCATTCGAAGTTCGATTACATCGTCGTAGCCATCGAGGAGTCCAAAGATTTGGAGACTATGACGGTTGATCAACTTATGGGTTCGTTACAAGCCCATGAAGAGAGAATCAACAAGAAGAAGGAGGAGCCGATCGAGCAAGTTCTAGCCACCAAGCTCTCGGAGAAAGAAAGGGAGTTTGGGAAAAGTCAACAAGGAAGAGGACGTGGAGGTGGACAAGGTCGAGGGAGAGGAGGAAGAGGAAGAGGAAGAGGTGGACAAAGCAATCAATACTCCAACAATGAAGAAAGGAGGTATTTGTCAAGAGGCCGTGGTAGAGGAAACTACACAAGGCAAAATAATAAGTCCAAAGTTTGGTGTTACAATTGTCAAAAGATTGGGCACTATGCTCGGGAGTGTTGGAGTTCTCCTTTTAATGTTGAAGAGAAGGCTCATCTTGTTGAAAATGAAGAAGCGGAGGCCACTTTGTTGCTAGTCTTCAAAGGAGAACAAAGAAGCAAGAAAGATTTGTGGTATCTTGATAATGCCGCAAGCAATCACATGTGTGGAGATAAAAGCAAATTTGTGGAAATTGACGAATCGGTGACCGGGTTTATCACTTTTGGAGATAACTCTAAAGTTCCAATTGAAGGCAAAGGTACGATTTTAATTCGTATGAAAAATGGTGGCCATCAACTTATGAGTAATGTTTATTATATTCCAAGTATGAAAAGTAATATTTTGAGTTTGGGACAACTTTTGGAGAAGAACTACGAGGTTTATATGAAAAATCGTAGTCTCTTACTTCAAGATGATAGGGAGAATGTGATTGCTAAGGTGCCCATGACAAAAAATAGGATGTTTTTGCTTGACATCCAAACTGATGTTGCTAAATGTCTGAAGACTTGTGTGAAAGATTCTTCTTGGCTTTGGCATTTGAGGCTTGGGCATGTGAATTTTGGAGACTTGAAGTTGTTGGGACAAAAAGAGATGTTGAAGGGCTTGCCGATTATTGACCAACCGGATCAACTATGTGAAGGGTGTTTTGTTGGCAAACAATTCCGAAAGAGTTTTCCAAAAGAAACTACTTCAAGAGCAAGGGAGCCACTTGAACTTGTTCATGCTGATGTTTGTGGACCAATCAAGCCTTCTTCATTTGGTAACAATCGGTATTTTCTTCTCTTTATTAATGATTGTAGTAGAAAAATTTGGGTTTATTTCTTGAAAGAAAAATCTGAAGTATTTGGTGCTTTTAGAAAATTTAAAGCACTTGTTGAAAAACAAAGTGGCTATTGTATTAAAGCCTTGAGAACGGATAGAGGGGGAGAGTTTACTTCTAACAAGTTTAATGAGTTTTGTGAAGCAAATGGCATTCGGCGGTTCTTGACCGTTCCAAGATCTCCACAACAAAATGGTGTCGTCGAAAGGAAGAATAGGAGCATTCTCAATATGGCTCGAAGCATGTTGAAGACAAAGAAGATGCCAAAAGAATTTTGGGCGGAAGCGGTTGACTGTGCAGTGTACCTATCCAACCGGTGTCCAACTAGAAGCCTATGGAACAAAACTCCTCAAGAAGCATGGAGCAAAGCCAAGTGTTTCCCATTTAAGAATTTTTGGGAGCATTGGCTATGTTCATGTACCTGATCAAGAGAGGTCCAAGCTTGATGATAAAAGCAAGAAGCAGATCTTCATCGGGTATGATCAACGTTCCAAAGGCTACAAGCTCTACAATCCAAGTGTTGGCAAGGAGACTATTAGTAGAGATGTGGAGTTCGATGAAGAAGATTCTTGGGATTGGAGTAATGAAGATAAGGAGAGGTATGATTTCTTTCCATGCCTTGATGAGGAGGAGCAAAGAAGAGAAGTTCAAGAGCCCATAACACCTCGATCACCAACAACTCCTAGTACATTTTCTTCATCTTCTAGTGGAAGCTCTAGTGAAAGGCAACCACGAATGAGGAGTCTTCAAGATCTTTATGAGGTAACAGAAAATTTAAGTGATGATTTAACTCTTTTTTGTCACTTTGCCGATTGTGAGCCCATAGTTTTTGAAGAAGCGGTCAAAGATGAGAAGTGGAGAATTGCCATGGATGAAGAGATCAAGTCAATTGAGAAGAATGACACTTGGGAGCTAGCAACTATACCGGAAGGTCAAAAGCCCATTGGTGTGAAGTGGGTTTTCAAAGAAAAGAAGAATGCTAAAGGTCAAGTAAAGAGATACAAGGCAAGGTTGGTAGCCAAGGGATATAGCCAACGTCCCGGGATTGACTATGGTGAAGTGTTTGCTCCTGTTGCAAGGTTAGAGACCATCCGAATGATAATCTCACTTGCAGCTCAAAAGAAGTGGAAGATTTATCAAATGGATGTCAAATCAGCTTTTTTGAATGGCATTCTTGAGGAAGAGGTTTATGTTGAACAACCTTTGGGCTATGTGATCAAAGGCCATGAAGACAAAGTGTTGAAGTTGAGGAAAGCATTGTATGGTTTGAAGCAAGCGCCAAGGGCCTGGAATAGTCAGATTGATAAGTATTTCCAAAAGAATGGGTTTACCAAGTGCCCACATGAGCATGCTCTCTATGCTAAGGTGCGTGAAAATGGAGATATTTTGCTTGTTTGCTTATATGTTGATGATTTGAATTTTACGGGCAATAATCCAAGTATGTTTGGAGAGTTTAAGTAAGCTATGACTAAAGAGTTTGAAATGACGGATATTGGTCTCATGTCTTATTATCTTGGCATTGAGATCAAACAAATGGAGGATGGAATTTTTATTTCTCAAGAAGGTTTTACCAAGAAAATCCTTAAGAGGTTCAAGATGGAAGATTGCCAACCTGTGAACACTCCGGTGGAATGTGGAGTAAAGCTGTCTAAGCGTGAAGAAGGAGAGAAGGTAGACTCGACAACCTTCAAAAGTTTAGTTGGAAGTTTGAGATACCTAACTTGCACAAGACCGGATATACTTTTTGGAGTTGGGCTTATTAGTCGGTTTATGGAGTCACCAAGCATGACACATTTCAAAGCGGCGAAACGAATTCTTCGTTACATCAAAGGTACAATCAGTTTTGGCTTGCTTTATTCATGTTCTAATGAATTTAAGCTTGTGGGCTATAGTGATAGTGATTGGGCCGGAGATATGGATGACCGGAAGAGCACTATCGGCTTCATTTTCTACTTGGAAAATACAGCTTTTACTTGGAGTTCGAAGAAGCAACCAATCGTGACACTTTTTACTTGTGAAGCTGAATATGTTGCCGCTACTTCTTGTGTTTGTCATGCCATATGGTTAAGAAGATTATTGAAGGAGTTACAAATGCCACAAGAGGAGGCCACAGAGATTTTTATTGATAATAAGTCGACCATTGCATTGGCAAAGAACCCAGTTTTTCATGATAAAAGCAAGCATATAGATACAAGGTATCATTTTCTCAGAAATTGCATTGCAAAGAATGAAGTGCAAGTGAAGTATGTGAAGACCCATGATCAAGTTGCAGATATTTTTACTAAGCCTCTCAAGTATGACACTTTTAGCAAGTTGAGGATGATGCTTGGAGTTACAACAAATTAAGTTTAAAGGGGGGTGTTGAAAAGTAAACTTAATTTAATGAATGACTTTTGGGAGGATTCATGAATATGTGAAGGGTCACCTTGAGAATGGTGATTCATGTATATGTATTTAAGTAGTTCATGTCTTTTGGGTTTTCTATGTGCATTTAAGTGGTTTATGTCTTTTGGGTTTTCTATGTGCATTTAAGTGGTTCATGTACTTAGGTTTATTCATGTACCTAGAAGTTTTATAAATACCATGTAAGTCTTACAGTTTTGTAAGCAAGGCAAGAGCCAAAGTGAATAGAAAAAATCTGAAATATTCTTCCTCTCCATCCTTTCCTCTCTAATCTCTTTTTCTATATTTCCAACAATAAGGTGTTCACACTAACATCGCCCCTGCAAGCGAAGCAGGGAAGGGTCGATGGTGAGCTTAGAATGAAGAAAGAAGAACTGAGGCCGAGGTAGGTTCCTAGTAAAAATATCCGCAAGCTGAAGATTGGAGGGAATAAACTGAAGCTCAATCTTGCCAGTAGAGACAAGTTCGCGAACAAAATGGTAATCCAAGGCAATGTGCTCGGATCGCAGCTTTATGACAGGATTAGAAGCCATAAAGATCGCACTCCGGTTGTCGCATAGGATGAGTGGAGGCCGAGGCAAGGTGACATGAAGATCATGCAAGAGATGAGTAAGCCAGGAAACTTCAGCAGCAGTAGTCGCTAAGGCACAGTACTCGGATTCAGTATAGCAAATCCAGAAGTGGAGCGACTGGTGTTGGGCCAGCCAGCCTAACCGGCATTAGTAGAAGCAAGTAGATCCTTAGAAGAGGTGCTTGATAGCTCGCAAGTAGTTGTCGGTGGGAGAATGCATGTTCTAGCAAACAAAGTTGACACTGTGAGAAATATTAGACCGAGTAAATGTCAAATACTGAAGAACACCAACGAGACTTCGAAAGGTGGTAGGGTCGGAATAAGTAGAACCAGTGGCAGAAAGACGCTGACCAACAACCATAGGAGTGGAAATTGGTTTGCAGTCCACCATTTGAGCTCTTTCCAAGAGGTCAAGGGCATATTTTGTCTGACTTAGGAATAGACTAGAGAACGTACGTAAGACTTCGATGCCGAGAAAGTAATGAAGGTCACCAAGATCCTTCATAGCAAACTCAGTGGCGAGCCGGACAATGAAGGAGCGAAGCAATTGCGGATTATTACTAGTGAGCACAATGTCGTCTACAGATAAGAGAAGTAAATGATGTGGCCTTGGAATGTGTAGACAAAAAGTGAGGAATCAGCCTAACTGCTGCGAAATCCAAACCTAAGAAGAAAGGAACTGAAGCACTGGAACCATGCTCGAGGAGCTTGTTTGAGGCCGTAAAGAGCACAATTCAGTTTGCAGACATGATGCGAAAACCTGGGTCAGTATAGCCAAAACCTGGGTCAGTTTAGCCAAGGGGTTGCTCCATATAGACTTCCTCTTTAAGTAAGCCACGCCAGAGGGCATTTCTAACATCTAATTGGCAGAGTGACCAGCCTGCTCTAACAGCCAAAGATAGGATGAGACGGATGGTGGAGCGTTTGACAACAGGACTAGTTTTAGGTCTTGGCCTTGTCAGGAACATCAATTTACTCTCCACTTTCTACCTCTAGAGCCCCAGTTTTCGGCCTTAGGGCTTCTAATACGGACAGCAGCATCACCAGGATCTGGAAAATGTTAGCTTAATAGAAAATCCCCCATCCATACATTATCCCTAAAACGACTCACACCACCACGACCTACATGGAAGACCAGGTTGCACCAAAAGCCCAAGAATTTAATATAACATCCCTTGGCGTCATACACCGAGTTTAAGATAGAAGATCTAGGACACAACTTTGTCTTATTGGGAGTAGAAACACTTGCCGAGGTTTCTCCTCTAGGAAGCACCACCAACTTCAAGACAGCCAAATTCATCTCCTGAAGTCTCTTGATACGAAGCCCACACTCTTGCTTTGACCACCACAAATAGAACAAGGAAACTGGCTCGGCAGGATAAATGAAATAGAGGAGGATGATTCTACCTGCTATGGAGAGATACTTGTCCTTCCATTCAGAAAAATATCGGACACTGTCTTCTATGTTGATTTATTTTAGAAAACTCGTACACAAAGCAATATATTTTGTGAGAGCACGTACCCTCTTGCAGTGGAGGTGATTCCCATGGTTGGCTGGAGGATTGGAGAAGAGAAAGGAGGGCTGGAGAAGCCGCCCATCACCTGTGATTCAAGTCTTGGCATATCTTTTCCACCATACTGGCAAGCTGTCGTCTGGTCACTCTCTCCATTAGGCAGCTGTCGATTTCCCAGAGCCCTTTGTAGCAGCGGTCCGTGCACAGGTTTAAAAGACTGAAGGAAATGAAATGCATGGGCACCATTTCTTGGTTAATTCCCAAAGAAGGATGAGGAACAAGGGTTGGGTCTTTTGTTAGGGTGCGCATTGAGTGGCGCTTGGTAGCTTCTTCTTTTTTTCTTTTTCTTTTTTTCTTTTTTTTTTTTTTTTTTTACAACAACAGTTTACACAATGGGTGTAGGTGCAGACAATAAAATCAGAAAAAAAAAAAATGGTACAAAGGATCAGACACAGACACATGGTTCTCCTAGATGAAATCTCCGAAGTGGTGAGCTGCAAAGGAGGCAACCCAATCGGCAGCACCGTTTGCCTCCCTGTAGACATGTGTGGCCTGATAGGAGCCATACTCACCCAAGAGTCTATATATGTCGTGGAGCAATGGCCTTCCATCATCAATACATCTCCGACTCCGGACTCACTCGATCGCCGTGGTCGAGTCCCCCTCAAGGAAAATACGGTCCGCACCCAATACACGCCTCGCATAGGTGATGCCCTCCTATGCAGTTCTGAGCTCGGCACTAACAACAGACGTGTCGAAAATCATCCGACCCTCGGCTGCCACCAGTTTGGTGTCGTCGTCTTTGATAACAAATTCCACACCTCCACTACTCCCTCACTTGCTGACACTACCGTCAAAGTTCACCTTAAGAAAGCCAAGAGGTGGGGCTCTTAGAAAACAAACACAGTCTTGGTCACTGCAAGAGCTGAATGGGAACTCCAAATTTTTCTAACCGTCCTAGAGGACGACAACTCAATAGTGTCGATGACCTCTGCCGCATGAAGTAAAGCTCTATCCGCCACCACCCTCGGATGCGCTCTGCTGTCCTCAAAGATCCGGACATTTTTATCTACCCAACAGTAGTAGGCCAGATGGGCAGCACTAATCTCCCACTCCTTAAGGCCAGGCCTCCGTGAGAAAGCCTCCAAGAAGCATAGAAAATCTTCAATCAACGTCCACCCCTGCCGCGGGTTGGGGGAGGCCGAGGTGCACCTCCAGATCTGAGCAGCTTGCAGACATCCAATGAGGACATGAAAAATAGACTTCTCTACCTTCGGGCAGACCACACAACCTGAGGGAATCCTCACCCCTCGCCGAGCCAACATGCCTCTGGTAGGCGGGCACCCCCATGCCACCTTCCAGACAAATAAAGCTACTCAAGGATGGATGTGCATCCTCCAGATCTAGTCCCCATTAATCTGCCGAGCCAAAAATCTCTCGACCACCCCAGATAGGTCTCGAGCTCTCACCTCTGACCTCCAAATCACGCTCTAGACCCTCCTGTCCACAGCCTCCCCTAAAGGAATCGACAGTGATAGGACTCGCTCAGTCAGCTGCTCCCCAAATAACCGCCTAACGCGGTCCTCGTTGCACTTCCGCTCGCCCAGTATGAACAGATCGTAGACTCTGCGCCCCACCAACTAACTATGGACTAACCATGCAGTGGTACCTCAAAAAGCCAACTATTCTTCAAGACGTCGATAGCTCGTCCATCCCCGATCTTCCATTTGATCGCCGGGATAACTACCGAGGTGTGTGTGCAAATCTCTCTCCAAATGAAGAAGTTGCCTCAATCGGTGTGGAAGACGACCGAATTGGCCGGATCCCCATACTTGGCCCATATCAGAGAGCCCCAGAGACTCTCCAGCTCCAAAATAAACTTAGCTGCCAATCTGGTCGCGAGGATCTCCCATCACTCAATCAGAGAGTGGACTCCCAGCCTACCACTGCTAGTCGGCTGGCAAATAGTTTCCCAGGCTAGTAGGTAAACACCATTGCTATCCCCACGCTATCCCCCAAATGAAGCTTCCGAACAATCGCTTTCCATGCACCACAACGCTGCGAGAGGCACTATAGTGTTGGATAATAGGTAAATAGGTATCGAGCTCCAAACTGATCGTACCATCCCTTCAGTCCGCGACTGATGCCTAGCTCCATGGAAGAACACTCCCTTCTGCGGAGACGTGATCGGAACCCCGAGATATCTCAAGGTTCCCTCCTCAATATCCAATATTTGCATGATAGAAGCCTTCACACCTGGATTGATCTTCGGGCTGAAGCATATGGCTGAATTTGCCAAATTAACCTGATGTTTGGATGCCGCACAGTACTCTTCTAGAATCCTCCGGATTGCCAAAGCCGATCGCCTTATAGCACGGGCCAACAACAGACAGTTATCAACAAATAGTATGTATGAGATCTTAGCCGAATCTGACACCAATCTATAAGTCTCTACATAGTGCGTCATTGAGGCATGCTAGAGTGCTCTAAAAAAGGAGTCTGCGCAAATGATAAACAGAAGTGGTGACAGGGAGCATCCCTGTCTCAGCCCAACTGATGACTCGAAGAACTGCAAAGAGGAGTTGTTCACCAATATGGCAAAAGATAAGGTCAGAATACAACTCTAAATCCTCCTGATTTAAGTAGGTAAAAATTGAAACTCTGTAGGAAGTGAATTACGAAGTCCCACCTCATCCTGTTATAGGCTCTTTCTAATGTCAAGTTTGACACGCATCAGACACCTGCGCCCCGGCACCCTCTAGAGATCAAACATGAACTCAAGAGCAATGAGCACATTGTCGAAGATGGACCGCCTTCTAACAAAAACATCCGACTCAGAACAGAAGATTCTAGGTAGGACAAATGCGTTTTGTTCAACTATGAGGTGTAGTGATCATTTTAACATGGTTACTCCAACTTAATCCAACAAATAGTTTTTTCACAAACAATTTTATCCTCGGAGTAAATCATTTTCTTGGAATAAAATTTTCAGGATAATTTAAAGTTAATTATTCCATCCCATAGGATGGATTAGTTCATCCATCCATTCATTGATTTCTATTAAGTTAGATTCAACTAATCTGGCCTAATCTATTCCATGACTAAATGCATTTCCCCCATTGGGAATGGAACAAGGAGAATCTTATTCAGCCCCCATGGAAAAGCCTTGTCCGCTCCCCATGAACTTTCCACGCATCTTGATGCACCACAAAGCGGTGGTGGTGGGGCCGAAGACTTCCCCCGCAAAAACTTTGTACGGTGTCTCACGTGACCGTCCGTCCGCTTCCGACCCCCAACGCCGGACGCAAGGAAAGAACCAAAACCGCATCACCGTCCTTGGAGCGGTCCATTCGAAACAGACGGCAGAAGAGAGAGAAGAAAAGACGAGATCTGTGCCTTAGAAGGCACGCCAATCCAGCCCAAACCGGGATGCTCGGCACGTGGGAACGCATCTTTCGAGAAGCGTCCGCCACGATGCGCACGCTTGTCGCTTTTCTCCTCATTTAAGCTTGTTTGCGAGTTTATCGGCACCCAGTCTCTTTCCTTTCTTCCTTCTTGGCATTAGGTTAAGATTCTCCAGGGAGAAAGAGAAGAGAAAGAGAGAGAGAGAGAGAGAGAGAGAGAGAGATGGCGGATTGGGGTCCGGTGGTGATAGCGACGGTGCTGTTCGTGCTGCTGTCGCCGGGGCTGCTGTTCCAGCTGCCGGGGAGAGGGAGGGTGGTGGAGTTCGGCAACTTCCAGACCAGCGGCATCTCCATCCTCATCCACACCGTCATCTACTTCGGCCTCATCACCATCTTCCTCATCGCCATCGGCGTCCACATCTACACCGGCTAGAAATGCAACAACAACAATCACCACTTTCTCTATATTTTCCGTTCTTTTTTTTTGTTCTTGTTGTTGTGATCTCAAAAGGAAAGTGGATTTGGGGGAAATAATTACAATCAAAAGTTCTGTTTTCTGGGCCATGTTCAAAGTATTCTTATATTGTAGAAGAAGTCGGTTAGAAACCCTTGAACGGTAGTCGGTGCTTTTTAAATATTAATTTTTCTATGTATTTTATTTAGATTACAATTCATTTTTCTTAGCTGCAGCTTGGGATCGAATCGATTGGAAGTTTAGAAAAGAAAGGGCCTGCAATGACACAGAAATCTCATACAGAAGGCATGCAGCTGATGTGCAAATTTCCCATTGCTCAATTCCATGGCAGCGATGGGCAAAAAGATGAGATCAAGACCCTCTGATATCATTCTCTTGACAATTGTGAAAAGATTTGCTAAATCCTGCCTTTTGCTGCATCTTTTTTTTGGGGGGGGGGGGGAACAATTTATAGCATCTTTTTTGTTGATCATATATTTGAAAACATATTCATACGATATAATGGTATCTTAGAGCGAAGTAAATATTGTTATTGATGGCCATCATAACATAACAAACATTATAGTAGCCATCATTGTGCCTTACAAGGCTACAACCAATACAGCCAAAAAAAAAAGAAAAAAAGATCAGAGCAGGTCTAAGGTTATAAGGACTCAAAAAACATAGCATAAATCCCACAAGTTGTAGAATTGAAGAGTCAATGCCCTCTCTATCCATTCTATTCCCTTCCCTGCCTCCTTTCACAGACAATACCTATACATGAGAAGATATCATATGGATAAAGTAGCCATGCATCAAAAAAGCCCCTTAATATTTGCCAAAATGCAGCTAAGATCAGATCATGATGCCGAAAAACAAATTGTAGCCAAGAGCAATGCTTCAGAGTAGATTTGCATGCGACGATGCATCAGACCACCGCATCTCTACACCCAACTGATTCTTCGAAATATTCAAGTAACCATGTTGCTACCTTATTATTATTGAATATCTCATGTGCAGTGTGAATGTCTATGAGAGTTGCATTACATTATCGAGAAGAAAAGTGTCTTGCCCATGTATTTCATTGTAATGGTTGTTCAAAGAAATCTGATCACACAAATAACCACATCAGGAAGGATCATGTTGTCATTTAACCGAATGCCGACTGCGAAAATTTCTATTTCAACTGTTGAAGGAAATGATAAACTTATGTCGTAACGTTTTTGGAGGTTCTGTATCTGTCTTGTGGAAAAAAAAAAACATACCTTTCAGTTAAATGACTCATGAAGAAGGATCAAGAACCTCTTGGTAAACATTGCATCTGATGGGGGGCTATAAATAAGCCAGTTAGCTCATTGCTCTTAGTTTTGAACAAAATGAAAAGATAGGTCTGGTAGTTTTATAAACTACAGCCATTGAGGTGAAGAATCCTAATTCAAGCTGAAAAACATTCAGAAACAAGATAAATTTCGATGAGAGAGATAACACAACAAAGAACATACGGATCTTTCTACAGCACTGAAAGTGAAGAGGTTCGCAGGTAATTTATGCACAACATAGCAAGAGGGCCCTAGTGGGTAACCTCAGCCTAGCCAATAATCCTCTTCAAATTATAAGTTTTGCCTTGCTGTCACTAGTTGACTAAGGAAGTTTAGAGGACCCAAATGAGACTCAGTTACAATTGGCATATGCTTTGGGCAGTAGTGCAATTTAATGTAAACCTTAGGATAAGGTTAAATGTTTCGAGAGAACTACAAGATTGTTGATTTTCTAGATTTGAATCCTAAATATGCAGCTGAACATATTTGGCTGATTATGAAATAGATCGTTTAGGATTGCCTTGAAAAAGTTGTCTAACTTGAGATCAATCTGCTAAAATGGAATTTACATAAAAATGAAATTTAAGTGAACTGGAAGAGAAAAGAAGCAGATGAAAAAGAAAAAGGTGAATAAAATATGCCTCAAGTCTCCATCTCAGGGACTAGAAACAAAATCGACTATACCACTAGAAAATTTTTAATGAATGCACATATTCACCAGGTGTCTCTAAATACACTAACACTAGGAGTCTGTAGAAAATTTTGGCCATCCAACTAATCTATCACCTCTTAGATAAAAGTTTGGTTGATACCCTGCCTCTGTGTGTCTGTGAAGCAGTTGGGGCAGCAACCTACTTAAGCAAATCCTCCATGTTTGCAGATGTTTTATCCATCCATCTAATCTGTCACCTCTTCAATAAGAGTTTGGTTCCTACTGTGCCTCTTTCTGTGTCTGTATTGAGGTGGGGATAGCAACCTCGTTAACCATTAACCTCACAAGTTTTCAGAAAATTTTAGCCCTACCTCTAATCTACCACCTCTTAGATAAGAATTTGGCTGCTATGGTACGTTTTTGTGTGTCTGTGTTGTGGAGGGGGAAGCAACCTCATTAACAGTTTTTTCAGTAATGATGGTGACGACCCGAATTCATCAAACAAATGCGGGACTCAATGCATAAGGAAGGAAGGAACTGGTGCTAAAAGTTCAGGAATTTAAACTGGGGAATATGGAGGTGGCAGCAAAAGAAATATTTCTCAACTAAGATACATGGACAAGGAAGCACACAGTGGATGATGCCTGAGGAATTTTATGAACTAAAGATGCTATTAAAGACAATACAGAGATTGAGGATAATCTAACGACAAGTAATAAGAAAAAATGGTTTGAGAACCACCGTTACAAATTAAGTTCCTCGATAGTGTGCAAACTTCTCTCAGAGCTGAAAGGGTAATTGCACACTACATATCTGAATGAGCATTAATGTCCAACAGAAGAAACAACATAAAATTTATTTTGATAACACTTTCAAATTTCGATAGTGAACTAATACAAATGAGTATAAAGTTCTACAATGACAAATGGAAAATCAGTAAAAGGAGGAGCAAACTAAAGTTGGTCCTAGCTCTTGTGCTGAAAGCCTCACTGACATCATAGATGGTTTGCCCATTATATAGAAAGCTGTGCAGTCGCCAAAATTCAGCACAAATGCGCTAGAGAAACAGAACCTTGAATTATGTATAAAAGCCAGCCTTTCATACATGATTCCCACTGGTACCAGAATGACACTTGCATCCATGTGGATAGTAAGATTACATGTTCATTACTCTACAAGCAACCATTTTCTTGTTGGACAACATATTGGCTTAATTGATGATTGACTTCAACATTGTGTATCCACAATGACATTCACCCTTAAAACAGAGAGATAAATGACTAACAGTTTCCAAAATACAATAAAAGAAAAACTATGAGTTGCTTGTTATGTTATTTGGGCTGTCAAATGTACCTGGTACGTTATGTGGATCCAAGTCAAGTGCTAAAACTTTTTATTTGTAAGTTTCTACCAATGATTTAAAACACTGCTGCCTTGGATGCCAACATGGTCTGCAGGTGGGGCTGCCCAGGCATCTGCCTTAAAATTTTGCATCGTATTCAAATATGAAGGATGAGATTGATTTACAAATTGGTGGATGTTGCCAAGCTGGTAGTCCAACTGACTATCTTAGTTACCTGAAGTGGGAGAGAGCGTAGGAGCGGATATTGGTGCAGGTGCAGGGTAGCGGATCTCTATTTTTTTATTAAAGAAAGGAAAAGAGAAAAATAGGAATAGGAAGCACCTAGAAAGAAGTTTCGGGCGGGGGGGGGGGGGGAGTATGTTGAGGATTTCTAGGAAGATATGACACCTAGACAGAAGTTTCTGGCCACTATGCATACAGAATCTTATTTTGTTATTATGTTTCAATTACTGGATTTATGCATCATTTTAGGCTTCTCTTTGTATTTATTTTCATTTTTAATTTATCATTTTAGGGCCTCCTTGATCTATGGGTGCCTGCCTAGGGCTAGGCGGCCCCCCAGCATGCCTACCTACCACCTACTGTCTTTAGAATATGGAACTACAGTAAAATGTAACTTGGTGATATTGACATTTACAGCTAGAATCATATTTAGCATCTTCATTTGGTAATGGAAGGTGCTATGACTAGAAAAGTTCTGATCACTTCAGAAGTTGCTTTGTTCTAAATAGCTTCATATTTTTCAGCTATGTCATTTACAAAGTTTTAAGCTTAAGCTTGACAAGGCTAAGGGTATCATATATTGACTTTACCTTATTGTAATAAATAGGCAATAAGAACTTTTCTTTGATAGGAAATAGCAACCATCTTGATCACTTTACAGTGTTAATAACTTGTTACATTGGATAAATAAATGGATGGTAAGTGCTTTTGAGAATGCAAATTCATGCAAGTAATGTCCTTTGATTTCACCCATTTCGGCCTGCGGGGTTGATCGAGTAAAGAGACTAGACCTGCAAGTTCCACTAATTAGATGAATCATTTTGGCTACCCCAAAAATCCTGCAGTTGGAAACCTTTAGCTGGTCATGAACAGATCAGATACCCACATATGCAGAGAGCACCCAAGGCTTGCTAGCAATAGCATTCTCTGTTGTGGTCAAAAGAAAATATTGAGAATTATCTATGCACCCTGAGTCAGTTCCCAAGAACTTTCATAGACAACACTACTATGATGTAATTTGAAATGTATACACACATGAGATAAGGACAATGAATCGAAAGAATAAAATACTTGAACGAATCAAATAAATGGTAGGTTCAGATAAATCCTCACACATGAGAGTCACGGAAAAGGCTAGCGCACATTCCAAATGGCATCTATAGCATGTTAGGATGTGATTGATGACCAAATTCTCCAATATTGTTACAATTGGAGATTAAATCAAGAAATCCACATTGCCACTAAGCGTGCATCTATACTTGCTGACAATAATTTTCAGAAAATGCTGTGCCTTTCCATGTCAGTGGTCTGCGCATGCTTGGTAGTGCGTGTGGTGAATTACCCATGCATCCCCTGCATGCTGCTGCTTGTGTGCTGCCACATCAGTGCACAAGGATTCATGCACAGGTGGTCACTTGTGGGCATACCAACACTCCAATAATTTTATGAAGAACCATACAACTCCAACAATAAGAGCTGAGGTAATGACACCAATGCAGTTAAAAAAGGCAAATAAAAAGAGCAAGAGGGCCCTACATGCATTCATGATTGAAAAAATAACAATTAAGCACTTATCCAAAGGGAAAGGATCCAAGGAACATGTCAATTCATCCCTGAATTATTGGAAAAGATTGACAACTATTTCCAATCACTAACTAGAGACCTTCCACAGGGGTCTCTTGTTTCAAACAACACACTAACAACATTCAATAACAAAACAGCCACTACCCCTGAGGTTCCAATAAACAAAGGGATACCTTGACTTTCTCATAAACAAATATCAACCATGCAAAACCTTCACATGCCTCATATAATTGAACAAAACTACAATTATTTCATATATATGTAATTATATACAAAATGCATTGAATCACAAAAAAAAATCACCCATTTTGTTTACCCAAAACACAAATGCTATCCTATTTTCGTCACAAGAACACCAAGAAGATATCTCAGGAAGATTGAAAGTGATCTAGAAGGGGACACAGTAGACCTCGAAAGGTTTATTCATGAGAACTAAGCAACTAATCAATCTCACGATTAGCCTATGTATTTAAAACAAGAATCGGTAATGCAATAAAACAAAAGAAAAATCCAACTTTTAGAAGAAAATTCAATTGATATCACATCAGAGATTTATAAAAGCAACTAAAAATTCCATCAAATTCACCTGGCACCTCGTTGGACGAAACTCTGGACGCAGAGGGGAAGCTGAGGCAAAGGATCGCCCGCCCCAACCCGGAAAGATTGGAGACGATTCCAATGAAGCTGAGCACCATCACCATCCCCAACACCCAAGGCATCAGAATGAACCCGATCGCGAACGTCACCGACCCGCAGAACATCATCGCCAGCGACACCCCAAGCAGCAGCGACGCCAGCCCCGTCAGCGACAGCTGCGGCCGAGGCCGCCTCGCTGGCCGCGGCTCCGCCACAGCTGCCGATGCCCGGGCAGGCAGTGGCGTCGGCGGCGGAGGCATCTCCGGTCCGGCTAGGTGGGGGGATCGGAGGACGGAGAGGAGGAGGGAGCAGAGCTCGTAGAGAACCCGCGAGGGCTGGTCCTCGCCCCTCATGGCGGAAACCCTAACCCCGCGAGACAGAGAGGAGCGAGAAGAAAGTTCCCGAAATATCCCCGTCGGCGGATAAATTTTCCGGCGATGGAGGAATGCGAGGTGTGGATAGAATGGGATCGAAACTCTTCTCTTTCCTCAGCAATCTTTTATCCCTTCTTTCTGGCTTTGATCGGAACGAGCTCCCGGGAGAGGGAGAGCGAGAAGAATTGGGAAGGCTAACCGAAAATTCTGATATGTTCACCCCCGATTACCATAACAACGATTGACGTAACACGTGAACTGGAGAAAGAGAGTAAGAGTGAATGGTTAAAAATAAAGACTATATTTATCCATTTTTGAGTAATTAAAACGTTAGTTCGTTTTTATGTAATTTTGTTTGATATATGCGCTCTGTATAGGCAGAACTGCTCTTGACGTAGTCGTACACAGAGAGAGAGAGAGAGAGAGTGAATAAGTTGAAAAAGGGAGTGTATTTATCTATTTTCAGTAATTAATGCATTATTTGTTTTTTAATTACGTTTTTTAAGTCATTAAAAGTTATTTTGTTTAAAATTAGGAAGAAAAGGGTTGGGTATGTTGATATGTCACGCGTCAGGAAAGAGGAGGCAGCCTTTGTTGTTTTTCTCTTCTTTTCCACGCCTCTTCCCAAAACGGATTAAACTCGCACTGGTGGTATGCTCAATGAGTTGTTAACAATGGACATAGCGTGTGGTTTGAGTTTTTCTTTTATTTTATTTTCCTCCCTATACACACGTGCCTCGGACGGCACGCATGTGAGTGTGCCAACAAAATAAAAAAAAAATGACGAAAAAAATAACAAACATCTGCTTGATCGAGAGAAACCTAACAGAATAATGCGCCACAAAAAAAGCCACCCAGTCAACCACACTGCAAGCCTTTCGTCACAGAATATCCGGCCTTGGAGTACATGATAATTTCTAACAACATAGTATCATCAATATCTTATACTTGAATAATATTTTTTTATTAAATAATAATAATATATGCTTTGGAAATAAGAGTTTTTTTTTTATTCAATACATAAAGAACTTTAGTGCAGTATTCCATCTTCTATTTTCCATCACCAATTTGAGTAAAAACAAGTATTTCACCGGTTGCCATCCCTATGGTTATGCTAGTTAATTACTTAATATTCAAAAAATATCCTACCGTTTCTATCTCATCTTGATGATATTTCAAAAAATAATAATATTATGCAGTTTGAAAATAATATATAATTTTTTTGACTTTTTAATAATAATTCAGACATCACGGCAAAACTCAAATCTACTATATGGTTATGGTTTATAATGCTTATTCACAATTCATTCGCTTCATAACATATAGCAGTTTGAAATATGCTATGGCATTTCTCAATCATAAATGATGAAAATGCGTCATAATTAAATAGATAATGTAGATAAAGGCAAGCCTTAACCAGACCTATATTAGAGCTAAATCATTGAGGAGGAGACCCATTAAGTAAAATAGAGAGAGAAGGTTCAATCAACATCCTCTAATCTAGTTAATTAACCTTTTAAGTTTGCAAGGACACATTATATGTGATTCCAAACAATTCTTTTCTCTGATGAAATAATTGCAATTAATTCTGTCATAGGCTGCCTTCATTTTTGGGGCATTATCGAGGGAATAAAAAATTTCCTAAACCAAGAGAATATCGTTAGAGATGGATCTACCTTGTGCAAGGCCCCTTGGTATTAATATTAAATTTAATTTGTAAGTGTCCAATAGCAGCTGCTAATGATCATTAATTAATAATTATGATTTTTGATAAATGATTGTTAACAAATATGTTATACTATATATCATAGTGCACATAAAATATTCATCTGTTGGAAACATTGCAGGGAGTCCTGAAATTGTTATAATCATTATTATCTAGTGTTATTGTTGTTGCAATTTGAAACCATGGTTAATTTGGCCATCCTACAAGTTAAGTTACTTGGCTATCGAGATTGAGGATGGTCTAGGAGAGACATTGCTCAAAATGTCCTTAATTCTCGTTAGTTTGGTTAGCGTCCACCCTTTTGATGGTATAGGCAGGAGAGAACAAGATTAAGAGCGCCAAAGGTTGGACCAACCCATGGTCTGCTTGAGCCAACCTGTTTTCAGATGGATGGAGCCAAGTATTCAATGGGTTAGACTGAGTTTCATCTATTTATTCATGAACTGAAAAGAGTAATACTTTGGCCAAGTTGGCTTGCATATCGAATTGGCACAGATGTGAAATCTGTGTACATCCGCAATAAGAAAATGTTGTGGCACAATACATAAAATTTAGATGATACCTTAACTTCAGATAAGCAATTACATGTAGCTAGCTAAAATTATTCTTCGAACAAGCTAATACCAACTTATGATACCATTGTTAGCACGTCTACTGATTTTAGGAGACTTGATGTGGCTCACTTGATCAAGTTTACCCACATCAGGATAAACATAATCTCATTTAAATGGTGACTTAATCCAATCTGATTAGAGGTTATTTAGAGTTTATCTTTTCAGGTGGTTTCCGTGATATATAGAAACTAATTAGAGATAAATCTTAAAAATAAAGATCTGGATCCCTAACCTAGCACTATAAATAAGTATGTGGATCCATCACCTAAGACACTCAAGTCCTAAGTAGGTTAGAAGCTTCGGATCTCCTACCCTTCTCTCTCTCTCTCTCCTGCAGTTTTTCTTCTTCTTTTAGTAAAAATTTATTTGTTTATTGTTATTCTACTGCATGGTATGCTTACATTGTGGTATGAGAGCCAACATTTGGCTCATATTGTTTAACATCCATGTTATTTAAACATGGCTAACTTTTTTTGGCTAGCCAATCTGATACATATAGATCCCTGGCAGTATGTTAATTCAGATAAAGGGGCTTTAGAAATTTATATTCAATCCCTAGAAAAAACTTAAATTACATATAGATCCTAAAATATATTTAGTTGACCCCCGACAGTACATTATTTTACAAATGGGTCTTCAAAAACTTGCATGTGATCTGCAGAAGAAAGTTTTATTATATACAGGTCCTCAGATATATTTATGCGGTCCTTGTATTCAAGTTTCATTACAGAATAGTACACTGATAATTATATATTGATCCCAGTAATGAATTATATTGCATAAATAATCAATTTAGATGTTTTTTATGATGAATCATGATTATTTAAATTGTTCATATTTTCATGATCAAGGGAGATACATGCATAAGACAAGCTAAAACATTTTATGCGGGAAAAGACATAAAGATGATTAATTTTTTTGCATATTTGTGATAACAAGCTAAAGTACCTCATAAATTTTTGAATGCTTTAATTTAGTCAATAAAACGTCTTTTATCACCATCTCATAAAATTGAACACTTGTATTATACATAATGACCCAGCCCCAAAGGAAAGTCATTATACAAGATTAATGATGGGATAAAATAATGTTATTAGTATGATATTTATAATGAAATCTTGTTGCCCAAAGGCCTTGAATTCTTCATTAATATTGAATGATATCTAATGAAATTATCCATTGAATAACGGTGTCTAAAAAAAGCTTGCCAAAAAGGCCTACGTGCCTAAAAAAGGCTGGTACTTAAGTGAGCCTAGTGCACCACTACCGATCTGGAGCTGATTTGACTATTATTTTTTGGATTTTTTAACTAAACATCTAAAGTTTATTAACTGTCATACTTAATGCATTAGTTTTACATGTAAAGTTATTATTTGGAATAATTAAAATGAATTATAATAATTTATATAAGGTATTTATCTCATTAAAACTTTATTTTGATACTACTTGAAAGAGAACGTCATGATAATTTAGGAGTAGCCACAACATCTTAAATTATTATGATGTATAATTTTGGATCATATTCGGAGTCATGAGACAAAATTACGCGACTAAATGGTATCTAATATTACAATTAAGGCTTATTGTTTGGGATAATTAAAATGAATTATAATAATTCATATAAAGTATTTATCTATTAAAGCTTTATTTTGATACCCTTTTTTTAAAAAAATGTTATGATAATTTGGGAGTAGCCACAACATCTTAAATTATTATGACGTTCTAATTTTGGATCACATTCAGAGTCATAATACAAAATTAAGATATTAAATGGTATCTAATATTGCAATTAAGTTAATAAAATAATTATTATGCCCACCAAAAAATAATTATTTTATTATCTTAATTGGGATAAGATAGTGGATTCATCACTAAAATGAGAATTTTCTATATCCACAAATAATAAAAATTTCTTATTTTTAGTTTGTGATATTTACTAGTCTTATTAATAAAGTTTAAGTAAATTCAATGCATGTTGCAACCTTTGCCCATAGGGAGGTTTGAATTTACTTTAATTTTGAAATGTTTCATAGCATAATATATTCTTGATTTTTGCAGTTATTCCTACTACGTTTTTTGGGTACTGAATCATCTAGAGTTTCATTATTGAGTGGTGATAATTATTCTGATTTAAAGGATAAAAATTTGTTGACTTTGGGGTGCATGGATCTTGACTTGGCGCTTCGTGTGGATGGACCACCCGTCCCTACAGAATCAAGTTCACCAACTAATAAGGCTTCTTATGAGCGGTGGGAGCGATCTAATCGCTTAAGTTTGATGCTTATTAAGTTTTATATAAGTAAGGGCATCAGGGGTTCGATCTCTGATTGCCATAAGGCAAAGAATTTTATGAAGGCAATAGAAGAGCAGTTTATCAGCTCTGATAAGGCATTGGTTAGCACCCTGATAAAAAGGCTTTCAAACATGAGGCATAATAGTTCTAAAAGTTTGCATGAACACATTACGGAGATGCATGATATTACTGCTCGACTCAGAGGTTTAGAAATAGAGATTTCAGAGTCATTTTTAGGTATATTTCATTTTGAACTCTCTTCCTAAGGAATATGATTCTTTTAAAATTTTCTATAACACATAAGAAAAAATGGTCAATTAATGAACTCCTGACCGTGTGTGTTCAAGAGGAAGAGAGATTAAAACATGAGACTTTTGAAGTTGCTAATTTGGCATCTCAAGGTAAAGGAAAGGCTCATAAAGAAAAAAATGTCCTTAAAAGGAAGAATGCTAAAGTGTCTGCCAAGCGTGAAGGCAATAAGGTTGCATGCTTCTTTTACAAAAAAAAGAGATACGTGAAGAAGGATTGTACCAAATACAGAAAGTGCCTCGAAAAGAAAGGTAATCTACTATCTCTTGTGTGTTATGAGTCTAATTTTGTTAATGTTCTTAATAATATATAGTGGATTGATTCTGGTACTACAATTCACATTGCCAATATTATGTAGGGCTTTTCTCTCCCTAAAGATTGGCATAAAGAGGAATATTATTAAGGAGAACTCCTCATTATTATGGCATAGGCGATTGGGACATATCTTAATAGCAAGAATAAAAAGGTTAGTAAATAAAGGGATACTAGATACTTTTGATTTTACCGACTTTGGTACTTGTGTAGATTGCATAAAGAAAAAGAAAACTAACAAGACCACTAAAGGAGCCATAAGAAGTTCTAAGACTCTTTAGATAATACACACAGATCTTTGTGGACCATTTACCCTACCTTGTCTGAATGGTTAGAGATATTTTATCTCATTCATTGATGACCATACTTGGTATATGTATCTCTATTTTTTATATGATAAGGCTGAGACATTTGATGCTTTCAAAGCATATAAAACAGAGGCAGAGAAACAAATCGAAAATAATATTAAAATTGTAAGGTCAGATAGGGGTGGAGAGTATTATGGAAGGTACACAGAAATCAAACAGATGTCTGGGCCATTTGCTACATTTCTTAAAGAAGAGGGCATAATTGCTCAATATTCAATGCCGGAAACACCACAACAAAATGGTGTGATCAGGGCCGGCCCGAGCTCTAGGCGACCGAGGCGGTCGCCTAAGGCCTCAGGGCAATGGAAGGCCTCCGGGAGCAGAAGCTGGCTACGAGTCTTCCCCCTTGATGGAAGGGAGGTGGAGGGTTTCCTGGCCTGCAGAGGGGCAACTGGGGAAGTTGGGGACAGTAGTTTTGTTTTGGGTGGAGAGAGAGAGAGAGGAGGGATTTGGTTGGCTTGATACACGCCTGAAGCCACTCTTATCTTTCATCCCTTCTCCTTTTTTGGTTTTGGTCTTGGTTTTCCTTCCCTCACAAGTCATTACTCCTGATTCAGCTAGGCCATCAGGAAGAAAGATAGGGGGATTGGAGATGGACTTCTTGGAGGGTGGAGATTCTTTTAATTTTCTCCTCTCGGTTTCTTCTCCCCTCTTGGGTGGTAGAGAGAGAAAAGGAGGGAGGGGATTGAATGGCTGCTGTGCCGTGATGTTGCAATTGCAGCTTCGGTGCTCACTTGAAAAGGGAGATGGTCTTTAGCAAAAGAAAAGGAGGGTAGAGAAAGAGGAGGGAGGGGGGGTTGAATGGCTGCTGTGCCGTGATGTTGCAGTGGCTGCTTGGGTACTCACTTGAAGGGGAGATGGTGGGATGGGACTTTTATTAATTAGATGGAGTGAATTTTTCATAATGACCCTACTTTTTCTTACAGAGAGGTCCCTTTCTGGACAAATTCTTTGACCGTGAAGCACCATGGGATGGGATGACCTTTTCGTATTCTGCTCTTGCTTCACATGGTAAACAGTATTGCCAAGAACGGTTTCATGGGCTTTTTTTTTAAAGTATTTTTTTAATATTTTCATTCAAAAATTATATTAAACTGAAGAGACTTTTTGTCTATCTTTATTAGATTCATGCATCTTTGTTGAAATAGTATACTTGACAGCAATCTATTTCCATAACATTTTTTTAAGTATTTTATATTTATTAAAAAAATTTATTATTTAAAAAAAAGAGGCTTCATTTATTGAATTCGCCTTAGGCCCCCAAATATATTGGGCCGCCCCTGGGTGTGATAAAAAGAAGGAATCGTACGCTGATGGACATCGTAAGGAGTATGCTTAGTCATTTGAATATCCCTATCAAGCTATGGAGTGAAGCTTTAAAAACCACTGTATATGTACTAAATAGGGTTCCATTTAAGGCTGTTCTTAAAACTCCTTTTGAGTTGTGGAAAGGATGGAAACCAAGTTCAGGACATTTACACATATGGGGTTGTTCAGTTGAGGTGAGGATTTATAATCCACACATGAGAAAATTAGACCCCAGAACGGTTAGTGGTTTCTTTATTGGGTATGCTGAAAACTCCAAAAAATTTAAGTTCTATTGTTCTACACACACACCTAGAATCGTTGAAGTTAGAATGCTAAATTTCTTGATGATCATGAGTCTAGTGGGAGTGGTTTCCTCGAACCATATCGTTTGAGAAAATAAAGGAACCAATTGGTGAACCAAGTGTGGAATCAACTGGGAATATGGTTGTTTTTCAAAATTCAGTTCCAAATATAATTGAAGAACAACCAATTCAAGAGCAACCACGCCTTAAGGAACAAACTCATACGGAACCTCTTATTGAATCAAGACGATCCTCAAGAATAAGGAGACCAGCAATATTTAGCGACTACCTTGTATACATTCAAGAATCCGACTTTGATGTTGGACATCAAGTTGATCCTATTTCGTTTTCAAAAGCCATGACAGGGGATCATTTCTTTCTATGGCATGATGCCATGAAGGAAGAGATGGAATCAATGGCTAAAAATCAAGTCTGAAATCTCGTTGAGTTACCACAAAGAGCAAAATCCATTGGCTGTAAATGGGTCTTTAAGACTAAAAGGGACTCCTCTGGTAATGTTGAGCGATATAAGGCTAGACTTGTGGCCAAAGGTTTCATTCAAAGAAAGGAATTGATTTCCATGAAACCTCTCCAGTTTCTAAGAAGGACTCTTTTAGGATAATCATGGCACTAGTAGCTCATTTTGATTTAGAGCTACATCAAATGGATGTGAAAACGGCTTTCTTAAATGGTGATCTTGAGAAAATGGTATACATGGATCATCATGAAGGATTTTCATCCAAGGATAGTCATCTGATTTGTAAATTAAAGAAATCCATATATGGACTTAAATAGGCCTCTCGCCAATGGTATATTAAGTTTCACAACATTGTTACTTCATATAGTTTTACGGAGAACATTGTTGATCAGTGAATATACCTTAAGATGAGTAGGAGTAAATATATTTTTCTAGTCCTATATGTGGATGATATTTTGATTGCAACCAGTGATTTGGGTTTGCTACGTGAAACTAAAGATTTTCTTTCTAAACACTTTGAAATGAAGGATTTGGATGAAGCCTCATATGTCATTGGCATAGAGATTCATAGAGATAGATCTCGAAGGATATTGGGATTGTCTCAAAGGGCCTACATCGAAATAGTTTTAGAAAGATTTAATATAAAGTTTTGTTCACCTATAGTAGCACCCATTATCAAAGGAGACAAATTCAGTTTGAGACAATTACTACAAAACAGTCTGGAATTGAAGCATATGAAAAGCATACTTTATGCTTCTGCTGTTGGTAGCTTAATGTATGCTTAAGTATGTACTCGTCCAGTCATTGCATTTGCAATAGGAATGTTGAGGAGATACTAAAACAGGGTAGAAACATTGGAAAGCTACCAAGAAAGTGCTGTGGTATTTATAAGGAACCAAGAACTTCAAGCTTACTTATAGACATACAAATTCCTTAGAGGTTGTCGGATGCTTAGATTTAGATTTTACTGGATGTTCCGATACAAGAAAGTCTACTTCAGGATATGTTTTTCCTCTTGGCTGGGGGAGCTATATCTTGGAGAAGCATCAAGCAGTCTATAACTGCTTCATCAACCATGGAAGCAGAATTTGTTATATGCTATGAAACAACTTCACAAGCTATATGGCTAAGAAATTTTATAGCATGACTAAGGATCGTTGATTCTATATCAAGACCAATAAAGATCTATTGTGATAATATGGTTGTAGTTTTCTTCTTTAAGAATATCAAAAGTGGCAGCCAAAATAAGCACATAGATATAAAGTATTTGGTTATGAAAGATAAAGTAAGATCTGGAGATGTGTTTATTGAACATATCAGTACTGAACTGATGATTGTTGATTCTATGACTAAAACATTGCCGGCTAAAGTTTACACTAATCATATGGATCATATGGGACTTATTAGCTCATTTGATGTACGATCTTTCTTCTCATTTTTGTATTCTCATTTTGTGAATAATGCTTACAGCTTTGATATATAACTATGGTTGTGCACATAAAGTTTATTTTTGTTATGTATGGTATCTTTTGATATGTAAAGAAAGAACCCTAAGGGATTATTATTTAGTCATTCGGTAAGTTATGACTAAGGAATATATCTTATAAGGTACACATCAATAAATACCTTACATTATAATACATGGAAGAAAATGTCTTCATAATAAGATATAACCGCTATGACTCATGTAATGGTATTTGTTGATAAAGGATATAAGATTGGATAAATTTAATTTATGGCTATAATACAGTTTTGTCACTTTTATGTTATGTGGGCCAAGTGGAAGAATGTTGCACGTCTCCTGATTTTAGAAGACTTGATGTGATCCACTTGATCAAGTTTATCCACATCTGGATAAACAAAACCTCATTTAAATGGTGACTTAATCTAATCTGATTGGAGGTTATTCAGAGTTTATCTTATCAAGTGGTTTCCGTGATAGATAGAAACTAATTAGAGATAAACCTTAAAGATAAAGATTCGAGTCCCTAACCTAGCACTATAAATAAGCCTGTGGATCCATCACCTGAGGTACTCAAGTTCTGAGTAGGCTAGAAGCTCCGAATCTTCTCTCCTTCTCTCTCTCTCCTGCAGTTTTTCTTCTTCCTCTTCCCTCTTGTGTGGGTGCTTAATCAAGGCGGTTGGTACTTAATCAACGGGAGGTCAATAAAAATTTATTTGTTTATTACTATTCTGCTGCATGGTATGCTTACAACTATGTGATTGACTTGGGATGGGGCATACTAGGTGAAGAATGGGTTGGGCTGAACTTGAGTCTGTGAATTGCTAGCAGCCCAAGACCACCGTAATTCGTCCTCGCCAAGCCTGCTCGGTCCACATCCATGTTGAAAAAGAACACTGGCTTCCGAAAAGATACAATGTTTGCGAAATATTACGTCTCTACAGTCTTCGAATAGAGTCTATAAATAGACTCCTCCGAGATTAATCATAATCCAATCTAATCTCTCTGTCCTTTTCATCGGTACTCTGCTTTCCGAGAGTTTCTTCCACTTTTCAACTTTTTGCTTTCTATTTTTTCTTTTTTTCTAGGCAACTAAAAGAGTCGGTCGGATCAAGCTTCCCAACAATCGTGCTTGTTAGAGGAGGATCGGGCTGAGCTAGGTTGTTGTACCTTGGGGACAAGATTACCACAAACCCACACGTAGGGGCAAATCATATTGTTAGGGCAATGTATATCACACGTCTCGATCCAGACAAACTCTTTTCAATCTTCTGAGTTTAGTTTAGTAATTTATTTTTTTATAAAATAATGATACAGTAATTTCTAGGCACTAAGTATTCCAACAATATGTAGCAAGTCCAAGACCATGTCTAAACCTTACGGCACAATGGCAAACTACTCTATCCAAGCGCCCAACCATATAGAAATTGTAACAACTCCGGCTAGCCATGCTGACTTTTTGATCCATATCATTGTTGTGGGATGTATGAGTACGTAACAATTTCAGTTGCTGTACAATCAAGGAACATAGCAAATTTTTGTTGGATAAGCAACACTTGCCCATTCCCAAATCATGGTGAAGGTTGGATTTATTTCAGAAGGTCTCCCTCCCATTCTCTTTCTCTTAGAAAAAAAAAAAAAATCTTGAAAGCGAAAATTATGGCCAAGTAAACTAACTCTTGATATCACTCATATACAAATCATAAGAAAATCATCATTAAATTACATAAATAGCTTTTGTCCGCTTTTGATCAGAAACAGTAGGTATTTTCTGAGGTTTATAAGATATCAATTGCAAATATTTAACATACAAATATTGGAGGGAAAAGTCTAATATTTTCCAAATTTGATATTTCTATGAAAATTCATGCCTTCTGAAACATGTTTAGATTTACTATGATAAATTTCAACTTTTGATATAAAAAAAATGGATAAAACATTTAAAATAGAGCATCACAACCTCATAAAATATTAATTATTTTTATTTTTGAATGAAAATTCACTTGGGTATAAAAATAATATATTAATATATTTTTAATACTTCCCTTTCTTCATGTGCATTTGCACATTATTATTATTATTATTCTAGGGGTTGGAATTGAGGTGAGACCTTAAAAAAAAAAGTTAAAATATAGGTTAATATGCAGGATTTATAGAATGAATGGTTTGCAGTAAATGGAGTATTGCACTATGAAATGGCAAAAATATCAAATTTTCCAATAGATAGTAATTATAAAGCAGTCCCTACCACTCTCTCTCAATACAAAGAAAAACTCAGAAACACAAAAATCTCAATTCACTTATAGTTCTAATAATTGGATGACACAAATGAGTTATCTCACAATTCAAAATAAAATAATAAATATTGATAGTATAAAAAAAATAAAACATATAAAACATAAAGTCAATATAAATATGAAGAGAATATCAACTAATAACAATACATGTTTAAGACAAAAAAGATTTAAATAAAAAGCAATTCTCTTAAGCCGGATCGCCCATCCACTCGAAAACTTTGGCCAACTTAATAGAGTACCTAGTTTTGGATCGGACCATTTGATCCGGAGTTGGTCGTCTATAAACAATCCAACCAAACAGTGAGCATACTATACATTACAACTCAAGTTACTGAATTAGATAGCTGCGTTCTGGACCGGATTTTTTAATCTTAATCGGAGATTTAAACAGCGAGTTTACTATACATTACATACTCGGAAGGAAGAGTTATATCTTATACCAAGCTCCTCGTGGTTGCTTCTGCACGTAACTACAGTCATGTCATATAGGGACTGTATGGAGTAAAGATTTGTCGCTTGCCAACCCGCAGCCACATCACTCGCGCAAAAAATCCCGGAGAGCGTGCATCTGCGGTCGCCGCGTCCCGAGTCCATGCGGAGTGGAAGGACAGGCGCCGCGTGCCGCCTCGGTACCCGCCCAATTGCGCGCACCGCTGCTGCTGCTGCTGCTATAATTGTCACCATAGCGTTGGTTTTGGCTTTCCGTCCCCTTCTCCATGGCCCCCGCCTGCAACTCCAAGCCAAAAAAAGATTTTGAGAGAGAGATGAAACCGAGCAATCATCTTAGGTTTATGTTGTTGTTGTGGTTGTTGTTTGCTCACCGATACCAGAAACCTTCTCTCCTCGAGCAAGGCCTTTCCCTGCACAACGACATAACACAGTAGAGAAAGGGAAGATATGTGTATAATATTTTATATTTATATATATATATATATATATATATATATATATATATATATATATATATATATATATATATATATATATATATATATATATATACAATAATGTATCTGGGTTTCCTTGTTCCATTCTTCCTCTTATTATTGACTTCTTTTAATAATAAAAAAACTTTCTTTTCTTATTGATGTATTAGTATTATTTTTTTCTTTTTCAACTGCTACGTATTTGGTTTGGATGCATGTAATTAGGTCGTTTGGAATGGTTTATAGGAAGCCAAGCAATGATGGCACTGCTTACTAGGGGTCCTTCATCAGGTGGGAAGTGGAGCTCGGTACAGGCAAGCGATAACTGATAACCCTTTTCTTGGGTTGCTATACAGTAGATTTTTTTCACCCTCGACTTCATCTGCACCGGTTTCTGATGTTGCCATGACATCCCTTTCATTGTTTTGTTCTTTCTTTCTTTCTTTTTTGTAGATAGACCCCCTTGCGATGTAATCGATGTTTTGAGGTTTTGCCCTCTAACAAGCATGCATCCTCTGCAACCCAAAGTCGCGTAGAGAATTCCTAGAACTAAGAGCTATGACAGTTTGATTTGGAGAAGCCAAACCGCAACCCCAACTTTAGAAACTTTCTATAGTTTTGGATGCAGCATTCATCCCAATAAGTTTTAACGTCCCGCTGAATTTTGTAGGTATCGTACTATTCTGACAGAAAGATGAGACTGGGATATCTTTGTGGGACGCCAATCTTGTGACTGGGATGTCCTACTCGCCCCGGCTGAAATCAGTCGAGACCGGCTGGTAATGGGGCTCTGTTTGGCTAGCAACGAACATAACCCAGCCAGGTTGCCTGATTCCAGGAAATAGGGGGGAGATCTTCTCTCTCTTTGCCTGAGTCATGAGGGTACCGCAGGTGGAGATCAAGAACGAGAGGGGGAAGAGAGAGAGAGAGAGAGAGAGAGCATGAAAAATAAAAAAAATCACTAAAATTCAAGATAAAAAATAAAATATATAAAACTAAATAAAAAATGCCCTGGTATGATATCAAGATGTAAAACTGTCCCAGTGAAATATTGATATGGGTCTTAATACTAGTAGTTTAAACCTTGATTTAGATTGTAGAAATTCAATGTATATGTGAGTGATGAATATGGTTTAGATGTCAAAAGTCTGAGATTTCCACTGCCATGGATGCATGAGATGAGATCTGAACATCAAATATATAGAACGTGAATCACTACATTGTTTATGCTTCTATATATGAACCATTGCATAATTTGATCTCATAGGATTTGTTGAAATACCAAACAGGACAGACCAAGAACGGGGATGGTTTGGCCACCCAATTCGGTCCTAGATCAAAACCGACCGGATCTAGGTTGAACCATTGGTTCCTCTCAGTTTCAAGTGATTTCGAGCTGTTTCATAGTTGAAACAGGTTTAATCTTTTGTAACCATCCTCTCCCCTCTTTCCCAATCCTCCTCTCTTGCAACTCCTCTTCTCTTTTGCTATTTCCCTCGCTAGAGTTAGGGCTTCGTCGCTAACATTGATGATGATGATAATGACCACAGACCACCATCTCTTTCTTTTTCTTCTTTCTCACCATGCCGCCATCTTTTGTCGCCACCTTTTCCACGTATGATGATGATGGGTATCAGGGTCGGGAGATTATAAATCTGAGGTCAGTATGCCTATCCATCCCTTGCTTTCCTCTATCTTCCCCTCTCCTTTGGTTTTGGTACATACCAATACCGTACGAAACTGGTAGGTATGACTTTTGGTATTGGTTCAGTAAACCTTGCTGACTCACCAAAAAAAAGAAGACAAGGCAAAGAATGGGTTGAATGGAGAGAAGGATACGAGGGCTTTGAGTATCTTCTAATAATTCTATGGCTGCAACACTCAACCTCATATCAAAAGCAACCATATTTGTTCCATTGGGAAATAAGATGAGCCTAAGGTGCATGTCAAGGACCATCATGTAAAGGATGTCAGCCCAGACAATCACTGTTTAACAAAAACAAGGAGGAAGCTCAGTCTTAACGTAAGAACTTGCAAGTTCAAGTGGCTAAATAACCAAGCTTTGATGTTCATAGCAGGGCTTGAGCTAATCTAGACTAAAGAGTCAACTTCCTCAAATGGCTAAAGAGTGAAGCTTTGACAACTCATATTTAACAGCTAAAACGAACATGCAGGTTGCGTTGCTTGCAGCCCTACTGTAAATGATTGGTAGACAGAAACAGATTTACCTGTGATTACCCTGATAAAAATTAGATAAGGTCCGATGCTTAATGTTGAATTTGATCATCCAACATAAATGTGTGAAATGCTTGGTAAAACAAAAACTTCTGCCCTCGCACTGAACAGAGGTAGATCAAGTGGACAATTTGCTATATTGGATTTATCATTATGACAAGCCTTCGGCCAGACAGCTTGCAAGTATTTCAGGGAAGAATATAAAGTGAAAGAGCCAAAATGAATCCTGTAAGTTTTGTTCTTGCTCTTATGCATGTCCAAACTGTTGGATGACAACACTGAGAATTCCAAGCTTGTTAGAAGGCAAAATTTATATTGCAATTTGATCCCCCCCACTATAGTTCTGCTTATATTAGTTCACATTCAGCCTTGCATTTTAACAGAATTATATGCACGACATGGTGTTTGTTTAACCTATAATTCCTACTTATGGTAAAACTCTGATTGAGAATGCAGTTTGGTAGCGTGAACTGTAAATCAATTTTGATTCCAATTTTCTTAAGACCCACGCGCCCCCCCCCCCCCCCCCCCCCCCCCCCCCCCCCACCTCCCCAAAAAAAGAAAAAAGAAAACGTGATTCCATTTTGTAATTTTCAATTATTATTTTATTTTCTTTTGTTTGAGTTTGCACAATTTATCTATTGTTTGTTACGAATAACTAATTGAATGGGCAATATACACAAGGAGCCTGATGATGGTGGAACTTTTTATGCATGATCACTAATTTGAAATTGACCTGTGATTATAGATACTGAAGGATGCTTCACACGGAATAAGAATTGTATGTAGGACTTTCATGTTCAGTAGTTTTAGAAATATTGGAAGGACTAATCTTTTAGAGACATTTACTATCCTTGAGTATGACCATAATATGTGATTGAACGGTACTAGTAAAAATAACTGGATTCCTTTTCATAAAGAATATACCTTCTCACGGAGCCTGGCAATTGTATCCATCATCAATTGGGTCTGCATTCAGAAGAGAGAAAATAAGTGTTTTGAGTTGATTCTTTCTTCAACTCTAGTGTGGACCTTAATCTATAATGTAGTATTGATAGCTCTAGTAATGGTTCTTCATAAAAGAATTATTGAAAAGCAAACTTTACAGAAATATGTACTCATGTTCATAATACTGACTAAAAAAATGCCAGAACATCTGACCAGTGTGTGTCAATTCAATACTACAGTCTAGTATTTTGCGAAAATAAATTCGAAGAATTTCTTGAATAGTTGCAGATACCTCAGATATGTACAAGCTATCTAAGTTCAGAAGATTATATAGCTGACAAAATATTGGAATTGTTGCAATTCAGATGTCACCAGTATTTTGTTCTACATCCGAGGCTTGTTTTGCGATTTGTGTAGAGGCGAAGCACTTAAAATAAAGCCCTAAGACTTACCAGATGACTTTCTGTTGTATGCTGCATTTTATTGGTGTCCATACACCTTTGCTACTTCATGAAATAAATAAATTTTAGGAGAGAGCAGGCCTGAATCTGAAAAGGTATCATCGGCTTGTGGAAAGGTCATGAATTGAGCTCATTCAGAAGGTAATGACTTAATTTAGAGGGTTAATTTAGAAGGATCATGAGTTCAACTGATTTAGAAGTACTAACTAAATTTGTGGGTATATATGGACAACTTAATCGAGGATTTGTTAAGCCAGCAGTGATGCATGGTTAATTGGTTATAGCCAGCTGAGTTGGAGTGGAAAGAAACCTATTAAATAATGCACAATAAAAAACGAAGAGCTTCTAGAGTGCACTTGTGATAGATGGGTAGTTTGCATGTGTTAGATAATAGCACAAAAGATCAAAATGCCCACGATGTTCTCAGAGTCCTAAATCTTACTCTAAGTATTAACTGCCTCGAGTCTTAGGATAATAATTTTTAAACATGATAACTGAAAGGTCAACCACATTAATGAGACGAAGATGCCAGCGAAGACAACCAAAATTTATCCTTGAGCAGTATTGGAGCGAACACATTAATGAGAAGAATCATGTAGATGTCAATAAAGATAACCTAAATTTATCCTTGAGCACTATGAACAGATAATAGTATGAATTTGGGGCAATAAATGGCCCGAGTGAGGGAATTAATATTGCTTGGTAAAGGAATTGGAATTGAATATAGACTTGCAAAAAAGATCTGAGAAAGCTTATGACAATGTCGATCACAAATCCCTTTAATTTGTTTAATGGGGCCTCCTTTATTTAAGAAAAGTAAGGTCTGTTCAATTTGCAAAACTAATATGAAAAACATTTTAACAATGTTATAGAGTGATGTCCTTCTGTGGGAGATGTACAGTTACATACACAGTGGTTGGAAAAAGGCATAGACAGTATGAACATGGATATAAGGAGACTTCAGTAATGGAGAGAGGCTTGGATCGATATGGAAGGGTTCAGAAAGAGGACAGACGATAATTAGGCTAAAGCGATAGAAAGCAATTACAAAATTGCTTTTTCCGTGTGTTTAGAACTTAGCAGGAAATTTTGTTACATGATATAGCTTCAGTTCAGCTACCGGACGAAATAGTCATATCGTCATATTTATCCAAGTTCTAAATGTTTTTCAAATGATAAGAGAGATTTTTTTGTGCAGGTAAAAGTGAATGTGCAAACAAAAATTGCATATGACCTTTTTTGACATTGTTTGCTTTAGTGCACAATCTAACTCTTTTTCGATGTGACTAAGCTCATCCAAACTCAGCTGGGCAATATTTGATACATCAAGAGACCTGCAAAATATTTCACTCTGTATTAACTCATGCATATACTATAGTGTTCTTCAATAGGAAATATTACCTTTGAGCAATCTGCAACAGCTCATATTTGGTTCTTGGACAAGCAAAGCCTTTGACAAGATCCTGCGCTACAATGATGAAGTAATGTTAACTGAAAAATAAGAACTAGTTTACTTAAGACACACCCACCCATCCACCCACGCTCAGGCTATGCTATTCAACATATCCATTACAACAACACAAAATGTATAAGGAAGTCATGTTAACATATATATATATGGATATACATGAAAGCTGAGCATGTTCTCCTGTTTTGCACAAGTCCAAATAAATCTGGTCTTGTTCAATATGCATTAGCATTGATTGCTATTATAACATTTATAATATATCCATAAACTAGATCTTAAAGTTGTTAATTGCAATTGCTGAATATTCATCCTGCTGGAACTACAGTGAGGTATTTCTTTAATTCCTCAATGAACTCTCCATGTAATCTCATTTTCTAAAGAGATTTTTCTCCCCTGAGTGAATTTAAGAATAATTGTATTTTAAATCATTGACAAATTTATGTTGATTTATTCTGAAATCCTAAACTTTGATCGAGTTCTTTGAGATGCATATTAGTTCTAGGATTACACAGTCTGCTTCATGATCTGTAATTTTCTATTCATTGGAATATCAATGTTCTCTTGAAACATTTACTGAATCATAAGTTTTAGCATCATAAAATCAAACAAATTGAACTTTAGTACCATATCTTATTTGAAGGAGAGTATTATGAGGTAATAGAGTGTTGGTTCATGGTAATAATGCCCTTTTTGTATTCATGAATCAAGTTTCCTTCACCAAATCATATCATATCGTATTTTAATATGGAAGGAATTGTACAAAATCAAGTTTAAGTAATCGATACTTAGACATTTGTTTCTACAAAATGAACAAGGACAGATGCTCTGCCAATTCTTCATGAGGTGAGTTCTTTTGGTATTAACAGTGCTACTGGCTCTTGCAATCAGAATTTTTTCTCAGCCTGGTTTTAATGGTTTGAGATGAATTCTGGAAACACCATCAGCTTCTGTAGAAATGCATGGCCGATACAGATAGTAGGATGCAGAAGTTCCATCACTCTGAAGTCTTGTGCTAGCACAATTAAGGACAACCTTGTTATAGACAGAATAACTACCTTCTAGTTTAGTTCCTTCACTAAAATTGAAATCCATGAGTTACTTGTTTTTTGCTGAATATCACATGTGGAATGACAGTCCTGTTCCCGATATATCCTTTGATGATAAGATAGGATAACAATAACAATGGGAAGAAAATATTTAGACAGTAATCATGCTAAACTTTGCTCCTGTTATTCTTCATACGTTGTGGTTATATTGTCAAAGTGGGGAAACCTCATGTTCAATACTAGTTGTCTTAAACCTATGTGCATATTCCATCCTTAAATGTTTAATCATCTTATGGTCATTTGTACCTATTTTGCCTTTCCAATATTTCTCAAGTTCATTTGCTATGTATTTCAACTGGATGATGCATTTTAGTTTGTAATTATTTCAGCTTTTCAGTCAAAAAGAAGAAACTGGCACACTTAATTTAGTTGAAGTTCAAGAAGAATCTCAAGGTTGATAGTTTTATTGCAACTTTCTTTGTGCAGAAAAGGAATGTAAGATACAATTATTTTTACCTGAACACCAAGGTTGCCTCTATTTACACCTCTTTCTGCATCTGAAAATTGGCGATAGCGCTCAATAATTTTTTCCATGCTGAAATGATAACAGCTAGTATTTAGGCTCAAGTATGATGTCAAGTATCTTATAGACTAATACTGTTACCTGCAATTTCCAGCAAATTTTTGTTGTAGATAGTCAGAAAATGTCATAGCAAAAAATATTGACATGTAACAAAGTTGTAACAGGAGTCAAGACTAAGCTTTAAAATTATTTTGTATTACTATTTGTCTTTTCTGAGAAGGAGAGTATTTTTGAGAAGATATACACTATTTATTCTTGAATTTTAAATCCGTCAATTTTCATATTATTCTTCATGGCAGTATTTTGCACATACTAATTCTTCACGTGATTTCTAGTTTAAGTATCTGCAATGTTATGAATTTTGAAATCAATACGATTCTCCAGTGGAGTTCAATTGGATATTGTTGTGGCTTTAGCTGCTGGTTGGTATTGGTAAGGCACTGCATGATATGTATCATGACCGTGCTTTACTGGCATGCAGAGCCAACATGGTACCAGCTACATTCATTATGTAGTTTATTGCCGTGTCAGGGCATACATTCATTATCTCAATAAAAGCACTAATTGATGGGGGCTCACGGTCCAAAGCCCCTCACCAAGCTCTTTGCCCTGCGTTTCTTGCGTACGCCCTTAAAAAATCGCTGATGATGGACCGATTGTACGTAACGCCAGTGAAATAACTCAATACAAGGATCAACAATAAGACTAAACTGAATTTTATTCCACTCAAATTGAAGAACAAAACAAGAACAATAAAAGCAAAAGAAATCTAGCAAAGGATTGAAAGAATCCCTTCCTAGCCCAATCTAGTAGAGATTGATGTATCTACTACTAGCCCAAGTCCTAGAACACAAGATCTAAGAACAGAAATCGGCACAAACGTTGCCCAAGCCTTACGGCCGACTCTTTCACAAGAGAATAAGACTAAAACTCAACTCTGGGATGCCTCACAATGGCTCCTTACAACTCTTTTTATAGACCCAAGGCCCTAGATAATTTTAAGTAACTCTCCCTAAGATAAACATGAAAAATCGTCTTCCCATGGATCCAAGGCTTCTCCATTGTTGATTGGCATGTGATCAATGGCTTGAAGGGGTCCTAGAAGGCCTCCAATGGTTGACTCGATCTTCTGGGGCAATCGACGGCTGCAATGTCCCGGTTGATCGGGTCGCACGACTCGGGAGTCCCAGTCCGGGAAGAACTGGGCTGGGTGCAGGGAAAGTTGATCTTTGCTAACTCTTTGATTTGTTATGTTCTTTTTGTTGTTTGATTAGGTGTTCTTAAGATCATTGTTAATCAAGTCTTGGTTCCAGTACAATTTTGAGAAGTTCATTTTCTACACCTTCCTAATGGTACTACTATAATAGCAGCACTCTGTGCAAGGGGGAGTTAGATGGAAATCAGCCTACTTAAAAAATTTGAAGATGTGCAGAAATTTAAAGAAGATCATCAAAGAGCTAGGAGTCTCTAGAATGTCTGACAAATAAGTCTTTTAGTTTTCCAATTGGGCCTAGAATGGTCAATCACAGGAGTCTTTTAATTTTTCAACTGGGCCTTAAAATATAGTCTTCGGTCAAAGTTTTACTCCTAGGTTTGCATGTATTGTTCTATCTTGAAAATGCTAAGACCCTATTTGGCAGAGCTTTTGAAGGATCAAAAAGCACTTTCTGGCCCTCCAAAAGCGCTTTTAGATGAAATAGGGGTGTTTGGTTAAAATTTTGGAAAGATGTTTTAGTTTTTCCAGAAAGCTAAAAACAGCTTTTTGGGAGAAGCTCCATTTTGGAGCTTTCTAAAAAAGCACCATTAGGCCCCGTCAGGAACTATTTTTTTACCAAAATACCCGTAATAAAATATAATAATTACACAAAATGTCTCTTTATAATCTTGAAAATCTGTAGGAGTCTCAACAAAAAACTCTAGTTGTCGAACAGATTCTCTCCAATGAAGAAGGTATTCTTTTTTTCTATTTTTGTATGCATCCTTTTGAATCCTATTTTAGAAAAATTAATATACGCTAATAATACATTAATATGTTATGTTAAATAATTTAATATTATATTAAATTATTATGCTATAGTATACAATATTATATTACTATATTATACTAAAATTATATTACATTACATTAATATTATACTATATTATATATTTATTTATTAATATATTTTATATTTTATTACGCTCTATTGTATAATACTATCCCATGTCCTTTATGGTAATTTTATTATATCAAAAGTATTTTCTCAGTTTGTTTACCAAACACACGTTAAAGTGTCACAGTACTTTAGAAATGTAGTTACCAAACAGCAAACAACAAATAACTTTTTATAAAAGCTCTACTTCATAAAACTCTTCTTCTAAAAACTCTACTTCCAAATGCTCTACTTCAACAGCTCTGCCAAATAGGGCCTAAGAGTCTATATAAGCCTTCCTTGTATACTTTTGAAGGCATGAATAAATTCAGTTTTATATTTATCGCTCTCTAGTATTATTCCAGAATAATAAGTAATTTTTTTTAGGATTAGATGTTGTTGTAAGGTTTGTCCAAGGAGGTGGACTCCTCCAACAATTTATTCCAAATCCCACCACAGAATTTCCATCCATTTATCCTTCCTTTCTGGCTTAACTCTTGGGTTGTATCAGAGAGAATGGGTACTGTTAGAATGCCACATCCTCAAAGAGAAATATAAAAAGAGGAAAAAGAAAAGGACCTTATGCTATCAAATCGTCAAAGAGGAAGAGAAAAAGAGGACAAAGAAAAGCACCTCATGCACTTCCCAGGAGCACCATCGTTAGATCATGCTTGCCATCAACATCACCACCGATTTGTTAGAAAGAAAGAGGTTTAAGGTTTATTGATATTTCTTAGACAAGGAGGGGTCTAGCCATTAAAGGAGAGAAGGTAGGCATTTACGGCATTTTTGGGTTGAGAATAAATAATTTGGGTTAACTAGGTTAAATGGAGTAAGTTGAGAATAAATCCACACGGTATTGGCGGATTACCGCGCGGCGTTCAGGCAGAGAGTGAACTTTCTGAAGTCAACCATTTATTTTAGCACGGAAAGCAGAGTCATACAGGAGATTCAGATGATACAACAGATACCACAGCAGGAGGGGATCCTGAGCTACCTGGGAGTTTCCATCTCAGGCCGGAGACTAGGGGAGGCTTGAGGGGGCGGCAGAGTGCTCAAGCCTGGTGCAGCGTGTCTAGAGTAGGCTGAAGAGATGGAAGGTGGCTTCTCTCTCCATGATAGGTAGATTGACGTTGGTCAGATCAGTGTTGGGGTCCATGCCAGTATATCTCATGGCCAATACTGTGGTACCGAAGACGATTCTGTTGAGGATCAAGCGACTTCTTCAGAGCTTCCTGTGGGGGTTACACAGCGGAGGCCATGGAGTGCACTTGGTAGCTTGAGAGCAGGTTTGCCTCCCCCCAGTAAGGGTGGTCTTGGGGTGCAATCCCTCCTAGAAAGACGCGAGGCTTTCATTGCTCAGCACGCAGTTCAATTCATGTTAGAACCACATGGATTCTGGAGTCAGGTGATGACAGCTAGATATGGTTGAGGGGACTCAGAGTGGGTGGCACGGAGTGGTCGCAGAGTCTTCTTCATATGGCGGGAGATTGGGAGGTACTTGCCGACTGCGTCGGCGAACGCCAAGTGGCTGATAGGTGATGGGCGAAGCATCGATGTGACCGGTGACCCGTAATTGGATACCCTTCTTCTGAGGAGCTGGCCGACCACAGTTGATGCTGCGGCAGCTGAGGGGTTGCGGGTGTGCGACCTCCTAGCACTAGAAGGGGCGGAGAAGGATGAGACCAGGCTACGACAGCTGTTCGGGGTACATCTTGCTGAAAGGGTATGGTCCCTTCCGGTACCGAGATGTGCGGGGCCAGACATCCAGGTTTGGAGAACCTCATGCAGAACCAGTGTCAGATTGGGGGACCTCGTCCGAGTTATCCGGTGGAAGCACGAGCCAGGCCCGGACTACACTTGGATCTGGAGGTCCAGGCTCTATCCGAGGGCAGCACTCTTCTTATAGAAGGTGATATAGGACAGACTTCCGACGAGAGCAATGCTGAGTAGGCATGGCTTGGGGATCCCCACTGAGTGCGGGACGTATGGTGCTGATGAGACAATGAACCACACGCTATTCCAGTGCACATGGGCGAGGTTGACATGGCAGTGGGCAGAAATTTTGCAGGAGGCCTGAAGTCAGAGGTTGCAGTTCCTACAGATGATTCGACAACAGTTGGGCAGTCTGCTGACACGTTAGGAGGCCATTAGAGCGACTTGCACAGCGCATCAGAATAGGCTGGCAAGAAACGCCAGTACGTTTGGAGAGCGCGGGATGTCACCGAAGTTTGTAGCAGAGTACGCTCGAGTGCAGGCGGTAGAGATCAGCCCCACCCTTTCTTCATATGAACCTTTGATAGCTCGGAACACTTGAGGTTCCCTCTCTGCTCAGACAGCCCCTCAGATGGTGTTCTTCACCTGGGAGCCTCCACCCCGAGTTTCCTTAAGGTCAATTTTGACGCGTTGGTTATGGATAGAGGTACTCGGGGAGGTGTGGGCTTTGTTATATGGGACCCGCACTCCAAGTGGTGGCAGCGAGTGGCTGCCAGTTGTTCGACACGTCGGTTCCTGGGGCGGAGTTGTGGGCTGCCTGGGCGGATCTTTGACATGCGAGGCGGGTGTTACAAGCCAGTTTGGTTATCTTGGAGGGCGATTCAGTCAGGATGATCAAGTGGATTTAGGGGGGTTCGAGGGGCGAGAACACGGACCACCTCTTGATTCGGGATATTAGGACGATGACGAGGGATGGGATGGCCTTTCAGGCCAAGCATGTATTTAGAGAGGCCAATGGGGCGGCCGACTGGGTGGCTGCCTATGCGGCTCACCACTCAGAATACACCCTCTGGTTAGGAGAGGGGTAGCTGCCATGGACGCTTCGTGAGCTGTTTGAGCTCCTGTTGTATGTGTGTGTGTGTGTATATATATATATATAAACATGTCGACATATCCATTGATGTCTAACTTGGATTTGGCCAGAATTGAAGTTAATAAGTAATCACATGACTCACAAAATTTCTTTTTTCTTGATTCTAGTTGAGCCTTGCAACTCTATCTCCTCATACACGTTGGTTGTGATTAGTGGTCAAAATGAAAGCTCAACATCGAATATTAAGAAGAGTATGAATAGGTGGGATTAGCAAATAGGACCCATAGTATTAGGTAGAGATGTTTTTTAAGGAATTTATGCATCATTGATATCCTTCCAGGTCCCTGAAAATTACCATGATATGAAACAAAATGGAAAGAAATGAAAGGAATGTGACATGCATCCTCTATTCTATTTCAAGTCTTAACGCTTGTATTAATTTGTATCTATACAAATGTATCATCCATTATAGGGAATTATGAGTAGATATGCAAACCATACTATACTGGCAAATACTAGCAAATCCTCATACGAAGAGATTTCATACCTTGATCTAAACCTATAGGACTTCTAATATCTTGTACTTAAATATTCAAGAAAACAAACTTACTTCACATCTAGCATGCTTTATCTAAATAATTCCAAGATTTCCTTAATAGAGTATCCCTTCCTAATAGAAATTCTAATAAAATAGTGACCAAGTAGAGCTTCATATAGTACTCAAATATAAAGAAGACCTACAATTTGATTTAAGAAACCTTTCTTGTTACTTGTGCACGGTTTGGTTTTGACAAATAAGGTTTACTTTCCTATGAAGATCCTCCTTAAATAGATCCCACTTGAACAATGATTCAACATGATCTCATGTCTTTAACCCTTAAATTTTCATTGGCAACTTGTGACCTTCCAATAATATTAAGGAGTTTCTTGCCTATGATCTTCCTAAACTGCGGCTTCAAATAGTAACATCCCACAATCATGAATGTAGACATCATAGCAAATACGCATTGTTTTTATCTTCAATATTTGATTTTACATACTATTATTTGAGTAACACCATCTTGCACCATTACATTCATAATCCCCATTACATAGTATTATTTGAGTAACACCATCTTGCATCGTTACATTCATAATCCCCATTACAAATAGACTGAATGTTGGATGATTTATTATTAGAAGACCCATGCCATCAGTAAGTTTTAGGTTTATATCCTGTCACAAGACAACATGAATTTAATAACTAAGGGAAACAAGTGTAGACCATTATCAGAGATCTCTAGAAAATATCTTCTTGTTGTAGCTAATATCAAAGCTTTCTGCTACCATAATGGCAACTTGTTGGAGCAAAACAGCATTTGCTGCCAGGAAGTATCTAGGGGGACATTTGGTAACCCCAACAGGATCACCACGGTGATCTAAGATCCCTGGTGATCCGAATGCTGGGGTGATTTGATCCCCAATGATCTAAGATCAATGTGTTTGGTAGGCCATGGTTCAGTGATTAAAAATCTCCGAATATCCATAAATAATTTGTTTGGCATGGTACGGGGATCCAAGATCACCGACTACATAATACCACAAGTACCCCTAATATATCTTAGATGAATTTTTTATGTGTTTTTAATTTTCATGAATCAAAAATGTAAGTCAATATGCTAATTCCTATAATAGCTCCATAATTTTGTCACATATTCTACTTTTAGTAGCCCTTATCATATATTTATTAATCATATAAAATATATTATAATAAAATATTAATATATTTATCAATATATTAATTATTAATATATTCTATAAAAATATATTTATTACTCCTATAAATTATTAATTTTATAAAATTATGTTATTTTTCATTATAGAATTAATATTTTTATTTATACTTATAATAGATTTTTTAATACTAATAATTATTTTGATTAGGAAAATAAGGTAAATAGGAGTAATATATTAAATATTTTCATTATATAAATATAAAATATAATAATATATTTCTATTATAATTTAAAATTATCCTTCAATAATAATAGGATTATAATATGATTAGTAATATATTATAATATAATATATATATCATTAATATAATATATAATATCAATATAATATTATATATATATAACATTGATATAATATATTGATGGTATATTGATATATCAATTTTTCTGCTAAATTGAAGGGTATTTTTGTCTTTAACTTTCAACCCAGGATCACTGCCCTAGGGTGATCTTGGATTTTCGATCTCAAGGATGGATATCCCATCACCGAGTTGGGCGGTGATTTGAGGAGTGGAGGTGATTTAGGATCACCACCACGTAGGATCACTGTGGTGCAACCAAACGCGGTGATCTCATCACCTCCACCCACATCACCCTTGATCTTGGGATGATCACCCCATACCGAATGTCCCCTAGAAGGCTTGCAAAATTTTCATATTTCATGATCAAGAATATTATTTGATATCAGGATTTATAATTCTATACCCTGATATGGTTAACATTTGCACCTCATCAACTTGAGCGATTGCCTTAGTTGGATACCACATGGATAAACCTGATGGTCCAAATGGTTTTGAGTAGGTTATCATGTGACATCTAACAGACTGAATGGAGATCGACTAGGGTAAGCGGAATGATCACAAGATGACAACCCAAGAGGGAGGGGATGAATTGGGTTTTTCAAAACTTTTTATAAACTTAAACAATGATTAAGTAAATTTTTTTTAAACACAAGTATGCATAGCAAAATGAATGATAAATAAATGCAAAAAATAAGAACAAGCACAAATAAGTCAAACAACAAGATTTTATAATGGTTTAGAGCTAAACTTAGCTCCTACAATCACTCTCCAAGGCTTCCTCCTTAAAAATTTTACTATAATCTATAAGCAAGATTACAACTCAATTGTTTTTCGGATTCACGACCGAACCCAATTGATTTTTTTTGGCAAACAACCAAAACTAAACTATTTTACTAGTACAACTAAACCAACCCTGAGTTCCAACCCTTAGAAACTTGTTGCTGATTTCTAAGCTCAAAAAAACTTAGTCGATTTTTAAGGTAATCGACCGCAATCTAGCTATTTCATGAGTACAACCAAACCTCACAAACCAGCTGATTTTTCATGATGTTAGCTACACCAAAACCCCACACAATTTTTTAATCTCGTGCACGAAAGAAAGATAGAAAATATATCCAAAATAACCTCTACTAAGGTTGAATTTATCTCTTTGTAGCTCATGCTTGAATGCTGTAAAAGTTGGGATCTTGGTGAATACAATTCAGCTCTTTTCCTTTTTCTTTCTTGCTCGCTCTTGATCTGGTAGAGGCTTTGAAGGATTGAAAGTTGAAGCTTTCTCTAAATATTTGGAAGCTCTCCCTAAAGTAGGTAAAGACTTTGAATGGTCATTTCTCAAAGTGATACTCAATTTGAAGCTCAAAAAGTGGTGGTTAACTTGTATTTCTTTTCTTTTACCTCATCCACTCATTCTCCTTAATCTCTATTTTCTTCAATTCAATTTGAAAGCATTTATAATTTGAAAAGTTGTTGGAGAGCCATTTCTAGCCATTGGAGAGAAGAAAAAAAGTTGTTGGAGAGCCATTTTGGCTATTGGAGAGAAGAAAAAAGTTGTTAAAAGCCGTTTTGTACATTTTGTGCTCACAGAAAAACTAGTCGTTAAAGCTGCCGTGCGCAGAGAGGTCGACTCCTGAAGTCTTGCAGTCGACTCCTCTAGTATAGACCTTCATAAACTTGAGTTTCATTCTTCTATATTGAGAGTTCTGAATTGATATCTTCTTGGCTTTTTGTAAGCATTCTTGTATACTCCAAACAAGTAATTAGTAAACCTTTGACTCAAATATTTTGTATCATCAAAATTAAACTTTCTAGGTTAACATAGGGACAAACCATTACAACGGTCAATGATAACTAGACCTTCGTCCCAACTGCAATGGTCACATAATATGTGGAAGTATGTAAGCGGTCACTAGAGCGAGGAAAAAGTGAAGATCATGGGATGTGACTACTGAAACTGCTAAAGATACATGAAGAATTGACGTAGATGGTTATGGACAATTGGGACCGGTGCCTATTTATTTAGAGTTGCATCTTACAAATAATGAGAGGTAACTCTAATAAAAAAAAATCTCTTCTGGCTAATCAAGCATCTATTGTTATCTTTATCTTTATTTTCTTCTCGCATTTATCTTTAGTTCCCGTAGGTCTTAGAGTAGAATTATAGCCTCCGGCTATAATTTACCTCCTCTTTCGAGCTGACGGTTTTACGTTAGTAGAAATTCTTAAAGTGTAAGACATCAGAACTCTCGCTACCCCTTTATCATATCTTCATTCCAGTTATTGACGCTACTAGCACGCTTTTGCGCACTTGCACTACTGCCAGGGATGCATGCACCGTTTTTCATTCTCGCGAAGGTCCAACGGCCAACAGTTTCATATTTACCGAGTCATAAGTATATCTAAGTTTCATAGTCATATGTATAGGATCCATGAATCTAAATTAAATCATTTTTTTATCAAGTTTAATTGGTAACTAAGATGAAGTAAAAAAACAACGAATTATTCTTAGAAAAAGAAATAACAGTTATTACAATAGAAAATGGAAGTATATGCGTGCATGGAAATAAAGACATGTGAGCAACCGCAAAAATCTTAATGCAAGAATAAAAAAAAAGATAACACTTAAAAAATCGGATGGGAAAACGGTCACCACAGATATTAAATATTAAATAATGATGAGAAGAATTAACAGAACTCTTCATCGGGAGGAAACCGAGAATCCATAAAACAATAGTAAACCAGATGCAGCAGGATAAGCCAAGCGCTAACTATTTGTTTGGAGAAATTTGTGAATCCCAATGATTCTGTAAAGGGACCGGCTGTGGCGTCACAGAAAAGCTACGAACGATCCCGGATTCCGATGGTCCGAGAAACCAAAGGCAACCTCAAATCAAGAAATTTTGGGGGGGAGAAGAATCCAAAGATAAGGTTTGGAAATCGATCAAAAGATTCATGTTGATAGGGACTGTTTCACCGACATGTGGAAGGGATCCGGGAAACGAATCCCGAAACATTAAGCGAAAAACAATAAAAATTTCGCAACAATTTACCCTAGAAAAAAAAAAAAAAAAAAAACTCCAAGCACGAAAACAAGATATCGCCCCCAGCTCCATCGCAAGCCATCCCCTTTCCTCTTTCTTTCCCGTCCCCCCCGGAGTCCACATCAGATCGCCACCACCAATATTAAACAAGGCGAGACTCGAATTGGAAAAGAGAAGCGAAAAGCGATAAAGCTAAGAAGACAAAAACGGATCGAACACGTACGGTTTCACCTCGATTTCGGGGAATCTAAAGGGTTTTCAGATCCAAAGATCTATCCGGCCGCCGGATGGGGAGATGTAAAGAGAACGGAGGGAAGCCTTACCTGGAGGTGCTGGCGAACTCGTAGAGCTTGCCCTTGGAGGAGAAGACGAGGAGGCCGACCTCGGCGTCGCAGAGGACGGCGAGCTCGTTCGCCTTCTTGAGTAGACCGCTCCGCCGCTTGGAGAAACTCACCTGGCGGCTCGTCTTGTCCTCAATCCGCCGGAGCTCCACCCTCCCCCTCACCATTGCCGCCGCCTGACCCCTAACCCTGAATCCAAACCCACGGGGACGAAGTCTTTGAGCGGATGATCACAGGAAGAATACGAGAGGGGTCGGAGCTACTTATAGCTCCCGGTCTCGAATAAGAAAAAAAAAGAGAGCAAGAGAGAGAGGGGTTCCCTCCGCACCTCCCCGCAACCCAACCCGCTGTTTGCATACGAGAGCGTGGTCCCCTGGGTGGAGAAGTGGGGGCCACCGGAGATCAAGACACGGAGGAGAGAGGCGGTTCGGTCGTTATAAGATGGGCAATTAGGAACCACCGGCGGCCCAAGCGAGGGGAAGGAAGAACGCCGGCGCTACTCTGCGCCGGGATCTGGCTGACAGACACGTGTAAGTAGGAGTCCCTACGCGAGAGTTCCCCCTTCTGTTACGCTTTTGCTGTCGATCGCACCATTCTTGGGGCCCATCGATCCCTCCGTGTTCTCTTTCAAAACCTTTGTTCTTCACCAAACCTAACCCTAGCCTCCTTGGAGAACTCCTCCTCCTCCTACCCCTTCCTGGAATCCGACAACCCCTCCCCCTGCCGCATCCGTCGACCGCTCCGATCTGCTTCGCCGCCTCCAACGATCCTTCTATCGAAGCGCTCTTCTCTGATGCTTCGTCGACGGCCGGTCGCCACCGCCCCCCGCGCCAAGGGAGAGTCGTCCCCGAGCTCGCATTTCCTCGACAAGGGCTTCGTGCCGCCGCCCACGGCGGAGGTCCAGGATCCGGTCTTGGGAGCAACTCCCGTTTCTTGAAAATTTTTGGCCTAATTTTATAAAAAAATCCGGAACATTGTGTCTGGATTTTACTGAACTTCAATTTCTTAATAATTGGAGTCCCGGCCTCTTAACCTACGAACAATTGGGCCTCCACGTCACCTACGTAATGGAAAATATCACACGCCTCAGTGATGCCGGGGTCCAAATGTTAATAGGTTAAAATTTGCAAGTCCAAATGTTAAGATTATATATATATATATATATATATATATATATATATATATAGAATGTTAAGATTATTTTTAATATTAAAATTTTATTTAATTTTAAAATATGTTAATTATTAATTTAGATGTGGACCAAGTGAGTTAAGCATTAAAAAAACTTTGGATCGGGCTTACTTGAAGTTAAAATTGATTTTTAGAGAGATTTAGAATGTTTTAAACTGCTTAATCGGTCGCGTGTTTGATTAGATTGATTTGAAAGTACATTTAAATTAAGCTTTAAATAATAATGATGAATAAATTAAGTTTGATTTTAACTTTCAAGCTCGAGATTAAGTTCATAGGCTCCATCTCAGCTTAACTTAAGGGTGGCAATTAGGTTAAATCAAGTATGGGTTGTGTTGAATGCAGGTTGGTTAAAAAATTTAATAATCTGAACCCAACCTATTTATTAAACATATTAAATATTCAAATCTAAATTCAATCTTTTTATTAAACAGATTATCCAACTCGACCCATATAATCCATTTACTAAACAGGTCGAATTAAATTAAACAAATTAAGTAAATATTTAATGAATTAAATGGATTAAAATAGGTTAAATAAGTTAAGTAGGTGAGGCTAAATAAGACATAAATGGATTATGTAGGTTTTAAATAGGTTGATTAAATTTTAAATATGTTAAATAAGTTAAATTACTGCCCGACTTAATTATTAAATAGATCAAAACACCTCAAAAGTCACTAAATCTGCACACCTAATTTATTTAATAAATAAATTTAGATAGGCTAATTTGTTTATAATCCAAATCTATTTATACCATGAAGATCGTTTGTGGGTCAAAGGTTAACAGAATTGGTCATAAATTACCATCTTAAACTTAACTAGGCCTTTTTTTTTTTTTTTTTTTTTTCTGTGGATCACTTATGGCATATTTTTTAAAGTACTTCAAATTCTATTATTTATCTATCTATGTGAATCTTAAAGTCATCGATGGATCATCTAACCGCCGATTCACGCCACAATGGGCTGGCGGAGTGGCGTCAACAAAAGCAAGAGCGTAAGTCCCTTCCTCCCCCTTACCCTTTTTTTTAGCAAAAAAAAAAAAAAAAAAAAAAGAGAGAGAGAGAGAGAGAGAGAGCAAGAGTGTAACGGAATGGCGACAAGGAGTGGTAATAATGCAAGCTGTAGATATCCTCACCGGCGGACGACGACCCCATGCAAGCTGACTGTCGTACGGCCGCCAGTACGGGCTCTGGAGATTTTTTTTTACCTGGCTTTTCCGCGTCCTTCCCTCCGATCATTTAATAAGGCGAATAACGTGACCGACGCTCGCCACCCTCGTACGAGATGTCGAAGGGCGTTCCAATCCCACGCCGCGGTCCAGGGGGAAGGGTCACGAGGGCGTCTGGGGTTAGACCACCCTTTGCAACAGGCCAACTCGGTTATACGGCGGATAGCTCGGATCGTTAGATTCAAAAAAATTTGAGAGGTGTGAATTTGGATCATCTTTTACTTCAAAATATCTAAATAATGATAAGGAATGGTAAAGTTTTTCAAACCAAATATGTATTCAGAAAGACCAATAATGCTGCGAATTGGATGACTACTATTGCTGAAAATTAGACCCGGAGGTGACTGCAGGCTGAGGGGGAGGAGCTCCGGCTGATGATGCGGCGGCGGATGACTGTCTCCGGCGGACCTGCAAGAAGCCTGTGGCCGGAGGTTCCAGCGCAGACCCTCCGATGCTTAAGTCAGAGAGGAGCTTTTTGTGAAGAGAAGTAATGAAGAGGAGTGATGGAGAGAAATAAAGCATGGATGTGTTTTTTTTTGCCCAGGGCGGAAGATGAGTCTCCTTGCTTAGAGCTCTCCTTCCTTTTTATAGGAGGGAGGTAGCGGTTACCTGTGATCGGGCATGATCATGTGGATTGATGAGTTACCATAAACAATCCGAGATTCTGGGCTAGCTGGTAATTTGTTGAGATCGCGGGCATTCAAATGTTTGATGGATGCTAAAGCGGAGATCGTGGGATTTGATCCTGGAGATGGAGGGCTTAATTTTTGGTGTAGGGGGGAGGTCTACTTCTCCTTTTGACTGGGTCTTTCTCGGCCATGAGGCCGACCAGGCTCTATCCTGTCGAAATTGAAGTCGTGAGCCTTGCGGCCGTTGATGCCGAGGTCGGGCGCTTCGAGGTCGGGTGCTCTGAGGTCGGGCGCTCGGAGATCGGGCGTTCTAAGGTCGAGCGCTCCGAGGTCGGGTGCTTTGAGGTCGGGCATTCCGAGGTCGAGACTAACAAGAGCGTGTTCACTGCTGTTACCTTCTCCATTGAGCGCCGGCAGTTCGTCCGCATGCTCTGAGTGATCCATTTTTCTCTAATCATGAGTGACCAATTTTTCCCCTAACAACTACTTATGTGACTAGTTAATTTGGAAGCACCTTATGGGCCGAAGAAAAAGAGTTGTTTCGGACACTCCGTGATACTTTATTTTTTCATTCTATTGGATATATTTGCACACAAAATTGTACAGAAAGCCTAACAAAAGGAAAAGAAAAAAAATACAATAAGGTTATCAGTACGGCTAGTGCCGGCATGGCTGCATGGTGACGGCATGGGATCTAGACCGGGCCGGACGGATTCAAAATCGAACCGGGTCCGGTCCGACGTTCGACCGGTTGAATCGGCAGGGAAACCGGTGAGGGGACACGACGGGGACCGAAGGGACTGGAGGTGGGGGCCGGCGATCCAGAGCCACATATTTGTGTACGAGGAATAAAGAGGAGGAGGTAACGTAGCCTTAAAATATCAGAGGGGTCCGAGAGGGAGAAGACCTGTACAAAAGATTCGTGCGCAGCTTGATTGGCCCAGCGTCCACATCCCGTGCACCCGGCAGCTAGCTAATTTATCAATGCCTATGATTTGACATCGGCATCACGTCTGAAACATCAAATCAATGGCCCACATTGTGTCGGATTTTGTTCAAGAAAAGGGATGGCAACCCGTAGAGTTTCCAAACATTTTTAGCTAAAAAAAATTAGAAAAAAAATAAAAAGGAAGGGTTCAGGTTCGACATTTTCATTATTCAAGTAAGATTTTAGACCTTCTCTAAAAAGACTTCCCGACAGCTGTTAGGTGGCTGTCCATGTCACCACATTCAAATATCAGCCCCTATTTTGTAAAGTAAAGTTGATAAAGAACAGAAATAAATTCTACGTAACAATTTAAAATCTTACAAAAAAAAAATCAATTGAAGGATAATATTTTTAGAGTTTTTTAGTTATATATAAGTATCCAAAATTTTTTCGACGAATAACTAATATGAGACTAAACATACGCCTGCATGGATGCTCACATACTTTCCTATACAAGTCCTGACCGTTCATGGTTAGCCTCAATTATGAGTTGAGTTCGTTCTGATACAATTTGTAACAATTCAGGACCTCACTCAAAAAGACTAACTAAAAGATTTTTTTTTAAAGCTCTTTAATCGTATATAATTACCCAAAATCTTCTCGACGAATAACTGATATGGGACTAAACACACGTCCACACGGATCTTCACATTCTAACCTTTTAAAATAATATATATAGAGAGAGATAGAGACATCTTGCCTCAATTGTTGCCATGTCATCTATCTCATAAACAGAGGACTCTTAACAATCTCCTTACCTTACATGTTTGGCAATTACCACTTGTTGCACATCCCGATGCGGTGGTCTCATTTTTCAGGATTAGTGAGAGCATTTCATTTCTAAGATGGATATCCATGCGCTCTTAGTGGTGCAGAATATGCACCGCAAAGAATCCAAACTCCTTTTACAGCAAGACTTGTCTCCGTACACAATTTGTTTATGTTTAACTTAGAAGTTACAAAATTTACGAAAGGATCACTCACATGGTTTTTGTCATCGCTGTCTACGACTTTGTTAATCTCATCGTTGAATAGCTCAAAATTGAGACACTAATTATATACCTAACTGTTTGACACATAAGATTTCCTTATTTATCTGCCAACTATAGAGAAGTGGTTGATGACATTATATCAATCACCATCTAGTCAAATTCTTAAGAATGATACTTGAGTGGTTTATTGCGAGATATAATGAACAAAGAGAGGTTATAGGACTGAAGGGAGTTGTTCCTACAATGAAGTGCCAACAACCACCAAGAAAAGAGTTAGCAAGTCAAGAAGCATTAAGAGAAGATCGTTATTGCCTATCTATCTGCATTATAAGGGAAGGAAGCAGGTCTCATCTGATATCCCTCTCAGATTTGACAATTCGAGCATTTCTTTGTCAATCTGAATTATCTATAGGAGCCTCTCTCAATCAATCTGAATTATCTATAGCACCTTTGAATTTTATCTTCAACCCCTTAACAAGCTTCCATACTGAAATTATGAAACATTGTTTGCTACCATGTTACATCCTTGTTTCCACTCAAAATCAAATATTTTACCTTCTCTCCATGATAGCGTAGCAAGTTTTGATGAGTGAACACAATCTAGGTAAAATTCTTTCTCCACTAAAAACCAGTTATGCCGGCCAACTTGGATGGGGAGCTGAAATTATGTAGCAAAATAGAAAATTATCAAAAATCTTGTTTGAAATAGAAAATTCAGACTCCAAATCCAATCCCTTCAAGTTTGCAAATTTTAAGATGATCTTCTCCTAGAGCAAATATCCAAGACTTGTTTGGTTCATGGGAAGAATTTCTTCTCACCGAAATATTTTTAATAAAAAGCTAATGCTTGTATATATGATGCCTAGAAAAGTAATTTTTGCATATTTAGTTGATTATGAAAAAGTAGCACATTCTAGCTTATATGTGGTCGAGCATTTACTTTTTTGAGAAAGTTATATAAAATACCTGTCATGCCTTTAATAAAGCAAAAGATTTTACCCCTTTTATCTAAAAGCTAAAGAACACTTTTAGAATAAAAATTTATCCCAATTTCCAGCGGGTGGGGATTGGATCTTCCCATATCCCACGTGAGTTTTTCTTTCTCATGACATATGAGAATCTTATTCTCATGGAAATGGCATGGCCTTAATTGCCGAAAACAGCACCATGTGAGAGATCAGAGGCAGAACATATCATATGGAGAGCTTTGTATGCTAAAAAAGGAATGTTGTTTCCTTCTTCAACCACTTCCCCATTGTAAGAATGATGTTAAATGGATAGGAGAGCAGAGCATTCAAACAACCACTCAAATACAAGATTCCGACTGTTCACCTGTACCACCCAAATTACAGTGTCCTCTATGAATATAAGTATGACTCGAGGGCTCAATATTTGCATATGATTTCAGCACAATGAAATACGAACAGGTGAAAAGTACCATCAAAATGATAAAACCAATCATGAAAATTCGCAGCATTACCTAGATCCACTTGATTGTTGTCACGTTTCTGCATATCCTAACTTTCAGCTTGCATCTAAACCAGCCTGATCAAAATTACCACCTAGTTATCAAAAATCCTACTGCTTACACAGGTATAGAAAATTAAGCATGAATCTAGGTTCAAAACACTCAAATGCAGTTGGATTAGCTCCCTTACAGGAGATTTCATAGAATAGGTTTGTAGACAATATTGTTTAACTAGAAACAACAAACAGAAAAAGTTACCAATTACAAGCCATTACAATCAACAAGTGGAGTGCAAATGTCTTTGTCACACAACATACAATATGCCCCGAAGGCACAGGAAGAAGAAAATCAATTAGCTGCTCTCATGCAAGCCATCCTGGCATATAATTACTCACACTTGGCCCGGGCGCTGCTGCAATCGTTATTTGTTCTGGAGGATACCTACGGGAAAGATAACAAAGCAAAACTTGATTAAAAATTATTAGACTAGAAGTCACTGATAAAATGGTTCTCACACATGATTGGTCATCTAGAAAAGGATTTCATTTTCATGAAATTTAGAAGAGATAATATTCCAAATACTTGGATTTGCATTTATCAGACTGGAGCGTGAATGTGTGAAGAAATTTACATTTTTTTTCCTGGAGTTAAAACAAAAATCATGGCATTTTTAAATTAAACGATGCATGGTGATCATAATGACTTACGGCATGCATGTCCATGCAGGTAGCAAAGTCACATTGATTGTATATAAATTCTTGTAGTAACCCAAATATATCATGTATTATGTCACTGAAGCTCTTAAGCTAGAAGTATCACAAAACCTACAATGCAACTTTCTATTTTTAACAGCCAAAATTTTTTCCTGATATTAAAAGTTTGTAGTAAAATGTCGTTCCAATTGACTTCCAACAATATGGTGATTATTATCCTTCAGAAATGAGTCTACTGCGTTTGTGTAATAGGCTTCCAAGGTATACTGGAGTATAGGCTACTGGGTTCAACCAAGTTCTTAGTTGACAAAAGGATTTTCAACGCGATTGGATGAGTTGCAAGTGGGCAAAAATCTCTTCTATCAGACTGTGGTTTGAGTCTGAGAGATTGGGATTCATGAAAAGGATAAATCTCAATTTGCAATGGGTATTGAGATTAAATCAAGTTTGGAGAGGGTCCATGTGGCCCTCTTACACACTAGGATTTGTCGACTTGCCATGCGATCGAGTTCGCGACAGATTTTGAGACTATACAAGGTGAGCGAATAGATATCCAAGCCTTTGAATCAATTAACTTGGATGATCTATGCCATGATGGGAGCCTCATGAGCATCATAAAGCATAGTTGGACATTGCAAAGTTTTTGGTCTTAGTGTATATATTTTGTCTTAATTTTGTTTTCTATTCAGTAGTTCTAGTCCATTGTTGGTTCAGTTTATTTGTGAAAAACACTGAACTCAAGTGAATAACTGATTTTTACCATGCAGTAGTTCTTCTAAACCCCTAAATAAAAATCCAAACCTGTGTTGTTTCTATCTTCCTTTGCTGACTTGTATTTCAAATAAAAAATAAACAAATATGCAATCAACCTATGATTTTTTTCTTGAAACACTAATCCTAATTCATAAAGGTCTTTAAGTGTCAAGCCTAGTGCTTGCTCACAAATATATCTTATTCACCGGCATCCATACATAGTTCAGCATGCAGAAATGTGTGTGGCTGATGCCTAGGAGAATCAAGATTAAATTGCTTTGCATCCTTCAAAGATTTTTTTTTTGTAACCTTTGATACTTTTGCTGCTACATCTTGTGCTTTATTTGTGAAAGCTATTATTGAAATGTCATTTCGGCAATTTGCATTTAGCCATCCGCATCTAGTAGTTTGAGTCCTAAGTTTAGTATTTCGTCATTCTCATTCTAATTTTTAGATTGTTATTTAGTGTTACATTTAGTAGGATTATGTAACAACTCAGGACCTCACCCAAAATAACTGGCCGGAAGGTATTATTTGGGTTGCTTGATCCTGTATAAGTACCCAATATCTATTCAGCGAATAACCGATGTGGGACTAAACACACGTCCGCACGGATCTTCACATACTTCCTTCGTTCAAGCTCTGATGTCCTCGTCAGGCTAAGGGTTCAAATTCATTCAAATTTAATCACAAACACCACGATCAACCCATGGTCAGCTCCAATAAAACTGTGCTGCAGTGTTCTCTTGTCCATATAGGTTATAGGCTAGGTCCTCTCTGATACCATTTGTAACAACCCAGTACCTCATCCAAAATGACTAGCTAGAAGGTATTATTTGAATTTTTTGATCCTGTATAAGTACCCAAGATCTATCCAGCGAATAACCGATGTAGGACTAAATACACGCCCGTACGGATCTTCACAAATTGTCCTACATATTTTGGTGTTAGAGCTTAGGTTTGCATCATGGCCACCTTTCATGGGATACCTTATAAGGGATGTATGACTAATAGGCATAGAGAGGACATACTATGAGAAATTTGACAATACTTAGATGCAATACAAAATCAATAGTATCTGTTAGTGCATGAGTTCATGAATGTCAAAATTTGTTTAGTCTTTGGAGGTCACTCCTAGTCATAGAGGAAATGAGACTATAAGAGAGGAAAGTTCTACATGGCCTCGTAATGAAAACAAGAATATCATGAGCACAAGCACATTTTCAATGTGAGCACAAGCTTTAGCATGGGCACAACCTAAGGCAAGTTCTAGTGGATCTAAAGTATGAGGTAGATCAGCCCCCTAGAAATCATCTTAGACAATTAGTAGAAAGTGACCACCATAGGACACCAACTAGTAAGCATCCTCCATAGGGAGGATTTCATAGGCACTAGGCCACATCGTGCTCCTATTACACATGCACGACCTGCATATCATGGGTTGAGTTTGATCAAGGGTACTATGTTCATAGTAGGTGTGATGTTTGTGAAATAGAAGAAGACATCACCAAGAAAGTAAAAATTAAGGCACCCAACTTTGATAGTGACATTGACCCTAAGGCTTTGAGTGTTTGGTTATCTAACATAGACCACTACTTTGCTTGGTGTGATATGTTAAATTCCTAAATGTTTAGGTTTTGTCAAGATGAAATTGATTTGGTAAAACAAGATTTTTCGGATCAATTTTGAATGATAGTTTTGGGATTTAGGGCAAGATTTCAAAGATAGTTGAGAAGAGATGAAGTTGAAAGAAAAGTATCTCCCAACCACCTTTAAGGACAAATTAATGGATGAGTTATCCACGTTACACCAAAGCAGTATGCCTATCACTGGTGCATGACCAGGTTCGATGAGTTGATGGTCTGGTGTGATATTGTGGAAGATTCCCAATTTACCCTCTTTAGGTTTTGCATTGGTATTAGAGTGATAATAAGAGTGAGATGTTGCCACAATTAATCTAATCAATTGACTAAGTATTCTAGTTGGCTTTAGAGTTATAGTAGTACTTGAGAACTTCTATAGTTAGGAGGTTGCATTCTCAAGCCAGGAAATTGCCTATAGTAAATTCTTTGAGGGAAATAGACATAGTCGATCTAGTACTTCTATGCCTAATGAGTGCCAAGGAAAGCAACACTTCCATACCTTTTGTTAGAGATCCTAAAGGAATATTGGTTGCTACCACCTGCTCCAAATAAGGCAGCGATGCAATTGAATGCTATAACTATCATAAGACTAGTCATTATGTACATCAATGCCCCTCTAAAATCTTTATATTGATGTTGAAGGTGAGGAGGATGTGGGTGAGTTAGAGGAGGATATCTATGTGCCCGAGAAAGGACCAAGTGATGCAGAAGAGGCATTGGAGTATGCCTTTGTATATGTGGCGTGTTTTGAGCATATCTACAAGAGGATTGGCTATGTACCACTTTTTTTTATACTGACATCAAGAGTGGTAATAAAAGTTACAAACGCATTATTGATGGGTGGCAGCTACATAAATGTAGTCTCCAAATCAGCAGCAATTCATTTGGATTAATACTTGAACCACACCCTTAGCCCTATAAGATTGCTTGGGTACATAAGACTATCAAATTTGTGACCTAGATGTGTATGGTCCCTATCCAACTAGTAGCACGCCGAGATCTTATTTAGCGCGATATTTTTTTTTTTTTTGGATGTTCCTCAAATTTTGCTAGGGTGACCTTGGCTGTTTAATTTGGATGTGACTCACTTTGGAAAGGCCAATATACATATTTTTAAGTACGCTAGGAAAAAAATTGTGTTAAATTCTTCTAAGCCAGAAGAGTTAGAAGGGTGAACCCAAAAGTCTAAACCCTCAATGTGCTCAATAAGTAGTCTAAGAGAGAGAGAGGGAGGGAGGGAGGGAGGGGGAGAGAGAGAGAGAGAGAGGGAGAGAGAGAGGAAGGGCTTATCTATGCTTTTGCAGCTACTAAAGTTATAGAGCCACTAGTTGTGCCTACACTATAGACCCCTAAGGAGGATAGTTAGCTAGTCATGGATTTTATTGAAGTTGCCTAAAGTGTTTCCTAATTACTTAATACTACTTAGGGATATATAGCATGCCAGCAATCTTGTGCTTAGGTTATTCTTAACCAATTTTTCTGATTATAGAACGAACCCCTTTTGGGCACGCTAAGTTGAAATGTCAAGTGGATAAAGATTATGAAGGGATTTATTTGTGTGAGTCACAAAACCTGTATTGTCCCCACATTAAAACCCCTAAAAAGGATTGTAGCTAAAGAATATCTATGGTAAGATTACAATCAAGTATATATTTTCGATACCAAGATCGATAATATTTTGGATATGATGTCTAGCTAAGATTGATCTACATAGTGGATACTACCGTATTCATTTTAGAGAGGGCAATGAGTGGAAAACTGCATTTAAGATAGAGAACAAATTTTATGAGTGGTTAGTCATGCCTAAACCTTTTAGCATTCACAAGGATGTAAATTTTCATATACTTGTTACCCTTTAAAGGAGGTCCGTTAGGGTTTTTAGTACCATTATAACGAGTTGACAAAAGAAAGGGAGAGTTCAAATGGAGTAAAGCTACAACTAAAGCCTTTCAACAAATTAAAGAAAACTATTGAAGCCTCTATTTTAAAGCTACTCCTTGGTTTTGAGTTAATAGGGTCATCCTATAACATACTTTAGTGAGAAATTGAATAATGCATGATAGAGATACTATGCCTATAACCGAGTGTTTTATGCTATAGTTCAAGTCATAATATATTGGCATCATTTGTGCTACCCAAGGAGTTTATTTTGTATTTTGATCATCAAGCCATATGGTACTTAAACTTCCAAAGGAATTAGGGTGCCGACATGCTAATTGGGATGAGTTTTTACAAGAGTATACTTTTGTTCTCAAACATTGCTCAGATGCTGAGAACAAACAAATTAATGCACTTTGTAAGATGGTAGCCTCCTATAAACCATAAACATACAGGTGGCAAGTTTTGTTAGGATCATTTATAACTGCCCTTTATACTAAGATTTTGGTAAGATTTATACTATTTAGGCTAGTGATTCACATCATAGCATAGATTATGTATTTTGTGTGAGCTACTTATTTAGAGATAGCCACTTATGTATTTTCAGCATGTCGCTGAAAGATTATGTGATTTGGGAATTACATACAGGTGGGGAAGCAGGTCTTTTTGGGAGAGAGAAACCATTTCCATGATGGAGGATAGGTTTTTCAAGCCTAGCCTCAGGCTTAGTGTGGTATTCATTGTTGTTTAGTGTCATACATGTCCGATAGCTAGGGATAGAAAATAGAACATAGTTTGTACATGTCACTGCCTATTCCACATGCACCATGGTAGCTAGGATATTAATTTTTGATTTAGGTCTTTCTAAGACAATTAGATTTCATGACTTCATCCTTGTTATAGTAGATCAATTTTCTAAGACGATACATTTGTTCTATGCCATAAGACTACTAATATGACCCATATTGCAAAGTTGTTCTTCATGATGAGATAGATAGGTTGCATGATCTTCTTAACACTATTGCCTTAGGAATATAAAGTTCATAAGCTACTTCTAAACACACTTTGAAAAATACTCAACACAATACTCTAGTTTACATTGCATACCATACATAGACTGATGGGAAGAAAAAGATGGTAAATAAGAATTTAGGAGATCTTCTGAGATGTCTTATAGGAGATCATGTTTGGTTGGGCTCAGGTGCTTCCATAGCAAGTTTTACTTATAATAACTCTATCAGTTGGATTACATATCATACTCCTATCGGCCTTATCACGGATTACAATTCTATGAATCTTATAAATTTGATTCCCCTATCTATTGTATCTAGATCTAGTGAATTAGCATATTCATTTGCATGTCATTTGTATGATTTATACGTTGAAATTCACTGAACGATGACTTTAAACAATGAAAGCTATAAATTTGCAGCAAATGTACATGCAAGTACCACGAGTTTGGTGAATGAGACTGGGTGATGTTCGAGTCTGCTCGAAGAGGCTCCTATGAGGAACCTTGAATGAACTGCAAGCTAGAAGGACAAGTTCTAGCATGTCTTGAGAAGGATTGGTGCGAATGCATATGAGGTGGATCTGGATCTTTCTAAAGGCATGGGCCCAACCCTATATTATTGTAGAGGGCACGACATTCTACCAGGAGTCGAAATGAATATACTTTAAGCATTTTCTTTCTTACTTTCATGCTGCTGCTGCATTTTTTGCTTCTCCACTAGGTTCAGTGTCTACACTCCCATAGCCTCCCACTCCACCCCACCCGTTGTTGAGAAGGAAGAAAGAAGATGAGATTGAAAACATCATGGATGAGCAAATAGATTCTACCAGCACAAGTATTTTGATGATACTTGGTTAAGTGGAGAGGATGCCCATCTACAGCTAGCACATGAAATAATATGACGAGCTACAAAAGCTTAACCTAGAGTTGCTTGGGAAACACTGTAGCCTATACTCGTCAGAGGCAATTTTTTCCAAACTAGGGAGCTAATAGGGATTGCAAAAAATTTCGAGTCCACAAAAGGCGAGCAAAGAAACATTTGATCCTTTAGATTGACTTGGATAACATGGAGTCATGATAGGATCTTCATAAGCATCATCAAGCCTCACTAGATCTTTCCAAATTTTTAGGCTTACTGTCAATTTATTTATTTATTTTTATTTTAGTGGTTCTAGTCCATGTTTGGTTCAGTCTATCAGTGAAATGGACTGAACTCAAGAGACCAAGTCTAGTCCCATGATTAGTTAGAGGTTTAACGGCACTTTAGAAATAAAATTGGGTTTGGTTATTGTTCACGATACTGTATCATGAACAGTAATTCTACAGTAGGTGACCATGTAATGGTTTCTTCTGAGGATTTGTTGCTATGATGGTGATGTACGCTTGCTTTTTCATTGAATGAATGAACACTTTCTTCTTTTTCCTACATCTGAAGCGGGGAACAGATGTATGAGCCCGGGGAACGAGTCCCTATTAAACCGGTGTGAGATAAGTACGTATCTAGTTTCCTGCCTTTTTCTTTTATGTTCTTTGCTAGTTCTATTTCTATTGCCCAAGCCTTTCTCCAGCAACTTTAAAGGTGCTCAATATAACACTTGTTAGCAGCCACATAACAGCCTCTCTAAGATCAATCTAGACTGCTAAACGTCACCTTGGCTAATTTATTTTTACTGTGCAGAAGCTCTTCTAAACCCCTAAATAGAACTCTCAAATCTGTGTCGGTTATTTTTCCTTTGCTAACTTGTATTCCAGATCTGAAATAAACAAATCTATAATCGGCCTTGATTTTCCTTCTCAAAGCATCACCAGCATCTGTGCATAATTCAGCATGGAGAAATCTATGTTAGCCTAAATGCACAAATATAATTGATAAATTAAATATTTCTAATATTCAAAAACAATAATTAAGAAGAATAAACTAGCAAATAATTAACTTGACAATATAATAATAAAATGAAGAAAGAGAGAGAAGATTGCTTGTGGATCGAAGCACGCTGATGCGCTGTCCCAGGAAAGTTTATGCCCCCCACGCACGGGTCTGCTGGCACAGATCTCCTAGAGATACGACGACCCAATATAGAACCACGTCTTCCCCGTCAGTGCGCCTCCAGGGAAGAAAGTAGAGCATGTTCACACTTGCAGATACCTCAAAAGAAACTTAGAAAAATTATGAGGAGAAAAAAATTTTTCTTTATTTCTTTTCTCCCCAATGATCCCTAGAGCCCTTTTTATCTAGACTCTTGGAATAGGGAGAAGAGAAAATTTTGATCGTACTTTGAAATGATCCCTAGAGCCCTTTATATAGGCTCATGCGCGTCAAAAGAAGAAGATTCCTCTTCCGTGGATTGATGTCGTATCTTCTTGTGCTCCTTTGATCCTTCGGCTTATTGCATCTTGGCCATCCACGTTTTCTTCCTTCTTCGAGGGGCCTTTCCATGCTTGCTCTTGCGCTGGATGCATGACACTTGTTATGGTTTGCTTTCTTTGGGAATTTTTTCATATTTGCTCTTGCGCTGGATGCTTGCCACTTGGCCGTTGACTAATTTAGTTTTCAAAATTTAAAATTAAAATAAAATAAATAAATAATAAAAAAATAAAAATAAAATGCTGAGTATCTTATATCATGTAATAGGTGTAGGTACCTTTCGGTTTGAACCTTCACTTAGTGACAATTGATTACCTCTGTAGAGCCAAGGTGGACTATGCCTTGAACCTTGGTCCATGGCTCAGATTTCATCAACATCACACATAATATAGCGTGAACATGCTCGAAGCGGGTTTGCGCTTTACGGCCATGCGCAGGTATCTCTTTATGTGTGTTATTAGGGAACAACCCACTTTCCACAGTCGCGGCCTCACGACTACACGCATATAGGTGAATCCTAAAAAGGGTACGAGCAAGTAGGTACCCTGCCTCATGGGTCTCGGATTCATTAAGAGTAAAAACTTAACCTAACTCTTACCTTTTATGAGCACTGTTGCCCTAGGAATAGGAAAAATAAATAGTGCTATTCATTAGTCACCTATCTAGCTTGTTTCTACCCATTGAACCTTTTCAGGTTGGGTTACCACCGTGGTGACTTTACTTATGGGCTTAGCCCCATCCCCCTCGACAACTCTAGAACCACTGTTCTAGACAATCCTTTGGTAAGCTGATCAGCTAGATTCCTTTTGGATTTTACAAAATTTAGTGCAATCAAGTTATTTTTTAATTTGTATCTCAATGATTTATGGCACACTTTCAAGTGCCTATTCATTTTCACATTTGCATTTTCTTGATTGCATTTATCTATAGCAGATGCAGTCACAATGAATAGATATAGAAGGTAATGGTGAAGTCTCAAGAGGCAAATCTATCAATAGATCTCTAAGCCACTCGGCCTCAATGCTAGTGATATCTAGGGTAATCATTTCAGATTCCATGGTGCTCCTAGCCACTACAGTTTGTTTGGTAGACTTCCATGATACAGCTGCACCTCCTAAAAGAAAAACAAAACCAGTGGTAGATTTGGTGTCAACTGTATCACTGATCCAGTTGGCATCACTATAGCCTTCCAGAACAGCAGGATAACCACAATAGTGTAATCCTAGAGATATGGTACCCTTAAGGTACCTGAGAATTCTTTCTAGAGCAGTCCAATGATCATTATTAGGATTGTGAGTATATCTACTCAGTCGGTTCACAGAGTATGCAATATCAGGTCTGGTATACTTTGCAAGGAATCCTAAAGAACCAATGATCTGGGTATACAAGCTTTGATTGACTGGATCACCTAAATTCTTCTTTAGATGAAGAGATGGATTATAGGGAGTAGATACAGGATGACAATCAGAGTAGTGAAACTTTTTAAGAATTTTCTCCACATAGTGGCTTTGGGACAAAGTTATTCCATTTTCATTCCTCATGATTTTAGTATTAAGGATTAGGTCGGCTTCTCCTAAATCTTTCATGTCAAATTTTAGAGATAAAAATTGTTTTACTTCATTAATAATTCCTAAGTCTGTTCCAAAAATTAGGATATCATCTACATATAAACATAAGATTATAATTTTGTTATTCTTCTTTTTATAATATACACATTCATCTGTGTTATTAATTTTAAATCCATTAGTTAGGATTATTTCATCAAATTTAAGGTGTCATTGTTTAGGGGCTTGTTTTAGACCATAAAGAGATCTAATCAACCTACATACCTTTTTCTCTTGACCTGGGACAATGAAACCTTCGGGTTGGTTCATGTAGATCTTTTCATCTAGGTCCCCATTCAAGAAAGCGGTTTTAACATCCATTTGATGTATAACCAGCTTATGAATGGAAGCCAATGCAATAAGAATTCTAATGGTAGTGATTCTAGCTACGGGGGCATAAACATCAACGAAGTCAATCCCAGATTTTTGAGTAAAACCTTTGGCTACTAACCTAGCCTTATATTTTTCTACAGTTCCATCTGGCCTAAGTTTCTTCTTAAAGATCTATTTACACACTATAGGTTTACTTCCTGGGGGTAGGTCCGCCAATTTCCAAGTGTGGTTTTGGATTATGGATTGCATTTCATTATCTACTGCTTCTTTCTAGAAGGGGGCATCTAGAGATTTCAAGGCATCTTCTAAAGAAGTAGGAGAGTCTTCTATTAGGAATGTGTAGTAGTCTTCTCCAAAGTTCTTTTCAACTCTAGTTCTTTTACTTCTTCTAGGTTCAGTTTCTTCTTCTTTTTCTCTAAATCTGGTTCTGCTAGAACTAGTCCCTAAATTATTATTGGTATTTATTTGATCATTTATCCTTGTTTTAAAAGGAAATATACTTTCAAAGTAGATTGCATCTCTTGCTTCCATTATGGTGTTGTTATTAATTTCATTTTTTTAAGAGTTAAACACTAAAAATCTATTAGCATTACTCTCAATTGCATATCCTATAAATATTGCATCTACTGTTTTGGGTCCAATTTTCTTTCTTTTATTTTCTGGAATTTTTACTTTAGCTAAGTACCCCCACACTTTTAAGTATTTTAAGTTAGGTTTTCTATGTTTCCAGATTTCATATGGAATTTTATCATTATGTTTGAATGGAATTCTATTCAAGATATAAGATGCAGTTACTAGTGCTTCCCCCAAAGATTTTCTGGTGCTTCTGAACTAATTAACATAGAGTTAACCATATCCATTATGGTTCTATTCTTTCTCTCAGCTACTCCAATAGATTGGGGTGAATAAGGAGCTGTCACTTCATGAATTATCCATGTTCATCACAGAACTGGGTCAGCTCAAATGAGGTATATTCACCTTCTCTATCAGGCTTTAAGATTTTAATCTTTTATCTAGTTGGTTTTCAGCCTCTGCTTTATAGACTTTGAATTTATTTAAGACCTCATTTTTAGCTTTGATAAGATAGAGGTGACAGTATCTAGAAAGGTCATCTATGAAAGTTACAAAATATTTGTTTCCACCCCTTGAGGTTCTTCCTGAGTCACATACATCACTATATATGAGTTCAAGGAGATCAGAATCTCTACTTACAGCGTGAAAGGGTCTTTTAGGTAATTTGGCCTCTACACATATCTCACATTTATCATTATTCTTAAGTTCTGATTTTGGGATTCAAGTGCATTAATCTTTTAATTGAACTATAGTTTACATGTCCCAGCCTACTATGCCAAACAATAGGAGAGTCAATATGAAGAACAATAGAATTTTCATTCATAGATAGAATAATTACATTGAGTTTAAACAATCCATCACAAAGAAAACCTTTTCCGATGAAAGAGACACCATGGGTTACTACAACTTTATTTGATTCAAAAACAATTCGGTATCCTTGCTGGACAAGCAATGATCCACTAACTAGATTTCTACGGATGTCTGGAACGTGGTGCATGCCTTGCAGAGTAAGGATCTTCCCAGAGGTAAGTGTCAGATCCACTCGTCCCACTCCAAGCACGCGCGCCAAAGCATTATTACCCATGGTCACAGTTCCTCTACATGAGATCTGATAAGATGAAAACCAAGAGCGATCAGAACAAACATGTATACTAGCTCCGGTATCAATCCACCAGTCAAGTGCTAATTGTGTCATGTTAACTTCAGGTATGAAGGAAACAGACCTGATAGCAGTCTCAAAGGAGTCAGCCCCACAGGTCACCATGTTGGCCTGGGCGCCAGAAGTGGCAGGACGCTTACTTCTAAGTTGACGAGGAGTAGTGATCTTGTAGAAGCATTGGTGGGCCATATGGTTGGTCCGACCACAGACAAAACAGCAACGAACATATTCTCCTTCTTTCTCTTTCTTCTGGTTCTGAGAGAAGTTGGGTTTTCTGTTGTTGGGCTGAAAGGAGTTCCTATGGTTGAATGATTTCTTCTTGAAGGACTTGTTGTGGTTGGGTCGGAAAGAACGATTCTGATTTTTGGATTTGGGCTTGGATTCAACATTGTTGACTTTGGGCAAAGGATTGGAGGAGTGGGATTTTTCTCTAAGGCGATGTTGTTCTTCAATCCTGATAGAATTTAGGACTTGGATTAGAGACAGATCACCTTGGGTGTGGCTCAAAGTCTTGGCAAAGTCTGACCAGGTAGAGAAAAGTTTGTCTATAATCAGGCAACTTGGAAAGACTCATCTAAGTGGGTTCCATTTGCCTGGAGTTGAAGAATCAATGTTTCATATTCATGGATTTGATCATTCATAGGTTTGGAATCAATAAATTTAAACTTGCTAAAGTCAGAAGCTTTAAATCTCTTTACCCCGGCATCATCAAGTCCATATTTATTTTCTAGGGTATCCCAGAGATCCTTGGCACTCTTAGCTATATAATAAATATCATAAAGCCTATCAGAAAGGGCTCCTAGGATTCTATGAAGACAGTGGTAGTTGGTTTCTTCTGGAGTCCTAGTGGAGGAGGCAACATCAGAAGGAGCAGGGTTTGGGTTGTTGCGAGTGGAAGGTCGTGAAGCAGATGGGCTAGACTAGAGGTAATCAAAACCCGGGCCGGGCCGGGCTCGGGTCGGGTTCTACAGCAAAAATTAGGCCCGATGGCTATGCCCAGACCCGGCCCGGCCCGACTGTCGGGCTTAAATTTTTGTCCAGGCCCGACCCAACCTTATAAATCTGGTCCCAGGCCCGACCCGACAGGCCCGACCCGACCGGCCCGATTTTTTTTTTTGTTTGAAATCTAGAAATGGGCAAAAATGGCCCAAGAGCTTAATGGGCTCTCTAAATTGGTTAATTGGTTAATGTTAAGGATATAAATAGCCTATTTAGACAATAAAAACTGTTCTTCAAGCCAATAGAAAGAAAATAAAATGTATGAAACACTGTTATCCAGCTAAAAATTACAACCCAACAATAAAAACTGCAAACTTAGACAATTACATATTTAGATAAAATACAAATTACATTATCCCATTAACATAATAACAAACATGCATCTTTGTGCATTCAAAAGTTCATAATTCTTGAAGCCACTTCCATAATAGAAAACTGTAGAACATCCTTGCATCTTCTAACTCTCAAAACCTACAAACACAAAATTGAAACATTAGCAATTGTTGATTGAACAAGAATAGGTGAACTTTCGCTTGCCATTGACATAAGCCTATCAAAAAATTATACAACTAATTATACAAAAAATTCAGTTCATAAGAATTATCCTATCAACAAACCATTCCTTCATTACTTGGGATAGTAATATTTATCATAATACAAATAAAGCACCATCCAACCGAAAAAAAAAAAAATCAGAACTCAGGGGAGAAGAAACTGAGAGGAGAAAATTCAGAGAATCTCCACCCTCCAAGAAGTCCATCTCCAATCCCCCGATCTTTCTTCCTGATGGCCCAGCTGGAACTGGAGCAATGTGAGGGAAGGAAAACCAAGACCAAAACCAAAAAAGAGAAGGGATGAAAGATCTCAAGCCAACCAAATCCCTCCTCCCTCTTTCTCTGTCTCCCGTCTCCACCCAAAACAAAACCACCGTCTCCACCCAAAACAAAACCACTGTCCCCACTCTCCCACTGTTCCGAGCTCTCTCGCTGCCCCCCCACCTCTCTCTCTCTCTCTCTCTTCGGGCTTGGGCAAAATCTACTGGGATCGAGCTCGAAGAGGAGGAGGAGGAGGAGAAAACTCTTACCGGTGACTGTGAGTCGGTGACCGGAGCCGCGGAGGTTGCCATCCGGGGGAGAAGGACGCGAAGAGCCGCCAGCTGGTCGTTGAAGAGGCGACGACACCGAGAGGAGGCGACGGCTACAGGGAAACCGGCGGAACCGGCTACAGGGAGCGGCTATCAGGCTCTCAACGAGGGAAAAGGGGGGGCGGGGGTGGCGGCGGCTCTCAGCGAAGGAGGGGGCGGCGGCGGCGGCGGCGGCGGCGGCTCTCAGCGAGGGAGGGGGGGGGGGGGGCGGCGGCGGCTCTCAGCGAGGGAGGGGAGGGGAAGGAAAAGGAAGGAAAACGGGTAGGGTTTCTTAAAAATTTTTAATATATTATAACAGAATTTTATAGCCGGGCCAGGCCGAACCGGGCCATTTTTAAAGTTTCCAGGCCCGGCCCGATTTTTTTGGTCGGGCCGCTTTTCCTGCCCAGGCCCGACCAATGGGCCCTTTTTCAATGCCCAAGCCCGAAAAATTTCGGGCCGGGCCGGGCGGGCTGGGCGGGCCAGAAGGCCCGTGATCACCTCTAGGCTAGACCCACCAATGGCGGAGATTAAGCCTAAGGTGATAAGCCAGAACCGCATTTGATTCTGCCACCTTCTAAAGTTTTGACCATCAAACTTTTCAGGTTTAGCACTAAGATTTTCAGATGTGTGGGAAGCCACTAATTTGTAGCTTAACACAGTTTTGACACCTGTGGAAATGAGAAGGTTTATGTCAAATTATTGCACTGATATCTAATTTGAACTTTAGATGTCTAATTGAAAAATCCAAAGAATAACAGCCAGATCAGCTCCAGATCGGTGGTGGAGCACTTGGCTCACTTAAGTACCAGCCTTTCTTAGGCACGTATGCCTTTTTGACAAGCTTTTCTTAGACACCGTTATTCAATAGATAATTTCACTAGATATCGTTCAATTTTATCTTAAGTGCAATATTAAACTAGCTCCTATGAATTAACCAATTTTCGAATTTCCTTTTGAATGGAATCTGGAAATTACTCCGTAAGGAGTCCAAATGGAGGTATTAATAAACCTCTTGGAGATTGAGCAATCTAATATTTTGCTTGAAAAATTAAGTACTAAAGTAAAGCCAGCATAAATGTGTAACAGTTAAAATATAACAATTTATAATTATGCAGCAAAATATATAATAAATATTGTAATTTAAAATCTAGTGCTAACAGTACATAAACTTTTCTGGATTGTTAGCCTAGATGCACAAATATAATTGATAAATTAAATATTTCTAATATTCAAAAACAATAATTAAGAAGAATAAACTAGCAAATAATTAACTTGACAATATAATAATAAAATGAAGAAAGAGAGAGAAGATGGCCTGTGGATCGAAGCACGCTGATGCGCTGTCCCAGGAAAGTTTATGCCCTCCACGCACGGGTCTGCTGGCACAGATCTCCTAGAGATACGACGACCCAATACAGAACCACGTCTTCCCCGTCAGTGCGCCTCCAGGGAAGAAAGTAGAGCACGTTCACACTTGCAGATACATCAAAAGAAACTTAGAAAAATTATGAGGAGAAGAAAAATTTTCTTTATTTTTTTTCTCCCCAATGATCCCTAGAGCCCTTTTTATCTAGACTCTTGGAATAGGGAGAAGAGAAAATTTTGATTGTACTTTGAAATGATCCCTAGAGCCCTTTATATAGGCTCATGCACATCAAAAGAAGAAGATTCCTCTCCCACGGATTGATGACGTGTCTTCTTGTGCTCCTTTGATCCTTCGGCTTATTGCATCTTGGCCATCCACGTTTTCTTCCTTCTTCGAGGGGCCTTTCCATGCTTGCTCTTGCGCTGGATGCATGACATTTGTCATGGTTTGCTTTCTTTGGAAATTTTTCCATATTTGCTCTTGCGCTGGATGCTTGCCACTTGGCTGTTGACTAATTTAGTTTTCAAAATTTTAAAATATTTAATTTAATTCAACAATCTATCCTTTGCATATTCATCTAGTAGTAGTTACAGCATATTCATCAAAGCAAACGAAGATCCATTGCTTTGCATCCTTCAAAGACTTGTGGGAACCTTTGATGCTTTTGCTGCTAGCGTTGTCCTATATTTGTGAAAAGCTCTTGTTTCAATATGATTTCAGAAAACTGAAATAGACATCCTCATCTATTAGTTTGAGTCCTAAGCCTAGAGTTTCTTAAGTCTAATTTTTAGATTGCTGTTTAGTGTTACATGGCATCATGATTTCGGTTGTTAATTTGCATCATAGCATTTAAGATTTGCATAACTTTAAGTTAGGGTTTGTCGTATTTATTTGACATCACTTATTAGGTTCCTAGAGTTACTTGGATCACCATCTTAAGGCAAAACAGTTGAATGGGATCCCACATCTTGAATTGGAAAAGATGTTTGGCAATATTTAAATTTATATATGTGTGTGCGCGCGCGCATGTATGCATGTACCTGTCTGTATGTGTGTATGTGTGTATATGCATGTATCAATGTATGTGTAGAAGCGTATGTGTGTACTGATCCATGTGCCGTGCATCCAAGTATGCATTTATGCATGTATGTATATGTTTAGGAGTGGTTCAACTATCTGTACTCAAAACACCCACAAGGGAGCTCCAAAACAGACAGCAGCCACTGAGAAATAGAGGCCAGCTAGGGTTGATATCATTCAACGCAGCTGTGAGTAGGCTGTCATTTTTTTTATCTCTTTCGTGGGGCATTTCCCATGCATTCGTAGCTGAACCAAATGCAACCAACCCTTGGGTTTCCCCACATCAGCCAGTCAAAATGGTAGGTATGAGACCTTAAAATCCGTTTCTTTTCTTAGTTAATGTGGCTGACCTACTCATAAACCGTTAAAATGACCACTTAACATGTTAGTCATGGTGTTTTTTTACTACAGAGAAGCTTTAATTATCATGTAAAGAACTGGCACTGGAAGAAGATACCCGATTTGAAGAGTAGGTTCACCATCTATCTGTTGGTAGAATCCATACCCTTCGCCTTAGACTTTTATTGGCCTCACATAGCATTTGTTCCTGCAAGAAAGAACAATAACAGTAGGAAGGAAATGGTGGGACAAAAATAATAATAATAAAGTGTTGTTCTGAAGCTGCTTGATTTTATTAATCATACCCTTCGTTGAAGATCTGCAAGCTGATCAAGCATGTATTGGGTCTGTAAGAAGATAATTGGTCAGCATGATTACTTAGGAAGCCTCACAAGTTATCCTGTTTTATTTTAAAGAAACTGCAAACTGGCTGACTCCAATTATGAGAGCTTATTCATATATGAAGCACTCACCAGCTTCACAAATTTGGATGTTAAAATAAATGCCAAGTTGCTGTCTTAGAACACAGATATAGGCATAACATCTCTATTTTTAATCAAGGGAGTAGGGAAGGGACTTGAACCCCAATACTAATGCAGTAATTTCTAAAGCAAGAAACAGTGCCACTACCGAGAATTATGAATCTCTGACACTGTATGCTTAATATTCTTTCTACAAAAAAGTTATGCACACAGTACCCGTGTTGATCTGATTTGCTTTAATGATGCATCAAGTTGCCGCTCGAGCTGTTCAAGCTCCTTGCTGCTGAGTGGGCCCAAGTCCTCACCAAGGAGATTTCTGCAGTTGCAGGGGTGTAAGAAAAGAAATAAGATGCCACCATTGGTCGTCAACGATTCAGGCTAAATACATATTTGCATTCCAGTCTGCATATTGGTGAGAGTACAGAAAAGACTGAAATCATCAATAAGTGGAAGAAATTCACCTCTGTGATCTCTGTAAGGCTTCAACTCGTGCCTTAAGTTTCAAGTACTCCTGCTGACTACTCTGTGCCAGCAAAAAAGTAATCATTAGTCTTTTCTGATGCCACATGTTTCACCAAATCTGAAAAATTATATGATAACATAAATCTTAGGGGACGATCTTTTAGTATCCATGACTTCCATTATAAGGTAATGACTTTTAGAGTACGGAAAAATTATAAGGTAATGACTTCCATCACATGTTTCACATAATCTGAAAAATTATATGATAACATAAATCTTAGGTGACGATCTGTTAGTATCCATGACTTCCATTACAAGGTAATGACTTTTAGAGTACTGAAATCTTCTTATCATAGCATATTTCTGAACCTACTAATATCCTGCCCACAATGGATTTCGGCCAGGCCTTCCACCCATCCTAGATCCCAAGAAACTTTATAATACTTAAATGTTACAAATGGTTATCTGCACTCTGTAGGATGTGTCATGAAAGCTTGGAGAAGGGGCTCCATCTTTGTAGCTGTCAGCCAGACTCCATCTTTGTAGTTGTCAGCCAGCTCACAGAAGTGGCCAGCTTCAAGATGATACCTTCAAACGTAGATGATTTGTTCTTGAGGAAGGGTCAGAATGAGCCTGACATATTAAGGGAAATTGCTTTCAATTTTCATAGGCATTGTATACTTGAGTCTCCCATTTATAGGAGTGCTTCTGGATAGAATTAGGGACTATATTAAGTTTAGTAGTGCTTACTCTTATATATATGGCCAACTCTATTAACAAGTCCATTAGGGATATCCTATGAAATGCTCTTGGTCGATCTGTGTAACAATCCAGGACCTCATCCAAAATGGCTAGCCGGAAGGTATTATTTGGATTCCTTGATCCTGTATAAGTACCCAAGATCTACCCAGCGAATAACCGATGTGGGACTAAACACACGTCCGCACGGGTCCTCACATACTCCCCCCGTTCAAGTCCTGACGTCCTCGTCAGGCTAAGGATTCATATCTATTCAAATCTAATCACAAACACCACGATTAGCCCGTGGTCAGCCCCAATGAATCCATGCTGCAGTGTCTCCTATTCCACATAGGTTAGGAGCCGGATCCGCTCTGATACCATTTGTAACAATCCAGGACCTCATCCAAAATGGCTAGCCGGAAGGTATTATTTGGGTTTCTTGATCCTGTATAAGTACCCAAGATCTATCCAGTGAATAACCGATGTGAGACTAAACACGCCCGCACGGATCCTCGCAATCTATATGACAGTTGTGCCATTTTAGAAAAGGAAGGCCCACAACTATGCCTGGGACATGGCAGGGTTCAAAGCAACATATAAACAGAGTCAAGGATGATGTACACAAAGAATGAGACGCTGGCTAACATAGCCATGGTAAGTCCTTCCATTGCCAACACAAAAATGATATACTTAAGAAGTGAGTATTTTCAAGTTGACAGTAAAATAACACAATTTATTTATGTTGAGTTCATGCTTATGTTATTGCATCTTACGTGTGGAAGTGTGTTTTTTTAGCTCTAGAATCGGCTCTATTTAGACAACAGCTCCGTGGCTAGCTCAAAACCATTGCCAACTATATCGAGAATGGCCAGGTATATGGTGTCAATGTAGATTACATTTAGAGGAGCTTACAATTAAGAACCACCAAATATTAGATAGGAATGTTACTTGGCCACAATATATAAGCGTCAAACATCAAGGTGTCCAAATAAATTGACAAATAACATTCAAGAAATTAAACTTGAGAAAAAGTTATGCATCAAGTAGATGTGTGTGTAAATGTATGCTTGCACATATGTAATGAACAGTCAGTTGCATCTGTTTAAATATTTTTAGCGAATAGATTGAAACAAAATTCATTCGAAAACATTTCGTATGTAATGAACAGTCAGTTGCATCTGTTTAAATATTTGTAGAACGAATTGGAGAGAGATAAAGGTAGTGGGAGTTTAGCTTGGAGTCATTTCGTATTATTTTATCATCGTTTTGCGAGGATTTGGTGGAGAGTTTTCTTCCCCTATGATCTTTTATCTTTTGGTCCCCCGTCGGCTTGTCATAAATGTGAGGTAAGAGAGGATCAAAAGCTACACTAACCGAAACAATTACCAAACCAATATCAATCCACGTGGCATATGTTAAGTGGCAAACCAAATTAGTTTAGATGGAAACATCTCTATTCATGTCTTTCCACGTCGGATGAGACTTTGGTGGTGAAAATAGGTGGGGAGTGTAACATTATTTAGAGGGGCGATGGGGCACTTTTAGGAACGAGGGGATTTCTTAAAGCAGAGGTAGGCGGGATGGGGAGAAATAAATGGGGACACATGTCAATATGTCAATGGTGGATGTCGGATGATGGCTTGATCTGGTGCTGGTTCGGAGAGAAATGTGACTTAACAACCTTAGAGGGCTTGACGTTTGTTACTTTTACTTTTTTTTTTTTTTTTTTTTTTCCCACAAAAAAAAGAGGGGTGCGTACAAGCCAAGGGACAAGCTCTATCTAACTAGGATTCACCTTCAGGGGCATGAATCAAGAGAGTGCTTTTAGATCTATGCAGGATACAATCTTATCGATATTTTGAAATAAAATCAAGAGATGAAGGAGCTGTTCGTTCGCCCAGGGCCCGAAGTACTGTGCTATCCCCCCGCCTAAGGTTTCGTTCTTCCCTGCGAAAGATACAACCCCAACTTCATACCGAAACCCAAACCCATGTTCTTGAGTAGACACAAACCCTAATACCCATATAACGGGGATATTAAGAAATACAAGCACGAAAGTAAAGATCAAGGCTCTTCAACATCGAACCTGTCTCTTGTCTTAAGTGACAAAGGATAGTAGCATTAGAAGTAATATTGAGTGGCGATAGCCTAACTAATTGGCAAAGTTACGAAAAGCTTTTCAAGGGCTAGTTTGGATTAGGACATGGTTTGTATAAGAAGAGGTGTAAAAATTATAATTTTAGAAATAAACTAAGAAAGAATGAAGTAATACAAAAGTGTCATCATATAGAAGTCGCAAAGATTTATGTCTGCTTGAATTACTATTTGTCCTCTTATTTATAAACTTGGTATTTAAATTATATAATCTATTAGAGAGAAAAGTAATTAATGGTAAGTTTGCATATCATCTCTATAACTCTTTTTGTGTGACATTTGTGCTATGCTAGCATTGATACAAGGCGGCTATGCTATGTGAAAAAGGATATGTTGCATTATTAATTGGCATGATTGAAAGGCTAGAGAAATATGAAAAGGAATGATATATCAATTGTCTAAATGGGCTGTTATTTTATGTACAGTTTCCGTGCATAATATCTATATTTTTCGAGTGTTAGAATAAAAGTGAGTCACGCAATGCACATAAAATTACAAAAAAGTTCTTTGATTGTGATTTATGAGGAAGGACTCTCCAATATGCAACTGGATAAGATATATGCCATCATAAAATTGACATATTGAAGCATGTTTGGACAATCAAGTTGGTAATACGAAGACAGTAGTTGGAAGTATATGGCCTCAATTAATATGATGATTGCATTAGGCCGAAAATGAAGGCCTAGCACATCATTTTTGAAATTTGCATCAGGTTTAGATGAACTCAGCTATTAGAATTGTATTTTGGTGGACCTAATAAGTTTTTGTTCGAAAATGATCTTTAATCATGGTTGGTTACTAATAACAACATAATCATACACAACCTAAAAGTGCAAGATTTAACTAGAATGATCCAAGGGACAATATTCTCTTCAAGATAGTCAAATTGAAACTTCATCACTAAATCATTATTTACCACTATTGCTATGCCTCAAATACATGTTTAATATATTGAGTGATGACCTAGAACGTACAAGTGTATCATGTCGTGCTAAATTTGTGCGCATATATAAATAAATAAATTTCTCACGAGTTATACAACATGCAATTAGCCAACCGATATACAGGTGCCACATGATATCTAGTATGGCTAAAGTGCAAGTATATTGCGAAGCATGCACAGTTTGGCCAGAAACAATGCAAGGCGGATCTTAGCCCCATAGAAATTTTATTTTGCATGTAAAGGAGATGACATTGTCTTATAATGTGCATAGCCAATGTGTAAGCATGCTTTATTTATCTTAATCGGTTTCCATAATAACAATTTCTATGGGATGCCCCAATCTCCTCACACCTCAATGTTCAAAAGACAGGAAATACAAGGAAGAAAATTTGGACAAATGGCCAAAGAAGAGCAAGATAACTAGAATTAGAGTTTTTGAAGAGCATTATATTATGTGAAGCTTTATTTTTGATAGATTATTTTTGGGAACCATGCAATTATAAAGACATGTACCAACCTCCACCATATCAAAAGTAACATCACTTCTATCTTTGACGAAATGAACCATTAAAAGGTGGAGGAGAGGTCCTCATTTGAGGGAGTGCATGGCCACTCCTAGGGGACATGTGGATCAAAACACGAATCTCAAAGCGGGCAGCCGCCAACATCCTGTTTATAGTGGAAAGATAAGAATGAATAAAAACAATGGTGAAAAGGTGAAAAGAAGAGCCATGGAATGTAGGGCAAATAATCCTACAAGGCTCTCAACCTCACTCCGGCACTGAAGCTGATGCCATTGGAGAAATTATACTCGACATTGGATGTGCACACTGATAATCACAGTCGCTCATTTGTATAGCGGTGCACCAAGATAAGTGATTGATGAATAGAGCCCACAAGAATGAGCGGCTATGATTGATGGTGTGCACAGCCCGGTCGTGCTGCAGTATAGGGTATAACTTCTCATGCCATTGATTGTCACAGGGCTAGGCGTAAATCATTTTTTCTTGAGTTAAAAGAACCATCATGCTTATATACATCTTTCCCCTAGATGCCAGCATCCATGTACAATTAAGACAACAAATGGGACGGGTTGACCTGTGACCCGACCCAGTCTGACCCACTTAGACCTAATCCAATTCAATTTAAACGACCCATAGGGCCGAGTCGGGTTTTAAAATTGGACTCATTTTATTTTTTGAGTCAGGTCTAGTTTACCAAATTCTGACCTGACCCAATCCGACCCGTCTGATTTTTGGGGTAATTTTAGATTTCCCACCCTATGATCCGATCCAACCAAACCAAGTACACTATTATGGCCCGCTTGGGTGGTTATGGGTCTCTAACTCTCTATTTGTCTAATCTCTTCTTGCATTTGAGAATGAAAGAAATGGAAGAGATTGCCTTTTGTGTATTGTTGAATGGCATAAATTTTGTATTAAAGCTTAAGTTAATTACCTTAAATGGGAATACTGTTCTCCTAAGAAGAAAGTTCAAACTAAGGACGGTAAAATAGAGTTTTACCATGTGGAAGAAGATGGGTTTATGATGAGTCCTTTGTAGCTGTTGAACTTTGTCATGTCATTATCAAAACTATATTTTTTAGCTTAGCCCATGTATACTTTTCTAGTAATATATTTATAAAAAAAAGTAGTAGATGTATTTTAACAAATTTAGGGGATATTACTACTGAGTTTAAAGGATTAGCATAAATGCAATTCTTTTTTACTCAAGAAAAAAGGTATTGTATGAAAGTGAATCCTAGGTTCTTCGGTGTTAAGCATGCTGTTTTTTTTTTTTTTAAAACCATGGCTGAACCTGATCGGGTTGCCTACGTACCCCTTCATAAGGGGGATCAAGCCATACGTAGTTCTTTTTAAATTTTAAAACGCAGCGGAAAAATCGAATCAAACAATTTAATTCATGCATGCTTACAAGATCAAATCTAGAAATCAGCACCTTAAGAACACATAGGATTATGCCGGAATCGTTTAAACAATTATGCTAAAACTTTCATGCATGATTAACTATCAGATCTGAAATTTAAGAACTCTATTCCGATTAATCTCCGAATATCTATTGAATGGATTCTGGAGATATCTCCGTGAGGAGCCCCAAAAGAGGGTAAAACCTCGGGGAATCAGACCTAGATCTTGACACCATAATAAAAGATTAATGTAGGATTAATACCTTTTATGATGGATGAAACTTGTGGATCTGATCCTCGACTTCGCAGCCACGCACACGAATGGCCTCTACGAGAAGTCCACGCGAAGTTCCTGAAGAGATCCAATCCTGCGGAAGTGCTAGCTTGCGCAGAATTTCTTGATGCTGAAATTTGATCTTCCAAACGCTATCAACTTTTGATCCGCCTTCTTGGAAGAACTTGGAGGAAAGGTTTAAAGGGATTGAAGAGGACTTAGATCTGATCTAAAGACTCTTATCAGGGACCCCTAACACTAATGGCGCGATGGACTTAGAGGAGGAAGAAGTCAGCTAGATTGAATGCAGAATTTTTCCATGCATGAATTAGGGTTCCTCTCTTTTCTTTTCCTTTTTTTCTTCTTCTTTTTCTCTCTTTTTTCCTTGAATTCGACCACCAGATGATGGAGGTCCTTTTAATGTTGCTCTCCTACCTAACTTCATGCCAACCATCCCATATTTGTGGAGGATTTTGTGGGATTTTGAATTTTGAATTCAAAATTCAAGTTCATGTGCCATTACATGATGAAGCTTGATCTAATCTAAACCATTCATCATGTTGCCACTTTCCTCTTTCAATTTCGAAATTCCCATGCCCCCAAACAGATTAGAGGGTCACATAGTGATTTTGTGATGATTAAATTCGAAATTCAACCTTAATTAGAAGTGAGATAAAGATAAGGATGACATATGTCATGAAGAGAGAGAATTTGATCTTATCCAATTCTTTTCATGAATTTATCTCTTCATTTCGACCCATCTAATGATGAAAGAGGTCCCTGATATTGCCAAGTGTCCCATGGAACCATTAAATAAATTAAATTAATTTTTAATCATATTAAAAATTAATTTATGGCGCCATGCATGGATATGTAACAAGTGGATTTCAAGATCCGAACAGTTTCAGATCAAACCCATTTAATTTAATTAAATCCTAACAATTAGAATGATCCAATTACCATGGGTTGAACCTAATCCAATTAGGTCAATCCCTAATTAAGCACAAATTTAATCTAATTTAATTTGGTCAACCTAAGTCCTCTTGATTTAGACCTAATCCAATCAGGTCAAAAACCCTGATTGAGCCCAGAATTGAATCTAATTCAATTTGGCTCATCCTTAGTCTAATTACTCAATCCAATTGAGTTCATTAGCAATCTAATTACTAATTAATCCTCCGATAATTACTTTAATTATTTTATAAGATAATTTGCCAATCGAATTGACCAAATTACCCCTGAATGATTCTTAATCATTCATCAGCCTTCTTGATCAATCAGGAATCTTCTATGCGTGTGACCTCATAGGTTCAAACCTAAGCCGGTAGTATAGAAACGACTTCCTACACTAATCGATGTGACCATCTAGCAATGGTATCCGACGTCCGAATAGGCCGAATATATGCGAAGCAAATATTCTGGAACCCTGAACTATGGTTACTGTATAATTCAATCCCTTTGACTCTTAATGCCAGGATGACTTAGAGCTCACTGTCAACCCTATAATTAGTACATCCATTATGTGATTAACTTTAGATATCCCGTGACTCCTCACTGGGATTACCTGGCCAAGGTTTTGCTAAATTAATCACAAGACATTATTCCTGTTTCCAGGAGGGGTCAATTCCATCTTGACTCACAACTGACTACGCAAGTACTTGACTGCACCCAGTGACCTTCCGTCACTGAATTAGAAATTCAGGTAGTCCGGTACCAAAGTACAGTGAGTTGCTTGCTAGTCACAGGTTGCGGTCTCAGGTCAGAGGGCCAAACTTATACCCATATCCACTCGGAACATCTCTCGACAGTAGAGCGTTCCGGAATTGGTCACGTTCAGTGAAATGTACTCCTACACTTCACCTGTATGGCATACCAGTGTCTCCACACTCCTTGGTTAAGAGGACAACCAACGTATATGTCACACAACGACCTAATCTCGATAATGTTGTCGTCCTAGTAACAACATATTATTCGGTCGCGAACAAGTTTAAGGACTCAAAGATAAATCCTCCTTTATCATAACATAAGTCCTAAGGACTTCATCATATAAAAGTTCATTTGAAGATGAAATGATGAATAATGCCAAATAATACTTTATTAATTTGTCAATATATTTATAAAATTCAATCATCAATATGCTGACGATTGACATTTAGGATACAATTTCCAACAACTCCCATTTAGCCTAAAGCCAATCGGCACAGTATCTAATACCCATCTTCGACTTGTGTTCGTTGAACTCTTTGATGCCGAGGACTTTGGTAAATGGGTCAGCCAGATTTTCTTTTGTGTCAATCTTCTGAAGATCAATATCACCTCGTTCTATAATCTCTCGAACCAGGTGATAGCGTCGCAGAATATGCTTGGTCCGCTGATGTGCTTTAGGTTCCTTTGCCTGAGCTATGGCTCCAGTGTTATCACAAAATATAGGAACTGGACCATCAATGGAAGGTGCCACTCCCAGCTCGGTGATGAACTTGCGCAACCATACGGCTTCCTTGGCTGCATCAGATGCTGCAATGTATTCTGCTTCACATGTAGAATCTGCCACTGTATGCTGCTTGGAACTCTTCCAGCAGATGGCCCCACCCTTAAGAGTGAAGATATATCCCGACACGCTCTTGCTATCATCTTGATCTGACTGAAAACTTGAATCGGTATATCCCTCAAGTTTTAAGTCAGAATCACCGTAGACAAGCCACTGATCCTTAGTATTTCTCAAATACTTAAGGATGGTTTTTACAACCTTCCAGTGGTTGCTACCTGGATCAGACTGGTATCTACTCACTACTCCTAGTGAGTATGCCACGTCTGGTCTAGTACATGTCATGGCATACATTATAGATCCCACTGCCGAAGCATATGGAATTCTATCCATACTCTCTCTTTCTTGAGAGGTTGTCGGACAATCCCTTTTAGAGAGGTTAATTCCATGGCCCATTGGAAGATAGCCTTTCTTGGAATTAATCATACTGAACCTTTTCAGTATAGTATCAATGTATGTGGATTGGGATAATCCAAGCAATCTTCTAGATCTATCTCTATAGATCTTCATCCCTAGGATGTAAGATGCTTCTCCCAAATCCTTCATGGCAAATTGAGATGATAGCCAAACCTTTATTCCTTGTAATGCAGGAATGTCATTCTCGATTAAAAGAATGTCATCCACATACAAAACAAGAAATATAATAACTGAACCATTTGCCCATTTATAAATGCAAGGTTTCTCTTCATTCTTAATGAAGCCATATGATTTGATCACCTTATCAAATCGTATGTTCCAACTCCGTGAAGCTTGATTTAATCCATAAATGGATTTTTGAAGCTTGCACACCTTAGACTCATCTGTAGATATAAAACCTTCAGGTTGCATCATATACACTTCCTCTTCTAAATCTCCATTTAGAAAAGTGGTTTTAACATCCATCTGCCAGATCTCATAATCTAAGTGTGCTGCTATCGCAAGCATAATCCGAATGGATTTAAGCATTGCCACAGGAGAAAACGTCTCGTCATAGTCAATACCATAACGTTGACGATATCCCTTGGCAACCAGACGGGCTTTATAGGTCTCTACTTTTCCGTCTGCGCCCCGTTTTCTTTTGAAAATCCACTTACACTCTATGGGTTTAATCCCTTCGGGTGGGTCAACTAATGTCCATACATCATTGACCTTCATGGATTCCATTTCGGATTGCATGGCTCCAAGCCATGCATCAGAGTCATGCCTCTGCATAGCATCCATATAGGTGATCGGATCCTCATCGTTTTCATCAAGTTCGACAGGATCCCCGTCCTGGACCAAGAAACCGTAGTATCTGTCCGGCTGACGTGGTACTCTACCTGATCGCCTTAATGGTGCATCTAAGATGGGTTCTGGATCTGATCTAATCAAATCCGACTCAACTAGTTCAGTAGATGGTGTCGGATCTTCTACATCTTGAACTTCCCTAAGCTCAACATTAGAGCTTTTAGTTCCTTCACTAAGGAATTCTTTCTCTAAGAAAACAGCTCTATTGCTTACGAATAACTTTTGTTCTTTAGCAAAGTAGAAGTAATATCCTTTAGTTTCTTTAGGATAACCAACAAAGAAACATTTGTCAGACTTGGGTTCAAGTTTGTCTGTCTTCAAACGTTTGACGTACGCTGGACACCCCCAAACCCTAAGGTGAGAGAGCATCGGCTTACGTCCAGTCCACATCTCATGTGGTGTTTTATTTACAGACTTACTTGGAACCTTATTTAGAATGTAGCAGGCTGACTCAAGAGCATATCCCCAAAAGAATATGGGCAGATTAGCAAACCCCATCATGGATCGAACCATGTCTAACAGAGTTCGATTTCTCCTTTCTGATACACCGTTATACTGTGGTGTACCAGGAGGAGTCTATTGAGAGAGAATCCCATTTTCTCCTAGATATGTCAAAAACTTACTGGGGAGGTATTCACCTCCTCGATCTGATCGAAGAGTTTTAATACTCTTTCCAGTTTGTTTTTCTACTTCATTACGATATAATTTGAACATTTCAAATGATTCAGATTTATGTCTCATTAAATAGACATAACCATACCTAGAAAGGTCGTCTGTAAACGTAATGAAATATGAATACCCACCTCTAGCATTTGTGCTCATTGGCCCACATACATCAGAATGTACAAGGGTCAATAAGTCACTAGCTCGTTCACCTTTTCCGGTAAAAGGTGATTTGGTCATTTTACCAAGAAGGCATGATTCACAGGTTGTCAATGATTCATAATCATTAACATCGAGGATTTCCTCTTTACTTAACCTGTTCATCCTGTTCTTGTTAATATGTCCTAGCCTATGATGCCAAAGGTAGACATCCGTGACATTATCTATTTTAGGGCGCTTATTGGACTTGTACATTACATGAACAGGCTGTGACAAAATGTAAATGCCATTACTCAGAGTTCCATTCATTACAGCTGCACCATTCCAAATGATATTGCAATAATCCTTTTTTATTGATATTTTATAACCATTTTTGGCCAAAAGGCCTACAGAAATGACATTCAATAAAAAACTTGGACAATAGTGACAATCACTAAGGACATTTACATGAGAGCTAAATTCAAGTTTAAGAATTCCTAAAGCTAGAACTGGAACTGATCTTCCATCTCCAACATTCAGGAACCTTTCTCCTTCTTCAAACCTCTCACTGACTTGTAGCCCCTGCAACGAATTGCAAATATTAAAAGGACTACCGGTATCCAATATCCAGGTCGAATTATCACAAATAAAAAAATTGCAAGGTGTTATCATATAAGTACCTTGATTGGCAACTGATTGCCCACTTTTCTTAAGCCGGTTCGGATCGAGAGATGCAATGTAAAGAGGACAGTTCCTCTTCCAATGTCCTTGCTTCTTGCAGAAGAAGCACTCCGCCTTGCTCTGATCAGCCTTTTTATTCTTTTTCTGACTAGGCTGAGCATGGTGCACTTGTTTCTTTTGGATTTTATTTTTCTTTTTCCCTTTCTTAAAGGGGCGACCCTTGGATGAACCTCCCACAAAGTTCACCGTCTTCTTAAAAGTTGGTGATCATTCTCAAACGTCTGTAGTAACCCCAACAATTGGTGATAATTCACTACAGATTTCGTCATACGAAAATGAGTGAGAAAAGGACGGTATGATCCAGGCAATGAGTTTAGTATGGTATCCTTCCCCAATTGATCATGAAGGGGAAAACCAAGAGAGCTTAGACGCTCGATCAACTCAATCATGTACAGTACATGATCAGTTACCGAGGTCCCATCTTTCATTCGGGCGCTGAATATGGCACAACTAGTTTTGTGCCTCTCAACGTCGTCAGGAACACCGAATGATTCATTCAACACTTGAATAATATCTTCCGGCTGCGTATTCTCAAAACGCCTACTAAACTCATCACTCATTGCTGCCAACATGATGCATCGAACAGTGATCCGGTCACTAAGCCACTTCTGATAAGTGTCTCTGGCCGATCTTGATGCATTAGCAGCGGGCTGCTCAGGTGCTGGATCCGTTATCACATAAAGGATCCTTTCATGCTCTAGCACTATTTTCAGTTTTCTATGCCAATTATTAAAATTTGGACCAGTCAACTTGTCATTGTCCAACAATGAGCGAAGTAACAAATTAGTGGCCATTTCTGCATAAAAAAAAAATGGCTATTAGTATATGAATTGACTAAACACATTAGACTTGGACTTTAGTCTAAAGGTACTCCCACTATTTTATACAAATTGGTAGCCTCTACCTCCAATTCGAAAAATTACTCCTAATTCTTTAGTGGGCACTAGAACCCAATAGATCGCATATAGGCCCGAGTGTGGCTCGGCTAACCCATATGCACCTATTGGTAGGTTCTAAACCAGTTGCTTCACCAAGCAACTTCTAGTGATAATTTTGCCCTAGGTTCTTTGGCAGGCGTGTGGCGCCTCCACCGAATACCCTAGTCAGGTCCAACCATTAAATGATAGGGTTAAGTCTAATCAACTAATAGACGACCAAGCCCGAGTGTGGCTCGGCTCACCTGACCGCCTATTGAAGGTATACTTAACTCATCATATATTGAATGACAATTCCAATGCTTGATAAGTACCAGGCGTGTCGCGCCTCCAATAATTATCAAAGCATTGGACCCATTATCACCCAACTTAATGGGAGGCTATGACCTAGTTATCCCCATAACCATTTCATTTTAAGGACCTAATAATTTTAGAGGATTTTTTAATTAGGATAGATAAGAAGATCCGGTTAGTCTAATTTCTCTCACTGACTTCACCAAATCAGATTAGACTCAAATCGGTTAAGGAGGCACCTAAATCAGTCAAACTGATTTTCCTTATAGGCATGGGCTAACTCGAATCATTAAGTGATCCAATCAAAATGTGATTGACCATGTCGGCCAGGTAAGTGAGATCGGTGGAAGGGATATGCCATTAACTTGGCAAAGACGAATCAGTGCGAGTAGCTCCTAATTAAAAACCACCGGTCAAAACTGCCAAACTTACCTTAGACACCGACTGGTTAATCAATTTCGATTTGATTACTCAAATGACTCGGGCTACACCTCTGAGCCTAAATCAAGTTCCATCTTGGTCTAATCAAAGACACGGACTTGATCCATCTACAGCTATTGTAAATTGACCTAGAATTTCCTTGACCTAATCTAGTTACTACTTAATTAGATTTGATCAATTAATTCTATTTGTCCATGTATGATTCTAACCTTAGGTCTAACCCAATCCTAGGAACTTGATTCAAGCTAACCCATATGCCCAAATAATTATGCAATGTCAATTAATTGAGTTACAATTCTATTTCATAACACTTAATTCTCAATTAAGTTTAGACTTATGAAAGTTTTGATCATTGCATATTTCTTTTTAATTACATATTAATTACAATCTTTCAGTTCTTAAAACATATTTTCAGATCTGAGTTTTTGTAATTAATCACATGTAATCAGATTTAATTCATGTTTAAGTCATTATGTTTTATGTTCATGCATCACATATACACAACAACATGAATTAATTCAAACAACATACATCTTATGTATTTATTTTTTCACTTTCATTTTCAGATCTGATTTGTTTATTAAAATCAGAGATCATATAAATCATAAACTTTATTTAGATCTAATCTAAATAATATTATAATTTCAGATTTATTCATGTTACTAATCCTAACACAAACATGCATCATATGCATCCAAAATTTCAGATCTACTTAATCATGCATAATCAGCAATTAAATCAATCATAAAAAATACTTTAGATCTAATCTAAATATGTTAATGATTTCAGATTTAATTACAAGAATGAAAACATGAAAGTTTAAACATGAACCTGGCTCTGATACCACTGAAAGTGAATCCTAGGTTCTTCGGTGTTAAGCATGCTATTTTTTTTTTTTTTTAAACCATGGCTGAACCTGATCGGGTTGCCTACGTACCCCTTCATAAGGGGGATCAAGCCATACGTAGTTCTTTTTAAGTTTTAAAACGCAGCGGAAAAATCGAATCAAACAATTTAATTCATGCATGCTTACAAGATCAAATCTAGAAATTAGCACCTTAAGAACACATAGGATTATGCCGGAATCGTTTAAACAATTATGCTAAAACTTTCATGCATGATTAACTATCAGATCTGAAACTTAAGAACTCTATTCCGATTAATCTCCGAATATTCATTGAATGGATTCTGGAGATATCTCCGTGAGGAGCCCCAAAAGAGGGTAAAACCTCGGGGAATCAGACCTAGATCTTGACACCATAATAAAAGATTAATGTAGGATTAATACCTTTTATGATGGATGAAACTTGTGGATCTGATCCTCGACTTCGCAGTCACGCACACGAATGGCCTCTACGAGAAGTCCACGCGAAGTTCCTGAAGAGATCCAATCCTGCGGAAGTGCTAGCTTGCGCAGAATTTCTTGATGCTGAAATTTGATCTTCCAAACGCTATCAACTTTTGATCCGCCTTCTTGGAAGAACTTGGAGGAAAGGTTTAAAGGGATTGAAGAGGACTTAGATCTGATCTAAAGACTCTTATCAGGGACCCCTAACACCAATGGCGCGATGGACTTAGAGGAGGAAGAAGTCAGCTAGATTGAATGCAGAATTTTTCCATGCATGAATTAGGGTTCCTCTCTTTTCTTTTCCTTTTTTTCTTCTTCTTTTTCTCTCTTTTTTCCTTGAATTCGACCACCAGATGATGGAGGTCCTTTTAATGTTGCTCTCCTACCTAACTTCATGCCAACCATCCCATATTTGTGGAGGATTTTGTGGGGTTTTGAATTTTGAATTCAAAATTCAAGTTCATGTGCCATTACATGATGAAGCTTGATCTAATCTAAACCATTCATCATGTTGCCACTTTTCTCTTTCAATTTTGAAATTCCCATGCCCCCAAACAGATTAGAGGGTCACATGGTGATTTTGTGATGATTAAATTCAAAATTCAACCTTAATTAGAAGTGAGATAAAGATAAGGATGACATATGTCATGAAGAGAGAGAATTTGATCTTATCCAATTCTTTTCATGAATTTATCTCTTCATTTCGACCCATCTAATGATGAAAGAGGTCCCTGATATTGCCAAGTGTCCCATGGCACCATTAAATAAATTAAATTAATTTTTAATCATATTAAAAATTAATTTATGGCGCCATGCATGGATATGTAACAAGTGGATTTCAAGATCCGAACAATTTCAGATCAAACCCATTTAATTTAATTAAATCCTAACAATTAGAATGATCCAATTACCATGGGTTGAACCTAATCCAATTAGGTCAATCCCTAATTAAGCGCAAATTTAATCTAATTTAATTTGGTCAACCTAAGTCCTCTTGATTCAGACCTAATCCAATCAGGTCAAAAACCCTGATTGAGCCCAGAATTGAATCTAATTCAATTTGGCTCATCCTTAGTCTAATTACTCAATCCAATTGAGTTCATTAGCAATCTAATTACTAATTAATCCTCCGATAATTACTTTAATTATTTTATAAGATAATTTGCCAATCGAATTGACCAAATTACCCCTGAATGATTCTTAATCATTCATCAGCCTTCTTGATCAATCAGGAATCTTCTATGCGTGTGACCTCATAGGTTCGAACCTAAGCCGGTAGTATAGGAACGACTTCCTACACTAATCAATGTGACCATCTAGCAATGGTACCCGACGTCCGAATATGCCGAATATATGCGAAGCAAATATTCTGGAACCCTGAACTATGGTTACTGTATAATTCAATCCCTTTGACTCTTAATGCCAGGATGACTTAGAGCTCACTGTCAACCCTATAATTAGTACATCCATTATGTGATTAACTTTAGATATCCCGTGACTCCTCACTGGGATTACCCTGGCCAAGGTTTTGCTAAATTAATCACAAGACATTATTCCTGTTTCCAGGAGGGGTCAATTCCATCTTGACTCACAACTGACTACGCAAGTACTTGACTGCACCCAGTGACCTTCCGTCACTGAATTAGAAATTCAGGTAGTCCGGTACCAAAGTACAGTGAGTTGCTTGCTAGTCACAGGTTGCGGTCTCAGGTCAGAGGGCCAAACTTATACCTATATCCACTCGGAACATCTCTCGACAGTAGAGCGTTCCGGAATTAGTCATGTTCAGTGAAATGTACTCCTACACTTCATCTGTATGGCATACCAGTGTCTCCACACTCCTTGGTTAAGAGGACAACCAACGTATATGTCACACAACGACCTAATCTCGATAATGTTGTCGTCCTAGTAACAACATATTATTCGGTCGCGAACAAGTTTAAGGACTCAAAGATAAATCCTCCTTTATCATAACATAAGTCCTAAGGACTTCATCATATAAGAGTTCATTTGAAGATGAAATGATGAATAATGCTAAATAATACTTTATTAATTTGTCAATTTATTTACAAAATTCAATCATCAATATGCTGACGATTGACATTTAGGATACAATTCCCAACATTGTATACATGAACAAAAAAATTTTCTTGAAGCTTGAGCCTATCATTATTAGGTTAGTTCGTAATGGCATCAATTCTTGATGCTTAGGCACTTTCACTTGTATGGTCCTATATAACCCAATTTTTGTACTTTTCACTCATTGCAAAAAAAATCCATTATAATAATGACAGGTATAGGGATTCAACTCGGACCTAACCTAGTTCCGACCCGGACCAAAATTTTTTGGATTGGGTCCAAGTTATATATGGACCGGACTCGAATAACCTGTTGGGTCAAAATTTTAACCATAGATCTGACCCAACCCAATCTGATTTTCTATTTGGTTGGATTTGAGTCCAACATTAGAAACTGAACAAGAAATCTAGTTGGGTCGAGGTCACTCATGATCTAGTCTGACCCGACCCATTTGCACCCTTATGTACAATCATGAACACATTACACATGCATGGCTTGCCATCTCACCTTGTATCATTATAAGACCTAATTCTATTGTGACTTCCCTCTTTGTCATTGTTCTTGAAGCCATGATGGTTGATGGTGGTCTTTCATGGAGAATGCGGAATATAAATATTAAAAATATATCAGCAGCCTTCTACTTTGCATCCGTCTTAAATCTAATCACATATACTAAGATCAGTCCATGTCAAACTTAAATAGATATGTACTGTAATGTCTCCTAGTTCACATGTATCATGAATTGAATCCATTTTAATACTATTTTATAACAACTTAAGATCTCATCCAAAAACCTAGCTAGAAGGTGTTGCTTAGATTCCTTCATCTTTCCCTTGTATTTAACAGATGTGTGACTAAATATACGTCTATGCAGGTTCTTGCATTGCCACTACTCGGTGGCAAGATAGAAGCACTGTTGATTTTTTCCTTTCCTCCTTTTCCTGGCATGTTTCCACTCTCATCATTGGGTTGCATTTCCCTTTTCCGCTCGCTTAATGGGATGTTTGCTAGGAGTTAAGAACATCTTTGACATCTATGTTTTATATCATGTGCCACTTAGGAGGCAAACAAACATAGCATAAAATGTACATGGCCATGCATGCATCCTAGACTTGTCCTCATTTGACACCATGTAGTTGGTGGAGCCTTTTGTTTATATGTAATGCTTTGGGTATTTTATGTAGAATTAATGTGAAGAAATTCAGAGTTTCCTCTAGATTGACAGTTGTTGTATTTTTAGTCCATGCATGACATTTTATTCCTGGACCTTTGTTACAACTTTCCAAGGTTATTTTGTGGCAAGTCTAAAAAATATCTAATTATGCATTAAAAAAGTCTATTTGTATATGAAATCTAAACATAAATGCTAATTATTAAAGATTGATCATCAAATGGCACTCAAACAAAGAACTACAGGCTTACCAAAATAAAGGACCAGTAGTTCAGCCTTTGGATGAGGCTACTCAATATTAAAGGCACCAACTAGTGAGATATATTCCTATTATATTTTTAATTGATACTGTAGCATACTTAAACAAATTAATTAAAATTTAAATGAATTTTCACCCTAACAGCACCATGAGTACACCAAGGACATAAAACCTACCAGACAAGGTATATAAAAGCTCAAGCAACAATTTTCTCCTTTTTTCTTCTTTTAAAAGAAAAGGAGCTCTAAAAGAGTTTTGATATGATAAGTTTAGCGTACATTTGGATAATATAAATTCATCATCCTAAAAATATTGAAAATAAATATTGGTGGGAGTGACAACTCGTAACAAAAATAATGGATAGGCCAAAATTAAGATATGGCATTATGTCTTCATCTAGACGAACAAATTATGTGTTATCTCATATTTTTAAAATATTCACCATTATGTAATTTGTTATAGTCTGAAAGGATGAGTAACCTGCATCTTCATGAGGCAAATTACTTGCATCTCCCCTGTTTCCAATTTTGATTGGATTGAGAAGGTTCTATGGAATAATTTTGAGAAATTGTTCTTCAATGTCTAATATTTTCCTGCGTCAAGTATAGTTTTTTTTCATGAAAAAGCAAAATTAAGAAAAAGCATTAACAAAATTAAGTAGCTTCCATCCGTAGGCTCTACATCTTTGAGTATGAAATGCCTGATGAAATCAAATGTGGCCTTTATTAGTAGACATGCTTTGCAAGGTTTTAGTGTTTTCTAGATATATCCTAACTCTTATTAAGTATTATTGAATCATCTAGGATCAATTAATCACTCTACGATAATCTTAAGGTCATCTATAGTTTTTTAGTATTTTTTTTCTAGTTTAGGTAGATCGAGGTTGTCTTGCAAAATAGAGTAGGATCTGCATGTAGAGGATTATAGATCTGCTAATCTATGTATTTGGGCAAGATTTTGTTGAACCAAGTTAAATATCATTTGACTTGCATGTGCAACTTCCTTTCATTAATTATTTTGTTACCGAATCTCACTATGCATGCACTTCGAAGCATGACGATTTGTGGATCTGCAACAGTCAATATTTTCAGCATTCTTCCCATAATCACTACTAAGAGTGAATTTAAACCTCGTCATTCTCTGCAAAATGCCATGACTTAGGATTATAAAACTGGTGCAAATTATGCATGTAGAAATACGACAGCTTTGTAGTAGATTAGCACCATTTAAGATCGGCATTATTTTTTCCCTTGGAAAAGAATGACATTATTTTCTTAAGAAAGAATTAGAAACATGTAACATTAAGATATGCAATGATCTTTCAATCTTTCTACAGCAAACAGGGATCCTTTTCCTCTGCTCTTCCTTGTGCAAACCACCATCATATACATGGTTAATGGTGATTGAGACAAGGAAACAGCAGACAATAGATCACATGAAATCCATATTCAGCTATCCTGGATATAATAATCATCATTTTAAACTTTATGTTTCACAGTTTTCCAGTTTGCACAAGATAATTATCTGACTTGCATGTTTTCTTATTAATACATGAGCTTTTGTCTTTGTGTGAGCATTTGTTGGAGAGAGAGGGGGAGAGAGAATGAGAGAGATTAGAGAAGGACTTCTTTTGTGGTAATACTAGGTTATAGCAACTAGCAAGTTCATCTATTTTTATCTAATTTAAAGACATACAACATATGTGTATATGCATCTATAGGCTTACCTAGTTCTATTTACCAAACTGCTAAATAGATTTACCACAAAAGAAATTGTCTAACTTATATAGGCTTACCTAGGGCTTATGATCTATTCTTCACTATTTCACATGCGCTCAGCACCAGTGACACAAGGAAAAATGAAGAGGTGGATGGCTGTGCCAATAAATAATGTAGAATTTTCAAGACAATACTATTTATATAGTCTTTGTGCAGTTTTTTTTTTTTTTTTTTTTTTTTTTTAATTTCAAAGCGTAGGTGAACCATGATGAGTGAAATCTCGGTCACAATGGATTGTATAGCATGTTTAGTAAATTAAGTTTTCATGCCCAATGCAAATTACCTAGGTAAAGTGCAACACAATAACCGAAAAAACACTTAAAAGTCCAGATAACTTTCAACAATTGTCCTAGAATTACAAGTTTATTAGGTCAACCGATAAACAAAGGCCGGTTTACCTATAATTTTGGTTAAATGCAAGGTTGAGGATGGGTGGAACCGATGTAGATTGATACAATTTCTTTTAAGACCAAACAACCAACTAGACGATTTCATCTTTTTCTGGTGTTGCTCCCTACTCAAATATGTGGACACTATTAGGAGAGAGAAGGTCAGATAAAATACTTCAGGTATTGAATCAAAATTCTATTGTATAGAGCAAATTAGACATGAAGGGGAAAAAGGCTTCTTTGTATAAGTTTGAGGCCATGAGTAGTGACTTGATAACATGGTAAGTAAGAATGGGAAGAAACACTTGTGTATATCTACTTGGCATGGTTAGTAACTTGAGGCTTCTCTTTGGGTAGCTCCTTCCTTGCTACAATTGATGATTCAATGCTTTCTATTAATGAGAACTTTCTTTTGAGTCGCATTCATCTAGATGCCTGTATATTAAATATCACGATGAAGCAAAAATGTGTTTTCGTTGTATCAATAACAATAAAAGGGATTGAACAGAAGACAATATTATCTTCAACACCACTTCTACTATTTATTAAGCTGAAGTAATTACAAAATCGATTTAGTCACTAACTTAACCCTCTCATAATTATGAATGTTTCTTAATTTATAGGTGCTTTAGCTCTTTGCTACTACATCTTCCAATGCAGCATTGGCCTAGCCAAATAGTTAAAGTATGTAAGATACAATCAAACCGCGGACCTAATCAACTATAGTCAAGCTCAATCAAATAATTAATTGTATCAAATAACAATGCCACTCAAAGCCATATTGCATGTTGTACCAGTCTAAGCCACTATGACTTTATTTTCTTTTAATTGCTAAATTAAAATTATTATGTAGTATTCCGTAAAGAGTTTTAAAGTTCTTCAACAATTAACGAAACAAATAAAACAAATATTATTATAATTAAAAAAAGTGTTCCTCAAGTCAAAACAATTTGCATGTAGTGTCACAGAACACATGAAACAACGCCATCAACATCAACTTTTCTTTCAGCCCCACTTTGGCACCTGTGCAGCACTCAGTTTGCATTGCTGGTACATCACATCGAAGCAGGCAAGTGGATGGATTTGCCTGGTGCCCTTTGTAAGCCATCAGAGTTAAGACTTGAGTGGAATAATAGATTGACAAGGATTTCCTTTACCACTGAATGCATAAGATATTCTCAAAGTTTCATTTCCATGTGTACCAAAAGATTTCATTTCCAATAGTACTCTTTTTTTTTCAAATTTTTCCCTGATGAATTGTGGCCAAAAAAAGTTCATTGGATGATGGAGAACACTCATTGCCAACAGTCTTGCTATGTTCATGTTCATTCATGTCTGGTATAATAATAGAATCTCTTGTTATCACAACTCTATCATGCATAGTTTTCATGAGGCATCTTTAGATAGGCAAGGCACCTATTAACATCACCCAAATGATGAAATATTTACAGTTTCCAATTTTTGTTACATAGAATCAAACTTCTCTGAGTATTACTGGCTTCTAAATATGCAGGATCAATTATTTTATGGAAAGGCAGTGATGGTTTAGTTATGCATAGTTACATGATTTAGTTGTCTCATCTTTGATGAGTTGAAATTCTTCCAATGCGTGTTGATTATAATTGTCAAGTATATAAGAAGAGGATATGAGGCCAATTAGTTGAGTCATATTGAGGCAAGAATTAAGGCACATATGCTCCACTTGATATGGCATGAAGAAGCCAACTTAGCAATCATTTATCAAATGGAAGCTCAAGAGGTTACTTCTATATGAGACAAGAGAGCTCACTATAATTTATGTTACATGGGTTGCCGAGGTTGCTCAATAATTAGTAGGACAAAGGACATGTAATTTTGTGGCTATGGTGATTGGCTGGATCCAGAGAAGATCTAGTAGCGCGGATGGGTGCCATCCCTTACTTTGGGACATCCGGGTCATGGTGAGGAGTGATGTTGAGTTCCACACTAGGCACGTTTATAGAGAGGCTAACGGGGCTGCGGACTAAGTGGCCTCGTATGTGGCTGATCATTCTATAAGTACTCTGTGGGTTGGAGAAAGAAGATTACCTAATGCACTCCGTGATGTATTGTCTTTTGATTTTTATTTTTGGATATATTTATATGAAAAATGTATGAGCTATGCATCTGCTGTAAAATAATAATTGTTGGGGGAAAAATGGACCACCCCACAAATGCAATTATAGCACCCAAATCCGTCAGCAAGATCGAGCTCACCATGCAGGCCGAGCTCATCATGCAGGCCGAGCTCAGAAAGCCGAGCCGAGCTCATGCAAGCCGAGCTCAGAAGGCTGCCGAGCTCATCCATGCTGTCGAGCACAGAAGGCCGAGCTCATCCATGCTGCCGAGCACAGAAGGCCGAGCTCATCCATGCTGCCGAGCACAGAAGGCCGAGCTCCGAAGGCCGAGCTCATGCAGGCCGAGCCGAGCTCAGAAAGCTGAGCCGAGCTCAGCAGGCCGAGACCAGAAGGCCGAGCACAGCAGGCCGAGCACAGAAGGCTAAGACCAGCAGGACGAGACCAAAAGGCTGAGCTAACCTCAGAAGGCCGGCCTCGTCATCTATATGCTGCGGCCATGCCCTGCAGCAGCCTTACCGCACCATGTTTTACTTGCCGGCCACGCCACGACATATTAATCAGGAACCATACTCTGCTACGACTGTCAACGCCTCATCATTCCCAGGAATGTACTGCACTGTGTGCCTCAAGCAAGCTCTGGCTGCACGCCATCTCCTCCCATGATGGGAACGGGCCATCCACGGCAACTCATTACTTCCACGCCTATGTCCAATCGTGACGGTAACCCATTAATTCGCCCAGTCACATCACAGGTAACCCTGCCACTCTCCCTATAAAAGGGGAGCTTCTCCCTCTAAAAAGGGGGCTGGAGGCTTCTTCCTCCCAAGGGGATTTTTCGGACTTCACATACAGTCCCTCTCTCTTCTCCAAAATTAAGCCCCCCTCTGACTTAGGCATCGGAGGGCCGGCGCCGGAAAGCCCGGCCACCGGCTTCTTGCAGGTTCCTCCGGAAGGAGCCGCACGCCGACGATCCACCGCCCACCGTTCTCGCTCACAGGCCCCCCCGGAGGACACCGCCAGACGACGAACTGCCGTCCGCCGATTCTCCCACCGGAGCTCCTCCTCCTCGGTTCGCGGCCGCCCCCGGGTCCAATTTCCAGCAACAGTTGGCGCTAGAGGAAGGGCCTGAGTTGTGGCCACGAAACTAAGGAGCAGAGGAGTCTCTGATACCTCCCGGCATCATGCTCCAAGCCCCGGGCGCTCAGTCCAGAATCCACCACCAAGACCTCCGGCAGATCAAGCTCCACAAGTCCAACCCGAGCACTTCGACGCGCTAGTGCAGCAAGTCCAAGCGCTAGCCATTGCAGCCCAAAGCCTGCAACAAGTGGAGGCTCCTCCTGTGCCGCCTCCACGGGTTCATGTTAAGCAGAGGAAGAAACTTTCTCCCGAGCCATCTCGAATCAGGCATGGCTCCCGCTACAACGACGTACGTGGGGGCAACTAGTGAGAAGTAGTAGCCCAAGTCTCACATCAACGAGTTGGAGGGAAAGAGAAATAAAAGCTGAGGTCTGGAGAAGGAGAGTTATGTACTCCCTCCTCATGGGTGTAAGTCCTTACGACGGCGCTCGTGACGTTGCTCTCCTTCAGAGCGTCGCCATCACCGAAGCCCCGGCCGTGCACAGAGAGCTTAGCCGATCTCAGAAGACTGAGCCGAGCTCATCATGCAAGCCGAGCTCAGAAGGCTGCCGAGCTCATCCATGCTGCCGAGCTCCGAAAACCGAGCTCATGCAGGCCGAGCCGAGCTCAGAAGGCCGAGCTCGTCATCCACATGTTGCAGCCACAACCTGCAGCAGTCTCATCCAGGCCGAGCTCAGAAGGCCGAGCTCGTCATCCACATGTTGCAGCCACAACCTGCAGCAGTCTCATCCAGGCCGAGCTCAGAAGGCCGAGCTCATCATCCACATGCTGCAGCCACGACCTGCAGCAGTCTCATCCAGGCCGAGCTCAGAAGGCCGAGCTCGTCATCCACATGCTGCAGCCACGACCTGCAGCAGTCTCATCCAGGCCGAGCTCATGCAGGCCGAGCTCAGAAGGCCGAGACCAGAAGGCTGCTGAGCTCATAAGCGCGAGCTCAGAAGCCCGAGCGCAGAACACCTCCCAGAAAATCGAGCCAAAGAAGGCCGGTGCTGAGCCAAGTCCTGAGGGACTTTGGAGCTCAGGAACCATCAAAATATCTCCAAAAGGTACAGGACGCCACTTTGGCTTCAAATAATTTCAATATTTTATCTATTTTTAGGTCGGAGAATCCAAAAAACGACCTACGGGTATCTCTATCTCCAACGTCGCCCTGCTCTGAATAAGGGCGCACGATCGCCAACGAATGAAGTCCATCTCCCGTATGTCTCCAAGATCGGATTCCCGACCAAGCTCGGATCCCCTAGTTAAAGGATTAACGTCATGCTACATCGACTAATCGAGCTCGGCTCGATCTCCATCGACTAATCGAGCTCGGCTCGATTTCCATCGACTAATCGAGCTCGGCTCGATCTCCATCGACTATCGAGCTCGGCTCGATTTCGGCTTGATCGTCAACAGACAAGGCCAAAGAAGGCCGCTGAGTCAACCTGGAGCACTTAACTCCAACTGCATGAGAGGTACACCCTACTTGGCACGCACATCTCCATATATATTTGGCTATGTTACAGGATGATCACGACTAGACTACTTCCTTCGCCCGAGCCAAAAAGCTGCTCGAACTCGGAAGTCGGGGGGTAGTGTTGGGGAAAAAATGGACCACCCCACAAATGCAATTATAGCACCCAAATCCGTCAGCAAGATCGAGCTCACCATGCAGGCCGAGCTCATCATGCAGGCCGAGCTCAGAAAGCCGAGCCGAGCTCATGCAAGCCGAGCTCAGAAGGCTGCCGAGCTCATCCATGCTGCCGAGCACAGAAGGCCGAGCTCATCCATGCTGCCGAGCACAGAAGGCCGAGCTCATGCAGGCCGAGCCGAGCTCAGCAGGCCGAGACCAGAAGGCCGAGCACAGCAGGCCGAGCACAGAAGGCTAAGACCAGCAGGACGAGACCAGAAGGCTGAGCTAACCTCAGAAGACCGGCCTCGTCATCTATATGCTGCGGCCATGCCCTGCAGCAGCCTTACCGCACCATGTTTTACTTGCCGGCCACGCCACGACATATTAATCAGGAACCATACTCTGCTACGACTGTCAACGCCTCATCATTCCCAGGAATGTACTGCACTGTGCGCCTCAAGCAAGCTCTGGCTGCACGCCATCTCCTCCCATGATGGGAACGGGCCATCCACGGCAACTCATTACTTCCACGCCCACGTCCAATCGTGACGGTAACCCATTAATTCGCCCAGTCACATCACAGGTAACCCTGCCACTCTCCCTATAAAAGGGGAGCTTCTCCCTCTAAAAAGGGGGCTGGAGGCTTCTTCCTCCCAAGGGGATTTTTCGGACTTCACATACAGTCCCTCTCTCTTCTCCAAAATTAAGCCCCCCTCTGACTTAGGCATCGGAGGGCCGGCGCCGGAAAGCCCGGCCACCGGCTTCTTGCAGGTTCATCCGGAAGGAGCCGCACGCCGACGATCCACCGCCCACCGTTCTCGCTCACAGGCCCCCCCGGAGGACACCGCCAGACGACGAACCGCCGTCCGCCGATTCTTCCACCGGAGCTCCTCCTTCTCGGTTCGCGGCCGCCCCCGGGTCCAATTTCCAGCAACAATAATAATAATAATTTTGTCAGATTACAAATAAAGCAGTGTCTTTGGAATTAAGGAGTAAAATAAAAATAAACTTACAATAAAGAAACATTGTTTAAGCTAACCTAAAACTGAAATAAATGGTTTTAAACAAAAATGTCTCTGAAAGAGGGAATAAAATAAACAACAAGATATCCATGTTTTTACATTATTTTATTACTAGCTTTCATTAAAACAGTAACAAGAAGGTAAGGGAAGCCTCAGCGTTCCAAAGGTTGTGTCAGTTTGGCTTCTGCCTACCCTGCCGGGCCACGTCGACATCCACAATTTTTTTCAGTGCTTGTCTTTAAGGATGTCACATCGCCTCTCTTCTTCACGCCATTGGATACCTCTTTCCATCACAAGAACCTCTCTCTCACTCTCTCTCTCCCCCCCTCTCTATCTCCACATCCATTCTTTACAAAAAAAATGGTTGGATGTGAGGATGGCCGTCTGTTTGTTTGGTGGCATAGTAATGTTCAGTGGTCCATCCAATTCCCAGTCCCTAAACAAGTTGGGTACGAGAATGGCCCTCTGTTTCTTTGCTCTCAGTGTCTCGAGGAGAGCCTTTATTTGGATCACATCACTCATAATATTGCGTGATCCTCGGCGCAGATTTAGCTTTAATCTTGTTTGTGATTCCAAGTTCCATCTGATTTTCGGAATGAGAATTCTTGAGAAGAACTCCCTTAATTTTTTTTTTTAATAGAGCACGGCAACTCACGCTAGTCACGGTGTCCAATAAAGTCAGAAAAAAATATATGACAGTGAAGAAGAAACATACTTATTATTCTTCCAAACTCTCTTGCGAGCCTGCGTATATTCTAAAAAAATAGGTGTCGATCATGACAGACGAGCTCCCTTAATAATTGTGATGAGGATGTATGGATGAATACCCCACATAAGCATACCACCTCATCTTAAATATTTGTCTCCATTTTAGTTTACATTAACATGGTGCAACCTTTCTAAAAATCTAACCAGTTAGAGAACAGATCCTCTGTAGTACATGCATTGCACCGTAGAGTATTTTGTCGCATTCGTTGGCCACTATCAAAAGATAAACAACTATCAAACAAAATGATCTTACGTGCCATACACGACACATCACAATTGATTGTCTACAGTGCAAACCACACCGCACACCATGGTGTACCTGTTACTATTGGGATCGAAATATTGCTTACTAAATTTCAAGGGGAAGTCTAGGTGATGGATTTTTGTCCATTTATTGGAGCAACTTATTTCTATGGCATGGATACATGCATGGAGAACATACTTTGGTGCTGTCCACCCATATGATGGACTGTAGTGCAAGCAACTTCTTCTCCGATGCTTTGTTAAAAAGTAGCTATTTATTTCTGTCGCAGTCTCATGGCTGTACAGTTTGGCATCTTTTTTCTAAAACCTAAACCCACTAGGGCCCACTTGATGTTAACCCTTAGTTTGGCTATACCTTTAAATCATGGGTTCTATAAGTATCTGCTTATCCTTGGCGTCCTTCAAACAAAATTCTAAGATAACAATGCGCTTAGATCTGATCTCCCATGCATAAATTGTACAATAGATGATCAAAACAAATCAATAGTTAGTGACCTAAATCGGACATCCATCGAAAAAGAGTGTTTTAATTTTAATATGGTGCCTCATCTTAAAGTAACCCTATCTAGTATGTGTATGAAACCAGCTTCAGTTGGGTTTTAGGTCCTCTCTAGTAATAGAGAGTTCAATTCAATCATGATTAAAATAACTCATTACAATTAAGATGATGTTAATTCTTGAGTCTTTTGCATGAGATGTCTTTGTAGAAATATAGCCTGAGTTGTATCTGTTAATTAAGGATGTGAGAATACTTTCTGAGTTGTATCTGTTAATTAAGGATGTGAGGTTTTTTCATAAAATAGGTGAAAGCCCAATTTATTTAGCATAATGCGTAGTATAAGCAACCATGCAGCCGAGCCCCTATGACTCAATGAATTACTATGGCTAGGACATTAAGAAACAACTTTTTCTTTTTTGAAGGGGTACTTTGCAAAACAACTTAGAAGGGACACTCTATCGCACACCCACAACAAGATGGCAAAGCATACACAAAACCAACAGCATATAAAAACATCAGACGTTGGATATTGAAAAGGGAAAGAATCTTGGTGATCCTTATATACTCAAGGATCCATTCACCATTGCTTCAAGTTTTTGGGTCGGATTTTAGCATGATGTCGGAATCTATTATCCTTCTTATCCATTGATCCTACAACACTCTCACTTGCAATCTGATATGGCTTCCAGGTATGCTCATACTTTCACTCTCTTCCACTACATATTGCTTAGATCGCCACTATTCCCCAAAGGTTGACTTGACTTAAGCATTGGAGGGTCTTCCATCGGATAAAGTTTGACAACTTTCATTGCTTATCTTCTCTTTTTTGCAGGTCCGTCCTCATACTTCGAGCATAGTTCGACAAGCGATTCCGAGCATAAACCGAGCCGATGAGCATCGATCTCAAATCACCTGACCAAGTCAGGCCAGATTCTGGCAACAACATAATGGAGCTAGAGGGAGCACACTTAGAGAAGTTTAGAGATCTAAAATAATAAAATCAAAGAGAACACATCCTGATATTGTTGTTCCCTCGCAGCAGGGAGCTCGTCTTGAGTTGGACAACGCCCACCATAGTCTCCTAAGAGCCCATCCTCCTCAGGGCTCTTAGCCAACACCTGAAGTTGTCAATACGGAGTGGTTTAACGTACTCATCCAGTAATTTCAAGCCCTCATAGTTGTCATCTAGAACCTACAGCAGCAGACCACCAATTTGTAGGCTAATTGGACGAGCCACCATGAAGGCCCAACACAGCTTAGCCACAATTCTTGTCCTCGAAGTCCTGAATGAGATCGGAGACATAGATTCCCAAATTTTCGTTCCAAAGGGGACATCACTCTAGATCATTCCTTTCCTTGCTGACTACAATGGGTTTAGGCTAATTAGACGAGCTGCCATGAAGGCCCAACACAACTTAGCCACAATTCTTGTCCCCGAAGTCTTGGATAAGATCGAGGAGACGAATAACCAAATTAAAGTTTTGAGGGGCAAGAACCTCGCGGTTGGGGAGGATCAAGAGCTCACAATTAAGCCCTCCGTTTCTCCAAGGATTATGGAGAAGGCTCCTCCAAAAAGGTTCAAGATGCCTCAACTGGATACTTATGATGACACCTCAGACCCATTGGACCACTTAGAAAGTTTTAAGGCTCTCATAATGTTCCAAGGTATGACCAATGCAATACTATGCCGAGCCTTTCTAGCACCTCTACGAAAGATGGTTTGTAGCTTATTTCATCAGCAATTGGAGGCAGAGATGGAGCTCAGAAAGCTTTTAAGGAATTTTGCTTGTGTTAGCCAAGATGAAAGATTGGAAAAAAATTTATTAGGGATCAAGAAATTTTGATTTCTCTAACTATTAGGTGAACAGGAATATACTTGCCATCATGCCAATAAGGCTACAGTCCATCTTTTGGCAGCGGCTGCACTTGGATGAGGCTCATGTTAAACTTAGAAAGGTGGGGCCTCTATTATTGGAAGAAAAAATCGATGTATAGTGAATATTAGATTAATTATTATTTTAAGATATTGATATGCGTAGGCATGATATATTTACGATATAATTACATGAGCAATCCACACACACTACAAAAGAAAGGATATCTCCCGGCAGTTTTTTTGGTCTCTACCGACGCTTTTAAGTGTCGGCCAATTTCCAGCCCACGCACCCTAAAGCGTGGGTCAGACGTCGGGCAGGTGGGCGTGGGTCCGGTTTTTGCCGACGCTTTCACGCTAAGAGAAAGCGTCGGCAAAAACAGGCTTTTCCGACGCTAACAAAAGCGTCGGCAAAAACGACATTCGTCGACGCTTTAAAGTGTCAGGAAAGCCCAAAGCATGCCCAGTTTTGGGTTTTCGCCGACGCTTTAAAGCGTCGGCAAATGTATTTTGGCCGACGCTTTAAAGCGTCGGCGTAGGCGTGCCACAACTTTTATTTACTAACGCTTTAAAGCGTCAGGATTGCTATTTAAAAAAAAAAATAAAAATAAAAATGTAAATTATAAAAACGCATTATAACAATATGAACCTGTATTACATTTACATTGACACAAACATTCAAATCAACATTTATCTGCACCATCGAGTGCTTTGATCAGCTTATGTGACAACATTGGCACATATAAGCAAGCATTTGTGAACATGAAAAAAGAGATCATCTCACAATATCAAACTCCATAAATTTATATAAATCATAAAACACACATTATACAATATGAACCAAACATTCAAATTACATTGATATTGACAAACATTTAGATCATTTGAAATATAAATTTACGTAAAAAGT